>NC_071107.1:21517500-21838750 GCF_024256425.1 Clarias gariepinus
TTTCTACTGAGCCTTTAATGGTGCACAAATCAGTAGGTGAAAATTCAGGCTCTCTAATTGGTCCATGGTGTGTAAAGGGATTTAAGATTTTTGAAGGTGATTGACTAATTCCCAAATTTTGAAGGTAGATCTGCAAAGAAATTGTTTGTTAAATATAGATGTAAAATGTAGTTTGGGAAATAATTTATTAATAAGAGCTCTGTAAAACACAATTAGTTTTTCTTACTGGGATTCGGTCTTCTATGTTAAACTCAGGGGGATGTGGCGGGGACCCAGGTCTGGAAGTCCAATAAGGTGCATAATTGTCCACTTCAAGACTTACAACAGAAGAGGCACCTAGAGACGCCTGAAAACTCTGCTCACCATGAAATCTATCTGGAAAACAAGAAACCCTGTTGCTCCTATTGGTATTTAAGTTCATGTCACTGTACTGATCCTCACTGCGCAAAGCAGTCTTTGCACCACCAGTTCCTGAGTCACCAACTGGCCTGTGGTCACTTGTTCCACTCAAGGACAGCGACAATTCAGCTGCAGTAGAGTTAATGCCTGGAGAGATGACATCAAGTGGAAGCTGATTTTGGTTTAGCTGCAATTTATCCTGCTGGGCGGGGATGAGGACTGTTCCAAGCGACGAATGAGAATGGGAGTGAGTAAATGGTGACGGTGAGGTGGATCTTACAGCAAATCCTCCCTCTTCAACATCTGCACATGATGGTACACCACTGCCTGTCTGAACAGTTGGAGTGCTATTATTGGCATTAAATACTGGAAATGAATTTTTGGGAGGTTGTTGACTTTGTTGTTTTACTGTCACAGACACAGATTCCTGTTCTTTTCTCTGAGGTACAAAATTAAATCCTTGCAGAGACAAATTGTTGTAGAATGACCTGCTGGATCTCTGGTTTGTGTTCCAAGCATCAACTTTTTGCACATAACTGAGGCTGGGTAGTGAATGTACTCTTCCTGTAGACAGCCTAGACTCCTGATCTTTGAGTTGTTGGTCAGATGTGGACAGAAGCGTAGGTAGGGTAGGTTGATCAAGGGGTGCGTCATTACGTCCAATAACAGGCATATCTGATCTTGGGGAAGAGGCTTCAGGAGAGAGTTTGGCTGAAGTCTGTGCTTCTCTACCAAGGAGCACAGCAGGTGTGGACTGAAATACAGGCTTAGAGGTCAAAAAGGAACCATCTGCTGCTGGCTGGCTGCCCAAGCTCCAGAGTGCTCTCTGTAGCCCTGCCACAAACACACCACCTTCACTGACTGGTGTGAAATTCTGTCCGACTGGACAGGTTTTGTTCTGAGTTTGATTTCGTCCTCCTGGTGCAGATAATGAGGAATCACTGTGAAGCTTAAGGGGAAGGTCAGAGATGTCATCCACTTGTTTGCTTTTGGACCGAACTGTAATATTTGAAACAGCAGATAAACGAGAGGAAACTGATACATCTCCCCCCATAGTCCTTCTTTGTGATGACAAGGAAGAAGAGACACCTTGGGGCTGTTCTCTATTTTCACATGGTCTTACTTGGGATTCCTTTGTAGATGTACATGCAGGATTCTGCTCATGGGCAAGATCAGACTGTTTAATCCGTCCCTCTGGAATGTCTGGTGAACTTAGGACAGCGTCTCTCTGACTGAAAACAGTCTCAGAGGAAGACTTGACTGGACTATTTCTAGTCACACCAAAATCACTGTTTAAACTATACACAGTAGGTCTTCCATCTGAATCAATTGCATTTTTTCCCTCTCCCTCATTCTTCCATTCATCATTGTTCTCTGGGCCGCTACTAGGCTCCTCATGAATTTGTGTTGCCTGGCAATTGTTACTCTGTGAAAGGCTGTGCTGTGATAGTGAGCAGCAGCTACTAGCATCCTCAAAAATTGCAGACATCATCCCCAAAGGATGTTGTGATAGTGATGCCTGTTCATAGGATCTGTATGTGAGGTTAGACTCTCCCTCGACATTTAGACGCGACATCTGAGGGCACCTCTCAAAAGCAGTGGAGAGATCAGGAGACCCCCTTAACACACAACACAAAATGTTTAGCAGGCCTTCAGAACAAAAAGTACACATATATCCTAGTTAATCTTTTTAACACAATACCTCAGCGGGGCGAACTCTAAATCTGTCTGGTGGAGAAGAGTGGACTCAGATGGTAGAAAGGTCTTGCCCTGAGGAATCAGGGTCAGTGCAGGCGATAAACAGCTATCCTGTAGTTCTGCGCAAGTAAAAAGAAAATAACAGCATTATTATTTCTCATTACTTGCAAGGGCATTGATTATACGTTTGCTCCGTTTACCTAGCTGTAAAGATTCAAATCTGTCAGCTGCTGGCTGCATGTTTGAATCTCTTATGATGGTCATTTGTCCTTCAGTGTTAAGTGTGATCCCTTGTAGACCATTAGCTTCCAGCAAGCCTGATGTTTGTCCCAAAAACTGACTAGGATCCTCTTCAACAGGGAGCTGATGCCATGATTCCATTTCCTACAAAAAGACAGTTAAATAATTATATTTCATACACTATTTAACAGATTGTGAAATAAGACACTGGTTGTTAGTGACAACAATTCATTAATGGTTAAATTAATCTTTAAATTAAACTTTTCCAGAATTTCAATTCAAAATTGTAGAATGGAGAAACATGAGTGCCCTGCACAGAGCACTGACCTCAACCCCACTGACACACACCTTTGGGGCAAAGGCCTCGTACTACATCAGCACCTGACCTTACAGTTAAATGAAAATGAATCTTCACAACATACTCCAAAAATCTAGTGGGAAGCCTTTCCAGAAAATTGGAGAATTATTATAACACCAAAGCTAAATTTGCAAAGGGATGCTTTAAAAAAGCAAATATGGATGTGATTGCCAGGTGTCCCTAAACCTTGGTCCTGACACATGTAGGTGCTATTAATGATGCTGTGAAGAAACTTGCTTATGTCCTGAAAAATAAATCTCTGAACAGGCAGTTTGCTAGCACACAGAGCTCCAGGCTGAGCAGTGAACAAAATAAAAACACAAACATTCATCTGCCAAACTATGACGCTGTATACAGTAAATTTACCAACCGATACATGCAACCCTTTTTACAGAAAAGCAATGGCATGGCAACAAATGCATAAGATGTGAAAACGACAGGCAGGGTAAGTTAGATCACACAGAATGACACGTACAGTAAATACTGTCCTATCGTTTATCTTCATTTCAGTCAGATGTGGCAGGCATGGAAAAGCACAAAATCAACCATCGAGACCTCGGGAACCTAGATAAGTCTGTTGGTAGCCTTCATGCAGGCACTTCATACTCTCCAGTATCCAATGCTGATTAAAGCCCACTCACAACACACACTCAGCTAGCTTTCTGCTTACACACGAGTAACGTTATGGAAATGAGTGTAACCAAAACATTACCGGTTAAAGAGTTCAGTTAAGCTATAAAGCTCCTTTTTTTTTTTTTTTAGAAATAAGCCTCCGTGAAGCTAAGATTAGCTATGCACTCGCCAATGTAACTAAGCTAGCTAAGTAATATTTTAACTACTGCTAATCTAGATATGTCACTGGCGGGAAAAGATTTCAGAACTACTCGAAGGTGTTAACTTAAAAAATATATATTCGCTTTTATTTCCAATGTAAATGCACTTAAACACACTCACTCCGGTAACATTCGCTCCATCTTCGCTTTCTCCTAACGTCTCCATTGTTGTTTGTGGAGCTCAAAGCTGTTTCTATGCGAATAACTGACATTTTTCGCGCGTGCGCACAAAAAGGAAGGCGTGTGCGTGCGTGTGTGAAAGGCGCGAACACGCGCGCGCTCTCTACCCTGCGCAGAAGCACTTGAGTGCGTCTTGTCCCGTTGCGGGTTGCCAGATTCGCGTGACACTTTTTTGTGTTTTTAGTGAAAGCTCCTAGTTATTACCGTGCACAATATATTTATGTCATATTTATTTTTCTCTAAAAACAGTAAACGGAATCTTATATTCATGTTTAGGATTGGTTAGGATTAAATTGTTTGCAATTATGGTGAAAAATTATAATGAACCTGCAAAATTACTCACTCACTCATTGTCTATACCGCTTTATCCTGTATACAGGGTCGAGGGGAAACGATGCACGAGGCGGGGTATACCCTGGATTAAGTGCTAATTCATCGCAAAGCATACACACACACACACACACACACACACTACGGGAACCCAGAATACTCAGAGGAAGCCTACCAAGCACAGGGAGGACATGCAAACTCACATTATAACATAAAAGTTGATGATGACACTGCCTACTGTTACATTCACCACGAAACACATGTGACATGCCTGTGACGGAACTAACTACCTGCACAAATACAAAGCCACAAACAGAATTTTTGTGTGTATGTAGAGGCATGGTGGCATAGTAGTTAACACTGTGGCCTCACACTTTTAGGGTGGACAGTTTGAGTCCCGCCTCTGGGTCTGTGCAGTGAGTTTGCATGTTCTCTGCCTGCTTGGTGGGTTTTCTCTGACACCCCAATGGCATGCAGATTAGGCTAATTGGCACTTTCAAATTGCCCATAGTGTGTGTGAGTGTGTTTGTGCACTACAATTGACTGGCATTCTGTCCAAGGTGTACCCCACCTAGTGCCCTTAGTCCTCTGGGATAGGCTTCAGGCCTCTGCAACCCTGTATAGGATAAACAGAGAGTGAGTGAAAGGGAGTGAGAGTGAAACAATAAGGTAATCCTTATTTATGTAATAATTATTAGTAATGAAAAAAGTACATTCACCGACCAACATATAGGAACACATGTAGACACTCATGCAGTTGTCCAATAGGCGGTTGTGTGGCCGCAGTGCAAAGCAAACAATCATGGATTTTCAACTAGATAGCTGAAACCTGGAAAAATGCAGCCTTGTCTGATGAATCTCAGTTTCTGCTGAGGCTCACAGCTATAGCCTCTCAGAATTTGGAACCAACACCATGAATCTTTGGACTAATTTGCACTGAGTCAACAATCCAGGCTGGTGGAAGTGGTGTAATGGTATGGGGAATGTTTTCTTGGTATCACTTTTGCCCTATCAATACACATCAACTATTGCTTAAATGCAACAGTCTGTTAGAGTATTATTTCTAAAGTGATTAAGTATTATTTCTTATGTTCATAGCATGGCCACAATTTAACCTTCAATTCAATCTTCTTCTGATGTGAAAATGCACCACAAAAGCACAACTAGTTTCAAACCGGTTTCATTATCATGCATTATAAGGCAGTGTTTGATGACACTGCCTTTCGTGGTGCATTATTACTAGCTCTAAATCCAGTAAAACACATGTGGGTTTATTTATTTATTTATTTATTGTTGTTATTATGGCCCAAGCTCTATGACATCAGCCCTATGACGCCATAGTATCTGAAGGGCTCTCTTGTTCTTTTAAGGATTTTTACATGGTGAGGAATTTAAATACACGCCTTGTCTTTGTCAGTAAAAAGAGACAGAGGTTAACATTTAGGCAACTTGTAAAGAAAAACGGAAATGGGCGTAATGAGGTAATGCGCATGCGCCCTGCACAGGTTTTCGGTTATGGTATGAGTTGGCAGGAGGAAATGTGCGCAGTACTCATAATGTTAGAATAAAAAAAAGCAGACTTGATTTATGAACACTTAAATAATAGATTTAGTTAAAATCTGTACATGTATATAATATCAAATGGCTCAACGCAATGGCTTCGGACCTGGTGAGTATCAGTTTTTTGGTCGGCACCTGAAACACAGATTCCGGAGTTTTCTTTAAACTTTAGCGAGACGAGTCCTCGGCTACAGGAGTTAGCTCCACGTCATAGTGCGCAGCGTATATAGCACAGGATTAACACTCAATTAGATTATTATTATTATTATTATTATTTGTAAGAAGCTTTTGAGCTCGATAGTAGCTGTTATATTTTCCCTACCAACACATGTATCTAGGTTAGCTTGCTAGCTACACACCAGTAAAGCCTTTGTATTGCCAGTCTACAGGTTAGATTTGGCTATCCGACATGTTATGGGAACACACTGTGTTGTTTGTGTGTGTTGGGGTTTTATATTGCTCATTTCCACTTATGTCTTCTCAGGTTTCCTCAATATGCTTGATAGTGCTCGGCTGATGCATGCCCACGTGAGTATTTTCCTTATTAACGTCACATCCTTTTGGTTTCTTGTTATTATATGGTTTCTTTCACAACACCGTGTGTTCTGTTTAAGACTGGACGCTGGTGTTTTATTATAAGACCATACTTTGTTGGTTGACATTGTCTCTCCCCCCCATACCTGATAAATATCCACAGGACGCTATGGTTGACATAATTCGTGGAAGACCAACACAATACGAATTAGTACTTAATACCCTGGAAAGTAATTATGAGTTTGGTAAGTTAAAAAATGTTCAAAACCATTCTGTCATTTATTGTCAAGGCTTAAATCTATTGTCATTGTGGTGGTTGCCATATTCTGATGATGGTAATTTAATGACACTCTTTTTATGAGCTACTGGTTTATTGCTTTGTGTGTTTGTATTATACAGTACCGGTCAAAGATTTTGACTTACCTTTTTATTTAATGATGTTGCCATTCAATCCGCACAACGACTTGGCACAGGTTTTAACCTGATGACCTTCCTGATGCAACCCCTTTCGTTTAATTTGTGCTTGGGACTGGCACTGCATCCAGTGGCTGGGGTTTAGGCGTTGGGTTGGAATTCCAGGATTAGTGATTTTTTGTTATTTTTATTGTTTTCAATATTCGTATACTAGAGGGCAGCGGCAGCTCCGCCCATGTACATGTGCTCTAATGTAACCCCTGTGACATGCTCACAGTATAACCTTAAATTTGATGACACTGCCTACTGTTACATTATAATCACCTGCGACACACCCACAGTATGGCATAAAAGCTGATAATCGCCAACACCACTTGCCCCACACACATCAAATAACCATAATTTGTATATATATTAATACATATAAATAATACAAAATAAAAACATATAAAATATATTATGGGAGTCAGTGGTGGCTCATTGTGTTAAGGCTCTTTAGCTACTGATTGAACTGTTGGCAGTTCGATCCCCAGCTCTGCTAGGTTGCTGCTGTTGGGCCCTTGAGCAAGGCCTTTAACCATGTCTGCTCCATGGGCCATGTAAAAAATGGCAGAATTTCAAATTGCATTACATTTCACAAAACATTAAAGTATGTCCATGTGACAAATAAGGGTTGAACTTGCTGAGTGGACAAATATGGAATTATGTGGTCAGCAAAAATGTGTTAAATAACCCCGAATGTTTTCTATTTTTGATTTTTCAAAGTAGCCATGTTTTGCTTTGATGATCGCTTTGTACTCTTGGCATTCTCTTAGTCAACCTCATGAGGAAGTCATCTGGAATGGTTTTCCAAGTGGACTTAAGTACTTGTTGACTGCCTTTCCTTTAGTCCAACTCATCCCAAACCATCTCGGGGCTCAATCTAGATTGGGTGGTTATGAAGGCCAGGTTATCTGATGCAGCACTTCATTACTCTCCTCCTTGGATAAATAGTTCTTGCATAACCTGGAGGTGTGTTTGGGGTCTTTGTTCTGTTGAAAAAACAAATGATGGTCCCAACATGGCTCTTGAGAGAATGCCATGAGTGTGCGAAGCTGTCATTACTAAATGAAGCTACTTTGTACAATATAAAATATAAAACATAATTATTTATTTATTTATTTATTATAAATCTGATCTTTTTTTACTATATAATGATCTTTTGTATCAGGGTTTAAGATCCTTAGATTTATGGAAAAAATGTTTTAACAGTGAAGTCTAAAAATGCATCATTTAAAAATGCATATTTTTAAAACACACAATCTCACAACAGTGGCTTTGTATTTTGGTTTTGGGCCTCAAAGTCACATTCTTACATATGTCTGTATTTAAGGTGGCACCATAGATAAGATAAAACCTCTTTATCCTTCCTTGTCATTCAGGTCTTGATTACCAGGATCAGTTCTATGAGTATGATGATTTGACTGATGATGATGATGAAGATGAATATGACAGGCGAAACAATAGATATTGTGGCTTTGCTCAAAACTTTCTTGATAAAAGGGGTTCCAGTCAGTTTTTGCCTGCAATAACACATTATAAACCAGCCAAGCGCGTCACACCTGAGGTAAGGGCTATTTTAAATGCCATTTTGTATATTATCTGCATGCTGCTGTAGATGGAGCTACATGTGTAATGTGTTGTACCCTTTCAGGAGGCGGCAAAAAATGCTAAAGAACTTTTAGCTGAAGAAGAAAAACTTAAGAAAAAAGCAGAAAAGAAAAAACAGAAAAAAATGGTAGTGTAAAATTTTTACTTTTATGCCCCTATGACGACATGATACACACTTATTTGAATGTTTACTTAAGTTACAACTCATCCTGGTATACTGTAGAGACAGCGGGAAAGACGTCGACTAGAAAAATTAGAAAAGGAAAATGGAAATAAAAATGGTGCCAAACAGGTATGTAAATTTGTTTATAGCTATTTTAAAAGGCATTAGCACCCAACCAGTATTTCATTTTTATTTTATCACTGTTTGATAGCCATCCGTGTTTTCAGAGCATAGATATGAAATCTCGTTGTGTTGAAACCAAGAAAAGCAAATGTCATTTTAGCTTGCACATCTCAACTCCTCCTCAACAGGATGCTGCTGCTGTTTCAGTTAAATCTGAGCCTACAGAAAAAGAGTGTGCAAATAAGAAAAAAACAAATAACAGTGTACCTCCTGACCCTGGGCCACAACACAATTCAACAGATAGCAGTGACAGCTGTGATGATGATGATGACGATGATGATCAAGGGAGCATAGTTGATGAACTTGAGGTTGGCTTGTTTTCTAATTCCTGAGACCTTTTCTAGTAGAGTCTGTTTAGCACCTGCATGTGTCTCTAACAATCAAAATCTGCATTGTATGTTAAAATAGCTTGATATGAGCAGCTGCTTTGTAAACAATGCAGCGGCTATTGCAAAACGCAAACTTGAGCAGAAACCCAAATCTGAAAGGAAAGACAAAAAAGCTGAAAACTTGATGAAGCATGGCACAGCACAAAAAAGTACAACCAAGCCCCAGGTAAAGGTATATGTAATTTTTTTCAATTATTTTCTTTAATAGACTTGTAATGCAGCTAGGTAATTCTCTAAATCAAATTGTAATCTGATAAAAAGATGCACGTGAATAAATATATGTCAATAAAATCATGTCCATCCACAGAATGTTAATGAAAAGGATGAATCACATGAACCAGAAAATGATATTGTTAAAACGAGCATGAAGCTGGCAGGTCTGTGTATCCTCCCAAAAATATTTCTGTTCAGATGTTCAGTGGTTTTTAATACATGTTCAGACATCTTATTTTCTTTATTTTTTAGAGTTGGGTAACAAATGTGCTCGAGAAGGAAATTTGGATATGTCTGTGGAATATTTTACTGATGCTATAAAGCACAATCCTCAAGAATTTAAGTAAGAGTTAACATGACACATATGTACATAATTATTTATTATTAACTCTTCATGCGGGAAAAATAAATACTTGTCTATTTAAAGGTTGTTTGGAAATCGCTCTTTCTGTTATGAAAAAATGCAACAATATGACAAGGCTTTAACAGATGCTGAAATTGCTCTTTCGCTGAACCCCACATGGACTAAAGGGCTCTACAGAAAAGGAAAAGCATTAGTTGGCCTTAAGGTAAATATAATTTTGTATTTTTTTTCCCCCTACACAGGTGTGAAAAATTTATCCCTGCTCTCATGCAATTGTTTTTTGTTGGCTTTTTTTTTTTTTAGAGATACTATGAAGCTAGTTTGACCTATAAACAAGTTTTAAACCTTGACAGCACCTGTACTGATGCTGCTCAAGAGCTAATGAGGGTACAAATAATGCAGTTAATGGTAAGTAGCGCTATGTGGGGGCCTTTTGTTGATAGTTTTATAATATGAATTAATTATCTTGCTGTTTGGTTTTGATTGAAAATTAGTATTATCAAATGCAGAAATAAGTGGGCTTAAATTTTTAAATCATTAAAACAAACAGATATATGAGTTGTGTTGTCACAACTCATATTAGAATTTTGGAAATTCTATGAAGTCTGCCTGTTTCATACTTAAAGGTATGTGTGTACAGTGCAAAAAGTGGTTTATGTATATTTAGAACATTAAGTAAGTCCATTACTTCATGTTTGCAGTACAAATAAATCTCACCCATCCCACCTATTTTGAAAAAAAAAAAAAAAAAAATTTGCGTCACATTAATACTTATTATTTTGCTTACATGTACACTAGTTATGTTAATAACATGTATTTTACATGGTATTGTCTACAGGATATGGGATACAGTAGAGAGCAAAGTTCAAATGCCCTCATCATACATGGAACGATAGAAAAAGCTTTAGAAACTCTCTCTGGTTTACATGGTAATACCATATCTGTTTACACTTACTGTTCTTTACCAAAAAATATTTTACAAAAATCTTTTTTTTTTTTTTTCTTTGAACTAAGAAATTTGCTTTTTTTTCTGTCTGATTTTCTTCAACTAAAGGTAATTTGACAGCTGCACAAGTGCATGGAGCAAGAGTAAGAGTTTGTCCAGAGGAAAATCCTCAACCTGCAAAAGTTCCACCCAGAACAGTTCCCCAGAACCCACCAAAAGTCACCACAGCTGTACCAGCCACCCCGTAAGAGTGTTTTAGATTCATGTTTGTCAGTGATTTTATTTTGGCCTTTATTTATTATTTATAAAGGTGCTGAGATTTGTGTCTTTATGGGTTTTGACTAGCAGAGAGCTGTTTCCAGTCTGGGTTGGGGACCTTGTGCCTGCTATATCAGAATTAAAAATCCATGATCTCTTCAGCAAGTAAGTTATGCCATCTCCTACAACCAGCTTTTATTTTGTTGTGCAAACTACAGTGGTATCTCGGCAAACAAATTTATTTGAAACACATTTTCCCATAGGAAATGATGTAAAACCAATAATTCATTCCAGCCACCCAAAAATATTAACAATATTAGCAATTTCCAACTTATGAAATAAAAACTATCAAAACATTTCGAAAAGACATGTAAATATGAATAAGTCTGTTTTCTTCTTGTTACCGTCCTTGATAACATGTTGTGCAGCCACTTAATAGATTTTTATAACGCTTTTAATTATTTTTTACATGCCCTTGTCTATTTTATAATCTGTTCCCATATGATGAATTGCCCCATCAGTTGTAGTTTGGTTCCGCTTTTATACTTTTGCAAGACTTTCTCTCCAAATCATGTGGATCTGCATGGCGAAGAATTTTGGTCCATAGGTTGAAAATTTGCAAGCCAGGCCGTTTGCATGCAGAGTGTCCACTGTAGAGGTTTATGCTCAAAAGAAATATGCATTAATAGAGTTATTCTTAATTCAAGTGTAGCTGTTTTTAAGGGAACTATTTAAATAAAAGATTATTGAAA
Organism: Clarias gariepinus; assembly: GCF_024256425.1. Taxonomy (NCBI): domain Eukaryota; kingdom Metazoa; phylum Chordata; class Actinopteri; order Siluriformes; family Clariidae; genus Clarias; species Clarias gariepinus. Next base: position 21,528,965 of record NC_071107.1, read on the forward strand.
TATTTTGTCATTAGTAACCTGAGCATCAAAATTTTTTGCTGAATTCAATATCTACAAGTTGGAAACATTTTTTTGATGTTTAACCCCCTTTTTTGTGTAGTATTGGGGAAGTCTATAGTGTAAGATTATTGTCAGCAAGACGGTGTGCTTTTGTCAACTACACCAGGAAAGAGGACTGTGAGACTGCCATTCGAAAATTGAATGTAAGTGTGTGTTTTTTTTTTTTTTTTTTTTTTTTTGGATCAATATTTATTTGTACCATCTGAGCTTAAAAAGTCAGGAATTTAGGATATCATTATTCCCTAATGAAATACAAAAGCTCGTAAAATCTGGATTAGGAGAATAATTTGTTCCGGAAGTGGGCTCGTATTTCAAAACACTAATTTTTCCATAAGAAATAATGGAAACTCAAATTATTCGTTCCACAGCCCCAAAAAATAAATACATAAAAATAATTTTCTGTAATGCTATAAAGTAAAAATAAATTAAATTTAACTGCACGGTGTCCAATGACGCGCATGCACACAGACACAAAGAGCAGGCTGATACAGAGAGAGAAAATGGATCTTTTAACCTCTCTAATGAGACTTGCTTTTGCTTTACACACGCGCTGTACATTCGCACGCATACAGACACAAAATAAAATATGTTTTACGCACACATGGTCACAGTGTTATAGTAAACAGTACATGGGTGCACGAACGTTGATTATACCAGTAAGAGATGCGCACTAAGGAGCAGGGGAGACGATTACTCACAATTCCGCAGTGCAAGAGCGAGAAAAAACATTGGCTCAGTTGTGATCACGTGAGAAGCGCATGCGCGATACATGATACTCGGGACTCGTAAACCAAGACTTGTTTGTTTTCCAAGGAAAAAAAATTATAAAAAATCTTTGCTTGTCTTGCGGAACACTCGCAAACCGCGTGACTCGCAATCCGAGGTTCCATTGTACTGCTTAATAAATCCCCAACTAATTTTTAAACTGTGACATAATGGAGAAGGGCACTAGCTGCCCACAATGCCTAGTATGAGTTCTGATGGACAAGAAAGCATCAATTTTGCTCTGAAGAACACACCCACTTGTACATTCCCAGATTCCTGGTTTTGAAATAAACAGCTATTAATGAACAACTGACAATAGGCCAAAAACTAGATGTACAAGTGCAGCAAGTGAGTGTGCAGATGCTTAAGGCTGCCAGTTACCAGAAAGATATCCTCAAAGTATGGTACTGCAGATCATTGCTGGTCAAGATTTGTGTCTCATATGTGTGTTTGTATGTATATTTGTATTTTAGGGCTTTCGTGTAGATGGGACTTGTCTTGTAGTTCGTTACCCTGACAGAATCCACACACATCTTGGTGTATCCAAAGCTGCAACAACAGATATGGGAAAAGTAAAGTAAGTAACAAAAATGTTTTTATTTTTCCACTAGGAGTAGAGTATTCATTCTCAATCATTTATCATGTTCAAGTAATCATTCTGTTGTCCTTCTCAAGTTTTGTATTCATTTTAATTAATTATGAGATTTCATCAATCTTTTGTCGTTTAGTTAATTAAATTAACTGAGCATTTTTTAGTTCCCTTTTTTTTTTCATATTTAGGCAATAATTTGAATAGTTAATACCAAAACTTTGCATATTCTGCATAAGTCCTGTGCAATGGTGGTGTAAATGCAGTTGCAATTCCCTCTCGTCATTTATCATGATTGGTCAAACATTCACCACTTGTGACGTTACTCGCTCTGCCAGGTGTATAGCTTCCTTTGCTCCTTTTGAGCAAGAACTCTTGCAGAAATGGATTTGTAATGTCAGGCCTGTTTGGAATTGACGGCTCTGCAAAATGTATTCCTCAGTGATATGTGCTATACATAATTTACTTCACTTTCTTCCAATGTCTTTGCAGTTTCATGTTTGTGTTGTGCAAAATATTTAGTCTGCTAACAATTTCTTTCTTACTTTTGCAGTAAGTTTCCTGATGAGTGTTGTTTCTGGAGGACAACAGGCTGTATCAAGAGTAATCGGTGCCCCTATAGACATGTGCCAGAACACAAGGGCATTGATCGACCAAATCTTAAGTGATACGAGTATATACAATTCTTTGCAGGGAAACTGACATTAATTCAAATGTTTCTCATAACTTGTTTATTAATGACAATTGTCAAATACACAAATAACCAAATAAGAGGCAGTATACAAAATTATAGTCACTAAGAGATGATTAACTGGTTAAATTAAGTTATGTTCCATGTAGTTGAGATTTAACTTTACTAGAAATATTATTTTAGTTTTTCACCATTTAAATAATGGTTACTACAACCATTATTTCTGTTAAAGTTTACACTTTTTGTCTTAAACCACAACGTAATTGGACTTGGTAAAATGTTTTAGCTGTTATCCATGCACATTTAAAAGTATTTCCATTACTTAATTCTTGGAACATACAGGAGGCTTGTTAATACCCTTATGCAGTATAGTTTTTTTTTCTTTATAAAATGTAATAAAAATTACTAAATGTTTTGTTGTGTGTCCTCCTTCTTACACTTTGTCTTTATGGTTGTGTGGATTGGACTTAAACACCTCTGGTCTATAACCCTCTTAAACTTACTCAAGAACAGTTGCTACTAATTATTTTTCTGCAAGTGTTGTGTAGTAATTGCTGTTGTATTACCCCCCCCCCCAAAAAAAAATGCTTTAGCATAACCGAGCAATAAAATGGTAGAGAGATTCTAGACCTGCCATTGTTGTATCATTTGAGTATGCAGTTTGTTATAACTGCAATTTTATGCAAAAAGAGGCATTATTTTTCCCAGTAACAGCAGCAGATGTGCAAGCTATGTCGATCTGAATTAAGTGACAGTGCAAATGTTTTTAACTTTCTGATATCGACCAACAGCCTGGCAGCCTTTCCTCTGTGCCCTAGATTTCTGTAAAGGTTAGTGGCAAATGTTTTGGTTTTAATAATTATAAAGTCTATCTTAACTTAAAGCAAGCATTAAGACAATGCTATACTTGATATTAATTAAATATACTAATAATTTAAAAAAGAATGGCTAAGGATAGTCAAAAACTTCCCAAAAGATGCTCGCCAAACCAAAAGCATATAATTTTATCAGGCAAGTTATCAAATCTTGCCCAAAACCCATATGAACTGTAATATACTGCACATATAGACACTGATCCTATATATATAGCAAGAAACAACGCTCTGGTTAAGGGCAAGAGTGTGATTCAAATAGAAAAGCTGGATTACAGTCTATGTCTAAGAGGACTATGTTTCAAGTTTAAAATATTTTTAATGTTTAAATGATTTATCTAAAATATGATGTATTGCAATGCGAAAAGTGTACAGTAAGTGTCCACAGGGTTTAAACCATGCTGAAGGTTACCTGTGCCAGTAACACCCAATACCATGTCTTCATCCACATCCAATATCTGAATAAATAATTAACCCAAGGTGATGCTGTTCCTCTGAGGGACACAGATATGGACCTTGTATCGAGTGTTATTTGAGTGTGATGGATATGGATATGGACATGGTATTAATCTGGAACCTATCCTGGAAGACTTCAGACAAGAAGCAGACACCTGAAAATTGGGTCCAATCCGTCACAGGACATGTGTGCACACACTCACTACTCTGCATGTTGTTGGACTGTGGGAGAAAACCCTCCACGCACCAGTGAGAACATGAGATACTGTAATTAATTTGTACATCACATTTAACTGTACATCACATCAAAAGGTTCTTACTTTTATGACTTATGTTGCGCTTGTTCAGGAGTTCATGTTAAAATTGCCGCTAAATCCTAGATTAAGACCTTTGTCTCTATGTCTTAATATTGTGAACATGGACGACGGTATTTTGATTGCAAAGTGTTTTTTTCTCCCTTATTTCCATTTTACACACACACTGTATAATATATATAAACTAAATGCATTAAAGTAGCAGATGAATTTATATCTTCTACATTGTTGTGAGAGATGATAAAACTCTGCCCTCTCTCCTCTCCTATCTGAGTAAAACATAAGACCAACCTCCACCACTGCTGAGCACCTTATTGGCTAAGGCTGAAAAGATGCTGTGTGTGTGTGTTAGTGTGTGCTTGTGTGTCCCTTATAAAGCCTGCTGCACAGCAGTATTTCTGAACTGGTGCAGTGCTGGTTCATCTCCACTGATGGTGTGCAGAACAAGGGGGACCTAGAAGACATACTTCTTCAAAACAAAATCTCCACGTTAATATATATTTAAAAAAACGTAAAAATTCATCATCATGAGTTTAATTTCCTCCTCCTCACTGATCCGGCGCTGGGACAACCATTCCAGCCCCTACCGCCTCTCCCAGATGTCCTTCACTTCCTCACGGCGGCTGCTGAAGTCTGAGCCATTGCGCTGCTTGGAGCCAAATGAGCTAAGTGTGGTGTGTGCAGAGCTGGTGGGACTGAGAGCTCAGGAAAAAGAAGAGTTAGTGGGCCTGAACGACCGCTTTGCCTCGTACATCGAGAAGGTGCGTCGTTTGGAGCAGCAGAATCGGATGCTCATGGTGCAGCTGGAAGCACTGCAGGGCATGCAGACTCAGCCATCTCGGCTGCAGCAGCTGTACAGGCAGGAGGCACAAGATCTTCGCCAGCAGCTGCACCATGAGACTCAGGACAAGGAACACATGGAGGTGAGGAGAGACAAGCTGCAGGAGGAGCAGGAGCAGCTGGAAAAGCGCTGGCAGGAGGAGGTGCGGCACCGTGAGCGGGCCGAGGACGAGCTGCAGCGTGCAAGGGATGAGGCGGACAGGACAGCACTGTCGAGCTGTGATGCTGAGGTCAGAGTAATGTCTTTGGCACAGGAGTTAGCCTTTGTGAAGCAGGTGTTCGCAGAAGAACGGGAGGGGCTGAAGGTGCAGCTGCAGGTGTCTAGTCTCAGCATGGAGCCAGATGTGAGCAGACCAGATCTCTCAGCCGCCCTGAGGGAGATCCGTGCCCAGTACGAAAGCCTGGCCAGGCGCAACATGCAAACCGCCGAAACCTGGTACCAGGGGAAAGTGGCCAATGTGGCACAAGTAGCTGACAAGCAGCAGGAGGCTGTGCGCTTGGTGCGCGAGGAAACGGCCAAGCACCGCCAGCTGCTGCTTGCATGTTCCACCGAGGTTGAAACTCTGAGGAGTGTCATCAACTCACTAAATGCACAGCTCAGAGAACTAGAGGAGACGCAGAGTGAGGAGGTTGCCAAGTATCAGGTATTATATAAATCACTTGCTGAAGGCATTCTTTAGTGACTAACACATTAGGCTATATCTAAAATATCTGCTGCATGACAAATATGGTATTCTGGTGATTCATACAGAGGTAGTTTAATGAAACAGAACATAAAGCAATAAAAATATGTCTAGGAGAGCAATAGGTCTACTTGACACAATTGCAGCATTTTTGCAGATCAGCACAAAACTAATAACATTACAAATAAAAGACCTAATCTACTGTGCACAGCTTCTGGTGCAGACTGCTGACTCATTGTAACTGTAACGGCTGATGGATGACTAAACAGCTTTACTCAGCATCCACAGACTGTAGCTGTAGTAACAGTATAAGGCATCAGAATATCAGCATTTTGTTGCATATTTGATGGTTTGCCTATATGAATATGTGTATCCAGACACATATATGTTACAAATTTATGGGATGATCCTTGCTCTGCAGCATTTTCTTTAGTATTTGTAATTACTGTTTGTTCTGTAGGAGAGGATAAGTCATCTGGAGACGGATATTGCTGAGGCTAAAGAGGAGATGTCGCGCTACTTGAGGGAATATCAAGATCTGCTGAACGTAAAGATGGCCCTGGACATTGAAATTGCAGCATACAAGTAATAACATACTCTTATAGTCTACCGCATAATATATAATACTAATAATTCAGGGCATATAATTTAATAAGAGTGTTAAATAATTGCTTGCATTAGTTATTGTTTGAGTAGTAATGTAGCCACTGTTAAAAAAATGCAAAACTCTAAAACTGCAATACTAAATTACTCTTAAAGATCTTTTCTTTTAGTCTTCCATGCTATGCTCGTTCTGATTTTTGTTTCTGTGATTTTGTTCATATTTGTTTCAACAGGCAGCTGCTTGAGGGGGAGGAGATTCGCCTGACGTACTGCTCTGTGCCTGTTTTGGCGTAAATCTAGACCTACGAATCCAACTTCAAAATCTCCATCATTACCCATTGTTACTCCACCTTTATGCATACCAAACCTTCTCTTGACGATTACCACAATGTTGTTGCCTAATATAATAGATATTAGGATATAAGGCTGGCCCCTTTACCCAGGGGTCTTCAAAATTTTCCCCAATAAGCCGGAGTGAATGAATTTAAGTGCGACCCCAATTCGGCTGAAATAAAAGCATCCACACCGGATTTTAATTCTATGACTTTTAACTGCATTTTTAGGACTTTTAACTGCAAACTCCAAACTATCTTGCTTTAACCTTTAACCCTAGGACCCAACCTAACTTTATGACACTGAACCATATTTACATTACCACCATCACTGATTTAAAGAGAAATGAGCCCTTGTGTTACACAAGAGGTAAACCAGGATCTTCCCCCTTCTTCTTCACACTTTAAATGAAACAAAGACACCATGGAGAAAACACTATGCTCAGCACTTGCCCAGTCAGAGTTTAATATCCTCTTGTTGGTGAATTATCACTCCTCAGTTTTTCTTAAAGTGCCAATCATGGCTGGTAATCAATCCTCTTTGTCTAAACAATTAGCCAGTTGTTTATGAAGGTGGATTCATTTTAAACCAATCTTGCATTAGGCACAAGAAATGTACTAAGGAAGTGACTTTGTTGTCCTGACCCAAAATCTAGCAAGAGGATGTTACTCTGTACACCGACACTGTAAGTGGAGTAAGTAAACCAACTGACTGGTTTGTCAGGCCATTCAGAGCTGCAGCACTCATTCGCTTATTTGCTTACTGTTCATGTCCCTAGATAACTTTTAGTCTGCATCCTAATATTGCGATAATATTGAGATACTGTATTTTACTTAATAGAAATATCTTAAATAGAAAGGTTGAACAATGCTACTGAAGAATCATTAGGTAGAAACATGTGTTCATCTTTATAAAAAAAAAAAAACACTACAGCAATCTATGTGCTCACATCTGCTTCTGTTACATCTGTCCATCAATGTGAAACTAAGTCAACTGCTAGTGGGTTAAACAACAAGCAGAGAAGTAATGGACACCAGTCTCATTATGTGCTGATGTCTGTAAAACATGCTCTGCTCCTAAAACAATACCTACTGAATAAAACCAATGCAAAACTCATTTGTGTGTTTTTTTCTTTCTTTTTTTTTCTTTTTAGAAACTATAGATTCTAAGAAATGTCTGGGTCAAAGATCTCTGCAATAATTATAGATTGAAAGATTGAGTCAGTAAAATAAAGTTGTGTGTTTCTCACACAGCTATTTTAGCATAGGACCAGTAGTGAACATTCTCCTGCTCTTTCACTCATTCTCTCTCACTCATTTACATTCACACACACACACACACCTTCTTTAATGTTCATTTAAGAAATCATTAAAAGAATTCCACTAAGAGATCAATAATTAAATGTTCAATTGTTTGCTTATGCTTAGGTGGACATTAAAAAAAAGAATCTTAGTCTCTCCACTGCATTTCTAGCATGCTATAGAACATTAATTAGGATACATGTGTGCCAATTTTGTCTCATTTGTTTCACAGCTCCATAATCTGGGGTTTAATCGAAGAATTACCTTGTTTGCCAAAATCACAAAAAAACTGAAACGGAAATGCATAAATGAATATGATTAGGCAGCATGGTGGTGTAGTGATTAGCATTATGGTGATTAGCACCATAACGGCCTTGCACCTCGAAGGGGCGAGGGGTATGTGAGTGTGTGGAATTCGCATGTTTTTCCTGTACTTGTCTGGTTTCCTTTGGTTACTCCTGTTTCGTCCCATGGTCCCTGTCCAGGATGTACCCTGCCTCGTGCCCAAAGTCTCCTGGCTTAGGCTCCAGGCTTCCCACGACCCTGTACAGGATAAGCGGCTTTGGAAATGAATGACTATGAATGAAAATAGTCATTTTAAAACTACACACGTTACACCATTAACACTTTAGTTTCTGGGCCAAATAGACATGTGGCAACATCTTATCCAATTTATTATTTTGTAGTGTACAGTTTGTAGTGTTAACGTTTAAACACTTAATCATCTATAATGATTTTCCTGTACAGGGTTGTGGAGGCCTGGAACCTATCCTAGGAGACTTTGGCCACAAGGTGGGGTGCAAACTCCACACACACACACACACACACACTTTCTAGAGTCTAATGGTGGCCTTGTTTTAATGTCTTTTTAATTATTTCTAATAGCTAATTCCTTAGCATTCAGAAATTTTGTATTTTTCCATTTTTCCATTTGTGAAACTTGTGACGGTAGGTTATTTGTAAAATATATGGTTATTTTCTCTTCATAAATTAAAAACAACAAATGATAATTTTGAGCTAATGCCTGTAACTGAGGAAATCATGCAGTGTGCCCCGCCCCCCCACAAAAAAAAAACCCATAGGTTTCCATTTATTTATTATTTAGTTTAGAGTCAACGGACAACGCAAATATATAGCAATTTTATATCGAACCATTCGGCGCTAGTCGGCGCTGGTTTGCTTTTATTTCCTTTCACGCTCAGTACCATAGAAAAGAAGAAGTACTTCCTCTGTGAAAGGTCGTTAATATGGCGACCTCGTGGCCGAGGCTCAATGTTACATCTCCGCACAGTTTGTAGCAGCAGCAGCAGCAGCTCTGTTTATATCGAGTGGGGTGTTAATCCAACACACATACGATCTTAAAATGTTTTCAGCTGTAGTTCGGAGCCGGACTCCGGTCTCTCTCGTGCTGTCTCCTCGGTTTGGTGTTGTGCTCGAGAGCGTGCGGGGCAGAAAGTCTCGCACTGACCCGAAAGCTAAGTCCAAAGCGGGCCGAATCAAGACCCCGCCCCCGGTGGACCCTGTGGAGATGGTGGTGCTGAAGGAGCGCTACACTGAGTACAACCTCATCATGCGGGCGCTGAGGTAAGCACCTCGAACACAGCTATGTCATGATCTTCAACATCAGCCTCACTCACAGACATATAATACATACATTCAAAAGATGCCTGGACACCAACAGAGAATCTACTCTATGATCTAATTGGGTCTCTGATTTCAGACGGTGGATATTCAATTTATAAACAAGAAATTGAATTGATATCAAACATATTAATATAGGACTATTATAAGTGTGCACCAAAGCAACAGTTAATAAATAGATTCTACTTTTCCCAGATCATGTACACTAATTTTAAAAGGCCTGAGCTGCCAAATATATTGTAATATTTATTTATATATTATATTATGTATTATATTTATAATGTAACATCATGATAACAATCAGGTTTAAATGAGCATCCCTAAACCACAACTAAAATGTTCTTATAATAGACTTGTTTGATAGTTTAACAGTATGAAATAACAAATGAGTTTTTATAATGATAAAGTAGACAAATATTATATGTTTACTAGTTATGTTACTGATGCACCACTTTCTGTTCCATTAATACATTTGAATCATGTATGTTCTTTAGAGATTATGGATTTTCTTCAAATATTTGTAGGACTGCTTGTGTATGTACGGTTGCGTCGGACAATACAACTAATTTAATCAAGCACCTGCAGAGATTTCACGGGAAAGAGTACCAGGAGTTTATGCTAGCAAACAGGGAAAAAGACACCAGGCAGCAGACGCTCGTCGGTTTTTTTTAACTGACCTTTTTTTTATTTACTCTGAAGATGTTTATTTCTTTGCAGTTTTATTTTAAAGCCCTATTCAGTTGGTGCTGTTGTTGGTCTGTTGCTTGACCTGTCAAATAGATGCGTCTGGGCTTATTGTTTTTTAACTTTTTTGATAGTTAAGATATTTATTTAAAATGTATTAGTTTTGCACTTTTATTTTTTACACAGTTGTTGCTGCTAAAATGGACATAATACTTGAACTTATTACAACCAAGATTGTTGTGTTTTTGATATTTACAAAATTTTACAGCTGTTGCTGCTACCTTTTTGTGAAGTGTGACATAAATTCCTTTGGAATGCCTTTAAATTCAAAGTAGTTGTGTATATTTTTTGCTCTTCTAACAAGTGCTTAATAGTTTATTTATTCTGTGATGTAACCTTACAAACAGCACAATTTCAACAAAAATAATGCTAATATTAAAGTAAAAAGTTGTATTATATCGGAATCTGTATCGGTATCGACAGTCGTGTATCGGAATCGGATCGGACCTGGAAAATCGTGGATCGGCCCATCACTAGTAACAATCAGGTCATGATTATTCAACATGAAAAATTATGCATTTATTTAATAAAAAAAAAAAAAATAATAATTTTATATTTTTTCCCCCTAAAATCTTATGATTTAACTGAAAAACATAAAAAAATGACAAAAGTAAGTTTTGGCTTTTAGTAAAAGGCTAAAGTGCACTGCTGTAAAGTATATGGATGCGATGGATTAATAAAATTATGACCTTATTGCAAAAGGGAATGCTGCTCAATAATGTAAATAAAAAAAAAGTTTAATCTCAATTATTTTGATAAACATTCTAAGCCAAAATCATGAATGACCATGTTTCAATTAATTTAATAGTTCTAACTATCTGGCTATGCAAATACATGTACATACATATCCACATGTACAGGGAGATAGTATGTCTTCAGAAGACACTCGTACAAATATTGTGCATACTGTGTGTAAGATTGTCCAGCAGCTGAGGGAATAAACAAATGTACAGTGGCACTTTACTCGTCATCATTAACAAGAAGGCAACAATACAGTGGCTCTGCAGGGACTCCTTAAAGAGCCTAATGGCTGCAGGTATAAATTACCTCCCATAATGCTCCTTAAAGCAGCAAATGCTTATTGCTAAACTCAAGTTCATAAGTCCCAATATTATAGTGTCTTAAAATATGTCAGACCATGTATATGGCCTGACGTCGTCTGCCACGTACAATCTAGATGTAGATAGAAGATGAAATTCTGCACATTTCATATTAATTGGTCTAATGCATTACTTATTTGTGTGTGCACAGGTTGCAGTTTAAAGAGGAGATGCTGAGAAAGCGATATGAAGAAGAGACTGGCTCTTTAGCAGAAGAAAGAGCCAAGCAGGAGGCTGAGGAACACAGATCATTAATGGACTGGAATGATGCAGAAAACCTCAGATTGCGAAAAATCCGGTGAGACAGAAAAATAAAATTTAAGTCCTGTCACAAAATGTGCTGGCATGTTTTCAGCATGGAATGACCATATATGTTATTGTACCTGCCAGTGAGCTGCGTGTGCAGACAGAGACTGAGGCTTCTAAACAGAGGAGGGAAGAGGCAGCGATTTTGCGTCAACAAGAGTTTGAGAATTACATAAAAGAAAAAGAGAGAGAAATCCTGCAGTTACAGGTGAGAACAACACACAAATAAAAAATGCACGAATGTGAAAGTGTGATAAGACATTTACCGTTACGATATCTCTCTTTCAGGAAGAGGCAAAGAACTTTATTACACTGGAAAATTTGGATCAGCGGATTGAAGAGGCATTGGACAACCCCAAAAACTACAACTTTGCAATAAATAAGGAGGGACAAGTGGCCAGACGAACTGTGCAGCAATAAACAGCATTGATCAAAACATCAGGATTAAAGAGACTGAAAAATATTGCATGTCTTTCTACGAGTGCTGTCAAACCTATATGACTATATGTCCACTGTAATTATGTTTCCTAAGTAAAAGTTTGTGTTTCAGTTATAAACATTCATGTTGTGTGTTCTATGTAGAACTGATTGTGGATCAAGGGCTCAGTTTTGTCATGTGTTCATGTCCCAGATGAGGTTATATGCAACACATGGTCCTGATAATGTTTAGGTTTGTAGAAATAATAGATATGTTTTTGGTACATTTTAAAAGTGTCTAATGGCTAAGCTTATTTTTTCTAAAGGATTTTGTTTGCTTAGCAGCTTCACAAGTGTTTTAGTATAACATTTAATTTAGTCCATGCTTTAGTAATCTTATAGCACTCTGTAAAATGTTGTTGCCCCAACTAATAAATTTCACTGCAATGAATCCTGCAGACAATTCAGGATGCTATTTAGAACCACGAATCAGTGATTGTGAAGTACTTAATTATACGTATGAGTATGTATTAACTGGTGCTGCTAAATTCTTTTTTTTAATCTACAAAAGCAATGAGTTATCAGCCGTTTGTTTTAGCATCTTAATAGAAAGTAGTAGTTATAACAAGTGTTTTTTTTTTTATTATTTTATATATTTGTAATCTATATGCACTTACCATGCACTGTTGTGTTCAGGTATTATTTTATGAACAGTAAGTTTTTTTTTCCAGCTATAAGATTATTTAGATCTAGCTTACTAACAACAACATTTCCTTGTCAAACTCCAAGATTATTACCAAGTGCCAGTAATTAGCCGACCCTCTGTATCTTAGCAACATGATGACGTAGAACCGGTGTGTGATGTAATAGGACAATGACATAAGGAAGTTTTTTCATTTCCACCCATAAAAACTGTTGAAACACTGTTGACGTAATTACTAATAGATCCTACGTTAACATTTCAGACTTTCACTTTTAAAAAAAAACGATGCACCTAAATTTTATCTGTATAACTTCAGCTTTAAAATTCACACCCAGAACATACAGCATTTATTAACATGGATTTGCTCAATTTTTTTTTTGTGCTGATAAAACAGGGTTACGGTACACTGCGCTTTCCATTTTTTCTCTTTTTATACCCTTTCTTAAAGTTTTAGAGAACCTGCACTGTGCGCACTCCTCAGTTCTGAAGATAGAAGAAAATCGTTTAACGACTGACACTGGCAACCTTCATAAGCTTTAAACAAACGTCGTTTTATGGCTTAGGCTGAGACTGTTTTATGTTAGTTTTGGCTCTAGGTTGCTGATCAGATGGTCGGTGCTCTAAGCCCTGCCACCGCCGGGTTGCACTGTTTGGCCCTTGGGTCACTTCGTCCGGATGAAATAGGAGGGTTGGGTGTTAGGCCTACAACATGGCACTGTAAAAATCACCTTAATTGAAGAGTTCAAGACACAGGACAAGTCAAGACAATATCAGAAAAGGAAGCATCAGATGCTTTAGGGAAAGCTATTCATGTTTTTTCCCTTAACATCACATTAATTTAATATTTAATTGTACTAATAATTTAATTCGTAATACTAGATGTCAACAGTTGCTCCTTAATATAAAATATTACAAATATTCCACAAGAGTAATTTAATTGCCGTGGTATTATTTCAGTAATCTAATAAATGTTCTTGTTTGCTCCTTACTGTTAGAGGATTCTTGCAGTCTTGGCTCAGCCAATCACAATTTAGTTCGGTGTATTGATTATTAATATTTAATTATTAAAAAAAAAAAATATTTTCTCATCTTGAACCAAGTAACAAAAATATATTTCAAATTTATTTTTCACACACTTTCAGCCTTCCGGTTCAGATTGACACACGAGCTTCTTTTTTTTTAATGGAAAACTTAACGGAATTTAACGGAAACTGACATTTAAATTCCTCCCTATTTTTGAGTGGTCACGACCGCGCATGCGCAGTTTGTAGACTTCCGGAGCACGGAGTATGTGGCGGTAGTAAAGAATTACTGTAAAACTTCGATCTTGAGTTTAATTTGATGTGGTTGGGATCTTTCGAAGAAAGTTCGGTAATAAGGTCTACATTACATACAGAATAGCGTCTGGGAAACGGAGTGTCCTGACGAGTCATTTAGTATCTGATGCAATATGGCAACAACACTTCGTCCCCTCATCCGGATAGTCCCACGCCTCCAGGAGAGTGGACGTCATGTAAAGTTTGTACGGTATTTCTCCAACGCGGGTTTAGAGAAACCAACTAATGAAAACACGCCCACCATTGGAGCTCCAGTGTTGGGAGGAGAAGGACGCGAAGGCTGCGGCGATGATGGTGCTGGTTCAGCTCGGAGAGGTCTTCTCAGAGCCGCGGCGTTAGGACTCGCTCTGACCGGAGCTGCTTTAAACAGTGTTAGAGACGAGCGGGGTGAAGCTGTCTCTCAGAGGACACGGTCTCTCACAAACACTGCACTCCATTACCTCGTGCCTACAGCATACTGTGCTTCCCAATACAAAGGCGACGGTCCGCGGTATAAGTACAACTTTATTGCGGATGTAGTGGAGAAGTCCGCGCCTGCTGTCGTTTACATTGAGATATTAGGACGGTGAGTTTGACTGTAAAACTACCTCAGTCTTCAATTAAGAAAAAGCTTGACTTGCACTTCAATTAAATAAAAGATGAAAATTAGTTGATTTGGTCTGCTGGGAGTTGAGAAACCACTAAAATGCAATTTCAATTTTTTTTATACTCGTACAGAGCCAATAAAATGCTAACCAGAAGTGCATAAGTGGCCTATTTACATTAAATAACAATGTGTTATACAAAGAGAAGATGCATTATGTTATACAGTTACGGTATATATAGTGATATAGTAATGTGTAGTGAATGTGCTATAGTAAACAGAAGGTGCATTGGATTATAAAGATGTGGTATAATATTTTGCATTTTTTTTTAAATAAACATATATAGGGCTCAAGATTGTCCAGTTATAGAATGACATGCTTTTTTTCAGCACAACCTAGACAATATGATAAGCTGAATTTTAGTTTATTTTAACAAACAAGCCTAAGAAAATAAATAAATGAATGAAAGAAAATGGGTCACTTAGGCAAAGAAATTGCATAAATACACATTATCACTTGTTTTTCTGGTTGTTTTCAATTGTTTCTATGACCAAATATAATAATAATAATAATAATATGGTCATTTTGAGAGTTCTAATTTCTTTTGATGTCATTTCTATATTTCGGTAATGGTAAAATTTATGCGTTATAAAAGTAATAATAACTTTTATTCTACCTGACATATCCAAAAACCCAAAGACACAGTTTGATGTCTGAAGACTCCCTGTTTTTTTTTTTTTTTTTTAAATCAGCATTGATTTATTATTTATTAATTATTAAGTACTGAGTTTGCATTAGCTTTGTTGTTTTATCGTAATCTGATTTCAAACAACTGCTACATTTTTAGGGAAGGCAAATTGTGCATAAAAGCCAAAAGATGGTGATAATACAGATTCAAATATAATACTGTATTGCGCACCACTCTGGTTATGTAACACTATGTTGGACTTGCGGCTGCTTCAGTTAAGAGGCGGACCATCCGATCCGCATGACAACTTGGCACAGGTTACCATGCCAAAATGTAACGGAGTAAAAAGTACAAATATTTGTTGTAGGATGTAGTGAGGTAAAAGTAAAAAAAAAAGTATCCACTTATATCCACTACTTGGTTACCTTCTTGGCTACAACGCCCTAAATACATTTTCCTAATTTAAGGGCTAATAAAGCCACAATTGAGACGAAATTTGTAAGGTCTGGCTTTGTAAATTATGGGTGTCGCAAGCCAGTATCTGCACTTCAATTATCAGACCACAAAGCTAGAAGCATGCAGTGTTGGAGTGGAAGATTTTGAGTGGCCTACACGGAGCCCTGACCTCAACCTTATGGATGAACTGGAATGCAGCCCTTTGTTCCCTAACATCAATGCTCAACTTGACTAATGCTCTTGTGGCTGAATCTCCAGAGAGATGCTCCAAAATCTAGTGGAAATTCATCCCAGAAATGTGCATCTTATTATAACAGCAAGGGGAACTTAATGTGGAATGGGATGTACAAATAAGCACACATGACTGATGGTACAGTCACATGGTACAACATGGTGCAACTTTTTGGCTATGTAGTTATAGATTTATACAACTTTCTTAAATTTTAAAACAACCTACTTTCAAAATATTAATAACACAACTGTGCACAATTATAGGCCTATGGTAAAATTACAACAGTGTTAGACCTATGAATACCAAAATACTAAATTTAATTTGCCATTGATTACAATTCTTTGTCTTATGATATCTTTGTCTTATGAGATGTATGGAAATGTTTGTACTTACTTAAATTATATTTATAATTATTTATATTTTTTTATTTATAAAAAAAAAAAAAAAAAAAAAAAAAAGATGGTGGTGTTCAGCCTGCTCCCATCAGTGGACCCCAGAGTGGATCATCTGATCCGTACAGTTAAATTCTTGTCACAGGTTTTACACTTGACGCAACCCTCATTTTTATCCGGCCTTGGAACCAGCACAACTCCAGTGGCTGGGTGTGGGGCACTGGTGGGATATGAAACTAGACTTTGAATAGACAACTGCAGACTTTTGTAGACTAAGCTATTCTGGACATAATGTCTTAACAGGCATCCGTTCTCTGGTCGTGAGATCCCCATCTCCAATGGCTCTGGCTTCATAATCAGTGCTGATGGCCTCATCGTTACAAACGCCCATGTAGTAGCCAACAAGCGTGGGGTTCGTGTCAAACTGACCAACGGAGAGACGTACAATGCAACTGTACAAGATGTGGACCAGGCTGCAGACATTGCAACAATTAAGATCAGTGCCAAGGTAACACTCATGTTCATTATTGGTTACAACTTTTTATTTTTTTTATTCTCAATGCTTTGTCATTGGTATTCAGTTCTTCTGGTTATTTTCAGAATCCCTTGCCCACCTTGCGTCTTGGGAATTCATTAGATGTACGTCAGGGGGAGTTTGTGGTTGCCATGGGCAGCCCCTTCGCCCTAAGGAACACCATCACATCTGGAATAGTTAGTTCAGTTCAGAGAGGCAGCAAAGAACTGGGCCTGTCTAATGGCAACATGGACTACATACAAACTGATGCTGCTATTGATGTAAGCTTGTACCACTTTGTCTAATTAAGATTGCCTGTTCATATCAAATGTTTAAAAACAAAATGTAAAAGCTTTATATTTATCTACTGCCTTGTACCTTTACAGTTTGGGAATTCGGGTGGTCCACTTATTAATTTGGTGAGTTCTTTTTTTTTTGTTTGTTTTGGGAATAAATGCCTATATGATAAATAACACATTAGCACACAGGAATTAAAGCACTGTATCACAAACTCGTTTTAAAAAAAAAACAAAACTCAGGATGGCGAGGTGATTGGTATTAATACCATGAAGGTGACTGCTGGGATTTCATTTGCCATTCCCTCTGACAGACTTCGTCTTTTCCTTGAGCGTGCAGCCAATCAAAAGAGTAAGATGGATCATTGTCATATAATTTTTTTGTCATTTATGATGCTGATTCTCAATCTCTCATTTTGGAAACATTGTTCACAGGTTCCTGGTTTAGTGGGTCACAAAGCAGACGGCGCTACATCGGAGTGATGATGTTAACTCTCACACCGAGGTACCTGACCCATTAATGCTCATGTAGAAATGAAAATGCACTTACTAAAAATACACAGCTACAACTTATCAGACCTGCAGTCATTCTTGATGTTTTATTACACTTTAGTATAATTGCTGAGTTGAAGATGCGTGACCACTCATTCCCTGATGTAGCACATGGAATCCTCATCCATCGTGTCATCACTGGCTCTCCAGCCAACAGGTCAGTAGATTACAATAGTGTCACTGATTACAAACTGCTTACAAATTTATGACATGGTGTAAAATTTATTACTGTTTGTAAACACTTACAACATTCAATGCCTCATTTTTTTGTATATTTTTTGCAGTATGGTTTGACAGCACATTACTCAGAAATAAAATGAACCACTGCAAACTGTTGCTGTCATACATGAGTGATAATATATGTATATACTGTACATTGCCTTGAAATGAAAGATTCTGTTTCAACCATCAGTTTATAAAAATATTTAGACCAGCCTGTCTGGAACCAGCAACCAAACCAAGTCACAAAAATATGATTTCCCCATTCGGATGTTTGATGTGAACATTAACTAAAGCTGTTGAGATCATCTGTATGATGTTTTGCATTACACTGCTGCCACATGATCGGCTGATTTAGATTCAGTATATGCATGAATACTGTATGCTTACTGTTCACTTCCTAATAAAGTGAACGGTAAGTGTGTCCGGTTTATAAACACCATTTTGTCATGCAACCTCATTTTGTATTCTTTGTGTGTGTTAGAGCGGGTATGAAATCAGGTGACATTGTGGTGGAGGTCAACGGAGTAAAGGTGAGCACATCAGAAGAAATCTACAATGCAGTAAGGACAAGTGACAGCATTAACATGGTGGTGCGTAGAGGTCAAGACTTGCTGATGCTGCACATGATCCCTGAGTGCACAGAATAACATAATAGCAAAAGAGAAATGTTAAGATGTTCAGAATATTGAATGTTCTAAAGGGGTGTTGAATTACTAGGCCTGTGTGTACTATACATTAGAAAGTAGTGGAAATTACATTCTAAGTTGAAAATGTCACATGCTTGATGGTTTAATTTTTCTTCAGTTAATTTGGTTTGTTGAAACAATGATATGGGTCATTTTTTTATAATGATGGATAAAAATGTGAAAGATTAAACACATTAAAATAAAGTCTAGTAGTTGTACATATGTAGATGACTCGCACATAAAGCCCCTGAAAAGAAAAGTCATGGACACGTTTGAGCATTAGATCTGAAAACCAGATTGTATTGTGTGTACTGGTATTTTAATGTTTTATTACTTGTATAAAAAAAATACTCAACACACCAGTGGGCCAAATCACAGCTCTAATGGTCAGCATAAAGAAAATAATGGCAACTTTTTATTAGAGTTTTTTTTTTTTCTATTTATATGGTGAGAGTACCTTTAGGACAGTATTGAGGAAATGTTTCTCACAAGTTTTCAAAAGACTAAGAGTGCTCTTAATGCACCTGCACATCATGTTTCAAGTGCATATATCCTAGTGTTAGAATATTAACAGACCTTTGACTTCAAAACTCTAACAATCTTTCAAATATTAATCATATTACTAGTCTCATCTGGGACACATAACAGCAAGTAATGTGAAATGTCAAGAGCAGGTCAGCAAGATTTTATAAATTAATAGGTAATTTATTTAAGTGTGTATAATTAAAAGTTTAAAAAACAATCTTGTGTGGTTTGTGTAGTTATACATATAAATAAGTTTTTTAAAAAAATCATGAATAAGTAAAATAATTTTACAGTACCTGCAGAAAAGTACACAATGTAAATGAATTTAAACACTGAAATTGGTCTGCCTCAGGAGAATATGGCATTTTTTTAAAACTACTTTTTCTTAGCTGAGTTGTTCCTTTGATGACGGTACATTTTTTTCAAGTAGAAGACAACTGTCACAGATGCATTTTTTTGTGTGCAATACCTGATGCCTTTTTTTTTTTTTTTTTTTAGCAGTCATTGAATAGCACCATAAACACAAACTATGCCTGTGGGGTAAATAAAATCAGATAGTACACACTCAATCATTATATTATGTTATGCTGAAATTATTATATCTTAAAGCTTAATGCCCATATTGTTACCTAAAACAAGGTACGTATATAATAACTAAGTTATATTGTTTTTTTTGTTTGAGTGTTTCTTTTAAATAGCACACTATTTAACAAGCTCAGGATTCAAACCTTTGTTACTCTCAGTAAGGTGAGGCCATTAGTGTGACTGCTGGAACTTTGCATTCCCTGTGACAGACATTGGCTGTTCCTTAAGTGTGTACATGAAAAGAGTGAATTAAGTACTGTATATAACCCAGTCTAAATTTAAAAGTAAAATATATGAGATTTGTTGATAGGGATTAGGAGATTTCGTTATTGATCTGTCCTGGGTATTTCTCAAACTTCCTCTCTGCCTCTTCACTGAAAGCATCACCTGTCAGGACACAGAGTGAACACGGTCAACATCATTTTCATGCACACTCTAGAACATGAGGAATCAGTTTCACACATGAAATGGCTACCAAATTCAAATTGTATGGGATTTTTATTCAAATTGTATGAGATTTTCTTGAGAAGATTAAAGACTTTTTATGATCAATACAAGATCTTCTTAGTCTTTTGGCTGTTACCTTTCAGGGGTCGCCACAGTGAACCATCTGCCTCCATCAAACCCTATCTACACTCTGCATTCTCTACACTCACACCTACTCTCACATTAACTTTATATCATCTCTTCCTAAATCTGTAAATCTCCTCCTTGGTCTTCATCTAGACCTCTTGCCTGGCAGTTCCAACCTCAGCATCCGTCCACCAATATATTTATAAACTCTCATCTGAACATGTTCAAACCACCTCAATCTGGCCTCTTTGACTTTATCTCCAAAACATTTAACTTGGGTTGTCCCTCTTTATCATCAATAGAAGATCTTGAGCAAAACTTTATACAACACTTGGCGAATAGTTGTGATGTTGCGTAAGCTTCTCAAACATTCCAAAGGCATACCATAATCAATGCTTAACGTGCCCCAAAGGAAAATAGCTATGTTCACATGTCACTCCCTCCCTCTCACCCCCAACGTGTCACGACGGTGCACATTTATAATTACAGGTGACTCACTCATGCACACATTGATAGTCTTTGCTTGTGCCATCTGGGTTAAAACACTTCATTAATTTTAAACAATGGATGTGACTTTAGCAACAAAAAAGTACTTGGGATTTTGCTCTGGAGAATTACAAGCAGTTATTTGGCTGTATCTGTTGAGGTCCAGAAGAAGGAAGAAAGCTAGACGCCTCACTTTATTTGTTTTAGCATTGCTATGAAATCCCTGTGCTGCCCGTAATGACTGATGTCAGCAAGCACCCAACGAATACGCAGAGGCAAAAAAAATAATAATTTGCATTAAATCTGATCTGCATATTCTAATTAAGGTCTCAGGACTGCATATTAGATCCTATCTAGGACTATATATAAAAGAAAAACATCAGATCTGTGCATTCACTGTGCTTAAGCTGACTCTTCTCATCTAAGATCACATTCTGTCCTCGGCTGATGCAGACAGCTGTTCTCTGAGGAATTCAGTCACTCGATAGTTCAGGACTGGAGTTTTCTACAGTCTACCTGAGCTTCCAATAACGAACTGAACTCAATTTTAACTTAAACACATCTCCTGTTATACTGAACTTCCAGTCTCACACAGTATGATGCAGATCAATCCCTGCTATCCGGTATCACCCAAATGAGGATGGGTTCCCTGTTAAGTCTGGTTCCTCTCAAGGTTTATTTCTATTACCATTTCAGGGAGTTTTTCCTTGCCACTGTCGATGTCGTTCTCGGCCTGCTCATCAGGGACAGTCTTATCAGTTTAATTCCTACACGTTTACATCTCATACAAAGTTAAATAATTCTTTTGATTGTGTCAAGTTGCTTTGCGACAATGTCCATTTTTAAAAGCGCTATACAAACAAAATGGAATTGAATTGAATTTAACTAATGTTCTTATGGCCGATTGGGCAAAGCCTATTAGCCACATTGCCACATAGTGAAACTACACATCAATTGGCCAGTTCAGTTGCATAGCTAGATAGAAAAAAAGACTATAAAACATACTAAAGCCTGAAAAACCATAAACTTCCTCTCCCTTTTTTAAAGTAATAAAAAAAATCTCCCACTGTAACATTGCTGATTACATCCTTGAGATTGATGGCTACCTGAAAGCAAAAGCTAAATATGATTCCCAGATGACACTGACATTTCTAAATCCAAGACATAAAAAAAAAACTCTGCTAACCCCAGATAAGACATATGCTAACTCGACATGCTAACAAGCTTGTTGCTTCTGTGTCTTGAAATTAGTTTTAGCTAGTTCAATAATTGCAGCAGCCCACATCCTAACCTAAAAAACCCACCAAACATATTCTGAATTCAAGCTATAATTTCTGTCTGTTAAAATCTGCATTGGATAAAGAGTCTTGTTTACAGCATATTGGACATTAATTCCCAACACATTGAGAAACATTTTTATCATATAATAGTCTTATATGAATGTCAGTCAGCAATAACAGGTTTCAAATCAAGGATATATCATATTGTTTATACCTGGCATAAGATAACTTTGTTTTCAGTTGTACAAAAGAAATTCTGGGTTTAACATAATGTCTAAAGCAGTGTATGTTTGAGTACAAAGCTGTAAGTAAAGAACTCTCACCAGTATGACAGTTGTGAAACCAGATCCTGTTGCCATCATATTTGCAGTTACATTTCATGACATTATTTGTGTAGTCACTTTCAGACACCTCGAAATTTGGATTTATCACAATCTGAAATGCCAACAATGCAGAACAAAAGAATCAGAAATTCGTTTCTTGCTGTCAGACATGCTGATTAAAAATTAGCTTAGAAAAAACAATGTTTTTCCTCATGAAATTTTGCTACAAGGTTTAGGTGCTTGTTAAAGAGAAAATGCTTTTATGTTCACTTTTTTAGTCATCTGGCTGGCAGTGCGACGTATAATATGAAGCAACTTATACATTGTATATGTACATTGTATGTGTGAATTTATTGTCAAGTTTACATTGACAATATAACTCATGAGAAGTAACACTTCACACTAGCCTGCTGTGGAGAAAGCATGAAATTGCTACAAATGTCAATTTTTAAATGTATTGTAATATCATTCCAAAATTCCCATCTTCCATTGCTGTGACCGTAAAGGAGAAAGGGTGGAATGATGAAGAAAATCGAAATTCTCTTCCTACAGAATTCTGTTTCTGAACAACAACACCGTTTTTGCTAATAGCGACTACTATTCTTGTGCAACATATAGTCCGGAAAGTATGGTAATTAATGTTTTAATACTGTAGGTAACTACTTTTGTAGGTCAAAAATATTATAATATCCAGAAGTCAAGCTTTTGATAACAGCAAAATTGCACAACTCTCACTAAGATGCTGGTAAAGAGTCTTCTGCTGTATTTCGACATATGTTTTTTGGATTATATGATCCTCAAAAACCTTAAAACTGCACACATAAATACATGGAAAAATCTCTGATGCATGCAGCACACAATGATACATTTAGTTATTCGCAATAGCAAAGGATATATTAGTTTCCAAAGCTTAAACTTTGACCTGCATGATGTAATTTCCTGGTTTGACATCAGTGATGTCGATCCACTGACAGTCGATGTCATGCCTGTACAGATCCCAGCACCCTACTGTGATGCCCTGCTCTCCAAAATTAGCACATTCATAACGTTTGGAAACACCTGCAATATTAACACAAAAAAACATGTGTGATTTATTTACAGTACAGTATATTTATGTGTGTGTGTGTGTGTGTGTGTGCGCTAGTCTTACCCTCTTCACAGTCACTGTCCTCTAAACAGAAGCTTGCTTTGTGCCCCTCTGCCACCTTGGTGCCATTGACACTCAGCAAATCATAGTGTGTAAAGATATCCATACTATGATAATGCCTACAGAACCACATACATTAGATGTGTTTTGGCTTGTAATTCTTGTCCATATGCATGCTCTTAGGATAATAAATTACTAAAATGTATGTTGAAATTATATCACAGCTATAGTTACCCATGGCATGCATGCCAGACCCAGGAGTGGCGTCCAGCTTTAGGCCTGAAGTCAGCCCGACCGATGTTGTGGATCTGTGAGGTGAAGCGAAGCAGACGGCGGTGGCCGTAGGGCCAGTTCACTTTCGCAGCACTTTCAGACAGACAGTCCTCCTCTGCAGCGCAGTAAAGCATGTGCAGCGGACGGTCCTCGATATATCCTGTCTGCTGCACCAGAGGTGCGTTCATAATGAGATCAGACGCAGCTGAGGAAAGACAGATACACATCACATGCTGAAGATATTTATCATCATAGTGACAAACTGAAATAAGCACCAACTCTTAGTATGTATTTATATAAAGTATAAACATGTAGGCACAAATACAAAGTGTTGCAAGTCAACAGGCAAATGTATTACTGTAAACCTGCTAAATATCCTCATATTTTTTTTACTTTGGATCTCTTTATTTTAGCATACTGCCTTATGCAAACAGAATGTTAAATAATAAATATTTTTATGCTCACTTACTCTCTGAGCAGATAACCCCTGCGGCAAACCGTGCAGCTGTTTTCTGGCAGGTGAGGGTTCTGTGTTGCTGGCATTGGCTAAGGGCTAGTTCATCTCCTGTACACTTCACACCGCTCATCACCATGTTAGTCACGTTACTGCCATCCCAGTACCATGTTTCCTTGAAAGCCACCACAAAAACACAACCAAAGTACTGCTGATTTCTTTGGGAATAAAAATCAGTATTGATGTGTGTGAAGGGAGGAGGTAGAGAAAAGTCTGAGTTTTTTAAATTTTTAGCTGAAGAACATTGTTTACTGTACACTCTGTGTTTCATCCTATTGAAACATCAGATCACATAAAACTGGCTTTTAATATCTGTAGTCAAGGCTGGTATTGTATATTCATTTAAAATGTGAACTACAGTGGAAGCATTGCAGCCTTGTAATGCAATCTTTCAGTATTTGAATCACTGCACTTTCTAAGTAGAAACTGCTTTGTGTGCGTGTGTACAAACAATGATAGCATGCATGCTGAAACCCAGCCCTAGCTGTCTGCAAGCCACCATGGTCTCTTTGGTGGTCCAGCCCTCACTGCACACACTGCCCCAGCGCTGACCCACCCAAACCTCCACTCTCCCCTCATACTCCGACCGCCCGCCCACCAGCCGGCCCTTTACACACAGCCTACAGCACGTCATTACATACACTCACACCTGTTTTATATAAACACAATCGCACAACCTTTCCTGTCTTTTCCTACACTTCCTACACAAGCTGCCCTTTTGTTCTCAATGTCTTAATGTTAGTGCAATGTCAGTGTAATGCAGTAATTAGTAATTTGATTCTGATGGCACTCTGGAAAAGCAGACAGTAGTCAATAGGTGCCACTATTAGTTGTAATGTCCTACTTTCATGCCGTGGTTGGAGTATCCAAGGCCCAGCTGTCTGCACACCACCATGGCCTCTTTGGTACCCCAGCCTTCTCCACAGATCAGACCCCAATGCTGCGTTCCATTAGTGCTGGTGCGCAACACTTCCACCCGGCCCTCGTAGCGTGTACGACCGCCTGTGATACGCACCTGATCAGGAAACAGTCCAAAGAGAAAAAGAAGCGGGAAGGTGTCAACTTCCTTTACAGCAGCATGGCCATACAGGTAGGAGGGTTAGAAAAGACTTTGGAAATGCAGATACACTGTGGGAAATGTATGCTAGGAGATCAATATGAATTTATTTTCATTAGGGCTTGAAATGAAAAGTTTTACTCACCTGCCACATTAGGAGATCATTTGGAATAAGAACAATGTGTATGTATTATGGTATACACACCAAATAATGTGTATCTCCTTGTGCATGGATATACCCTTTACTTTTAATGATCAGTGTGATCATTCTCTAGCTAATCTATCTCATAGCCATCCATCCAACCTGTGTAGGGGGAAGGGGCCTGAAGCCCACCCCAGGGAACTTTGGGCACAAGGCAAGCTACAAACTCCTAGGCAGACATATAAATTCTGGTTCCTGTACAGTTTATCCGCCTTTGATGCAACAAAAGCTTGGCTGAGCCATCATTGAGTGATGACAATTTTGCTGTTTTGTTGTAGACAGACAAAAGCAGGAAAATTCTGTCTGTTTACAATTATCCACAAAATTCATTTCAAGCCCTAGTGATAACTTCACTATGTCTAAAGCAAGCAACATTTAAACAATTTTACACAGCTGAACAGTATTAAATTGTGGAGAATCTTAAATTGTGGACAGTAAGCAAGTTGTGATGGTAATAGGTATTTTAAAAGTAAAAGTAAAGGTTATATCCAGTAGTGATGAAGTGCTTGGAGCGCCTGGTCAGAGACTTCATCATTTTTTCACTACCCGACACACTGAACCCACTACAGTTTGCATACCACCCGAACCGTTCCACAGACGATGCAATCTCTCATCTCCTCCACACATGAGTGGAGGTCCACTTACCTGGACACTCGGAAGGGGAATTATGTTAAAATGCTCTTCATCGACTACAGCTCAGCATTTAATACAATAATTTCCTCCACACTCACCACCAAGCTCTCCAACTCCCTAACTGGCAGACCACAGGCAGTAAGGATGGGCGGACATGTCTCAGCCTCTCTCACTCTCAGCACTGGAGCCCCCCAGGGTTTTGTTCTAAGCCTCCAGCTGTACTCTTTGTACACCTACGACTGCGTGGCCACTACCAACTCCACCGCCGTCATCAAGTTTGCTGACGACACGGTCGTAATCGGCCTGATTACGAACAACGACGAGACGGCCTACCTAGAGGAGATTGGAAATCTAAAGAAACTGGTGCCAGAGAAACAATTTCCTCCTAAACGTCAGCAAGACAAAGGAGCTGATAGTGGACATCACGCAGGACCTGTCATGGTCTTGTCACATCAACACTGTGGTGAAAAAGGCTCGGCAGCGTCTCTACCACCTCAGACACTTGAGAGACTTCAGACTGCCCTCCAAGGTGCTCAGGAATTTCTACTCCTGCACCATAGAGAGCATCCTGAAGGGAAACATCATGACCTGGTTTGGAAACAGCACCATGCAGGACAGACGAGCGCTACAGAGGGTGGTGCATTCAGCTGAGCGCACCTGCACTCAATCTACACCAAGTGGTGCTGGACCGAGGCCAGGAAGATCGTGAAAGACCTCAGCCATGGGATTAGTTTCCATTGTTATGCTGATGATACCCAATTATATATCTCAACAAAACCAGACGAAATACCCAAGTTGTCTAGATTAACTAAGTGTCCAGGACATAAAAGATTGGATGACCAATAACTTTCTTTTACTAAATTCAAATACTAAGACGGAGATATTACTTATCGGCCCAAAACCCAGCACACAACAGCTTTCACAATTTAGTCTGCATTTAGGAGGATGTACTGTTACTACTAGCTCCACAGTAAAAGACCTGGGCGTAATATTAGACAGTAACTTGTCCTTTAAAAATCATATTTCCAATATCACAAAAACAGCCTTTTTCCATCTTAGAAATATTGCCAAACTTAGGAGCATCTTATCCGTATCTGATGCAGAAAAGCTAGTTCATGCATTCATGACCCCCAGACTGGACTATTGTAATGCATTACTAGGTGGTTGTCCTGCATCCTCAATAAACAAGCTACAGTTAGTCCAAAATGCAGCCGCCAGGGTTCTCACTAGATCCAGAAAATATGATCATATAACACCTATATTATCATCCCTGCACTGGCTACCTGTTCAGTTTAGAATTAATTACAAAATAGTATTAATTAAATACAAGGCTTTAAATGGTTAAATGGTTTAGCTCCCACATACCTAACCAGCCTTCTGAAACGCTACAATCCACCACGCTCCTTAAGATCACAAAACTCGGGACTTCTGGTAGTTCCCAGAATTTTAAAATCTACAAAAGGGGATAGGGCATTTGCTTTAAAATAGCCTTCCAGACAGTTCGGGGAGCAGACATTGTTTCCCAAGTCAAAAGTAGACTCAAGATGCATCTCTTTAATCTGGCATACACGTAACTAACCCCATAACCTCATACTTCAGTACATCTATCCTGAATGGCAACTACGCTAATTCTCTCCATCTGTTCTGTATTTTTTACCCATCCCGAGGCATCGGGAGATTGTGCCAACTACAGTAGACAAAGGCCAACCCTGCGATTCCCATGCTGCATCCCGCATGGGAATGCAATAATTATGAAGATATGCATTGTACAAACATGAGCATTCTATTAATTGTATCAACTGCAATTAACCTGTTTGAACACCAGATGTCCCAATCTGGCAACTCCATAGACTTAAAATACTGTACAGTATATAGAGAGCTCCAGCTTGTTATAGCTTGTAGGTTATGCAATTTCATCACTGCAATATAATGATTAAAAAGTGCTCATCAGTATTTTTTAAAAGACACCTGTCCCACAAACAATCAATGCTTGATTAAGAGGCTGGAAAAGTAAGGCCTTTTATTAAATTTTAGAGCTCTGTTTTTAGTTAAACATAACTAATGTATGTATGTAAAAGAAGGGTGGCTCTGACCGTTTTCTCAAATCCCATGTATGGCACGTTACAGCGAACTGCAGCGTCCTCTGTGTGCTTGCAATCTTCAGCAGTAATGTTCTTATAGCGACAGTTCCACAAAGAACGCTCATGTCCTGTGCACTGGACCTCGTTCATGTAGATCGGACCAAAGCCTGCGACAAAAGCACACAAAAATAAGTCACATAAAAATGATGTATCTGTATGTACAGAAAAAGTTTCTTGATGTCATTCTCTGTTCCCTGTTCTCCATCACACCTTGTCCCATGCGAGCTCCAGTAAGGGCCTCCTTAGCAGAGCCATAGCCCAGTTCTCGGCACACCACACTGGCAGACTGAATGTTCCAGCGATCATCACACACCGTTCCCCATTCACTGCCCTTCAGAACTTCCACACGACCTTCTCCGGGCTTTGCTCCACCTTTCAAACGCACTGTGCTCTGCATGAGAAAAACTATTCATAATAGTATTCTTTCAGGCTAAACAAGGGTAAAAACCTGGATTACACCCAAAGCACATTACCAAGGATTTGAAGTTTTTCTTCATGGCACGGTTTTGGGCATACTCCGGTCCAGGCACACAGCTGACAACAGCAGGCATGCCACCTGGGCAGCTTTCAGTTGCATTGGCTTCAGTGAACTCTAAAGGACAGGCAGCTAGATGAACCTCTGTGCCTAAACATGCCACAGAGTGAACCAGGAAGTAATTCTTCTGACGTTCCGCATACAGTCTAAGACAAAGATGGATAAGGAGGTCAGGTGCAAGTATAAAATAGTTTCTGCTAACGGTACACTGTTAAATTTACTACAGTTTGGAAGAGACCTAAAAACAAAAAGTCTAAAAACAACTTGAACATGACATAGAAACCACAATTCAGTCATTTGTATACATTCCCAGCAGCTGCACAAGTTTGACCGTGGTCATTTTCCCCTACTTTTACCAAGGTTACCTTTTGCCTGTGCCCGAGTTTCCAGGTTTAGACTTAGAGCTAGCTTTTTTAGCTTTGTCTTCTTGCCTGCAATGCAAACATCCATTAACTCTGAAAACATTAACATTCATACTATGAATCAAACATGTAAATACAATACACATAGTTTATAGGTACATATCAAATGTGGTTAAAAAAAGTACTGCATCTATGGTGAGCTCATACTATATGGCCGAAAGTATGTGGACACCCAACTAATCGTACCCATATGGGCTTAATAAATATACCATTCCTGATTCATTCCCCACTTTGCTGTTACTTTAATATCTCGCAACTCTTCTAAGAAGAATTTCTTTTGAATTATGGAGTGTGATTGTGAAAATGTGCCCACTGAGCTACAAGAGAATTAGTTCATTTAGGTAGCTTGCTTTGTGCCCAGCGGCACTGCTATGCTGGAACAGGCTTGGGTCTCTCTTAGTTCCAGTTAGGAATTGCTTTGCTACAGTAGTCAAGACAACTGTGCACTTAAAACTTTGTGGCAACTGTCTGGAAAAGGGCTGCATATGGGTGTGATGGCCAGATGGCAATATACTTTTGGTCATACAAGTTTATTTGATAAACACGAGATAGTAAACATGCAGAAAAGAGTGATGTGAAAATAGATATGAAGTGTTAGTAAGTAGGAGTAATAAGCGAATTGCTTAATGATGATGTCATGAGTAACCCAGAATGCTTGCACTCTTTCTGTTTCTCTCTCACTTTCCATTAGTTTTTACTCAGACACAGGCATAGTTCTGAATAATGGTAATAAATCAGATAGTAAAAGAGTTCCACATCCCTGTGTCATTTTCTCAATTCCTACCCATCATTCTCTTCTATTTTTTCTGTCTATAACTTAATCACCAGGTCCAAATTACTTTATCTGTTTTCCCTTATAACCAGTGCACTATTTGAGACTTTCTCTTTAGCCCTTCAATCCTTGGATGCTTCTCAGTCCCTTTTCTATACCAGAGAATTTTCATCAACTAGCACTTACACTACCAATCAAAAGTTTGGATACGCCTTCTAATTCTATAGTCTTTCCTGTTTTTGTTTTTTTTCTACATTGTAAAACAATGCTAAAGGCATCTTAAACAGGCAATAATCTTGGAACAATGAATATTGAGATTTGTCTGTACTTATACTCTCATAATGGCTCTCAAAATTATTAATGAGAATTTTTGAGGCTGGTAACTCTAAATAAACCTCTCCTCTGCAGCTGAGGTATGTTTTGGTCTTATTTTCCTAATATTGTCTTAATGAGAACCCGTTTCATCATGGTACTTGATGAATTTTGCAAATGCTATTTCATAGTTTTGAAATCTCCAGTATTGTTCTCGAATGTAGAAAATAAATCACAAAACAAAAAACAAAAAAATTAGAAGGTGTGTCCAAGTGATTGACTGGTACTTTATATGAAACACCAAATCTTCTACAAACGTAATAATAACATTGTAAAACTGGCAGCCCATTTGGTCAACAGTTGTTCAGAAACCAGTTGGATCCTGTCTTTTCTGTAAGTCAGCAACATAAAAAAGTCTCAAAAACTAAGTAATGTATTTTTCTTAATTTTGATATTTTGCCTGTTAATTGTCTAATGACAAATTTAACAATAAACTGGTAGTACAAAATGTTAAAAATTACCTATTGAATATATTTTTAATAGAATAGAGCATTCTCGAACAGTTTACAATTTAAAGGATACTAAATTTAAATATATAAAATTTTACACATAGTGGTCAGAGTCTATTTTGTTCATGTAATAATATACAAAAGAGACAATTCTGAACTTTTCTGTACAGTCAGTAGTTTTTTTTTATTCTTATTTTATTCTATTCATGTCTGTTTCTTGACATTATAGTACATTGTATTTTATTTTTATTTTATTTTATTATTTTCTTCTTATCCTGTTGTATTTGTATTTTTTTAAATATGCAGCTACTGGAGAAACAATTTCCTTCAGGATTACGTAATAACTTATCTTACCTAATTTATCTTATCTTATCGTATCTTATCTCAGTCATTAGCCAGGACTTTATAATACTATAAGATCTGCTATCAGAATGTTTGGGAATACCACAACAGGAAATTGGTCAGAGAGACAAGATCTGTTTCTTTTACTTAAGGACTATACGGTTTCTAGCTTGTTAGATAACATTTAACATCTATAAATAGGTCAATGTAAGTATTTTTATCCTGCTATAATTATGAAACTACAGACTACAACACCAAATTATTGTCAGCTTTCCTGCAATTCTTAAGTCCAAAATAAAGATCAAATAAACTCAACCAAAAGTGACAATAAACAAGTGCCAGAGACAACCACAATCCAAATGGTTGTGGTTTTCCAGCTTTACAATGAAATGCAAGAGGGTCATTATAGCACATACTGTGACTCTATAAACTACTGTATTATTGCTTTAGGGGGCTGTAAAAAGCAATCAGGCATGGTTACGATTGGTCAAACATTTGCTCTAAAATAACAAACAAAAGAAATGGAATTATCCTCAAATATCCATCAGATACATAAGCAATTCTTTGAATATAAGGTGTATCCTGAAGCAAAGGTCTTTGTTAGTTCGAAAGTAACTACCACCGCTAAAGATGAGTCTCTACAAGGCACAATGCGCTATAGACCTCTAGGGGGAGAGCACAGCTGGTTTCTCCCCCTTAGATGGTACCTGTCTGCTTTTACTCTATTTTTGACTTTTGGTTCAGTGGATCTCTTTCTGAGATTCCTGCAGGAGATAAGGAATGAAATAAAGATATATTTTATGCAGGGATTATCACACGTTCACATTTAGGCTTTTGGCAGACATCCATTGACACACACATATGCAGACACACAGAAAGATACTCTACAGAACTAGTTCTGTACAGGAACAAGGATGTGTAAGATTATCTTGGCAGTGCTCTTAAATTAGGTGAGTTGGGGGAAGATGATAAAGGTAAGCAAACAAAAAAAAAAAAATCAAGAACTCAAAAGAACACCATATTACAAACACCAAATGTGGTCAAACACAAGCCCAGTCCTTTACATACATGATCATCTAAAGTTGTTAAGTTAAATGAATAACAAATGTGAGCTAGCATCTTCCCTGATAGTGTAGGTGAATATAGCACATCAGTAGGAGTAACATTAGCATGATGTTGTTTTGAATATTTTTAATTTTTATGTGATTCGATAAGCTGCAGCCATTTTCTTTGAAAATGTTCATATACAAAAAATATAATTACATAATTAATAATTATTAAGTAATAATTATATTTATATATCTATTAAAATTCCAAACATATGCAATTGTGAATGTAACTGTTCCAAATAAAATGGTAGAATACAGCCAAATACTACGCTTAATTTGTAGGGCTTGAGGTTAGTCAAAGGTAAACTTTAGTGCACAAAAATGATCATAGCATCTTACACCCAGTATCTATTAAAAAACTGGCATAATGACTATGCGACAGTAATTGCTCATACGGCAATGCTTACCAAAAAAAATAAAAATTTCTGTGCATAAAGTACACCTATGCCTATAATTTCTTTCTTTCTTTCTAGCACTTGGTGTGACTAAACAAAGCGACTTCCCCCAAATGACCTTTTATATAAAATCTCATGCAATGAATGCAATGAAAGTTTAAATTATAATATTTTGTAGCCTATTATTAGAATTATCGTTTTATATGACTAATGACAATATGGTTTAAAAATATTTTATATTACAATATTTTAATTATGTAATAATTACTATTAAAACCTTTTACGTTCACTACTTTGTCTGTCTGAAAGAAACAGATCTCGTTACTTTAATTGCAGAGAATGAAGCAGTGTATTTAATGTGCCAAACCAGCGAGCTTTGCATATTTCTCCAAAATCAGACTTTCCACATTCCTAACAGGGTTCCATTTACAGCTTTCAAAAATATTCCAAAAATTGTAAAAGCTTCTTTGGGGAAGTGGAAATCCCATCAGTCACCGCATGAGAGGTTTTAGTGTACTGTAAGCTACATGATTATTGACACTGTTGATGAAAAAGCCTGTGATAAAGTGCTCAGTATTTCACGTCTAATTGAACGATGCAGTTCATTAAAGGAAAAACTATAGGTTGACTTTAACCTCAAGAAAACTGTCATTAACATTGCCCATGTACATTTCACATCAGCTTGAGAGGTATGGTTCCTCAACAAGTTGCTAAACTTAAAATTTAAATGTAAATATGATCCAGTTACATTTAGTTTAATGTTCAATGATTTCTTGATTTTCCTCACATTTTCAGTATGGGGTTAGTAACCACAAGAACACTGTTCATTAACTTAAAAAGCAATCTTTAACAGGATGGATGTGGGGGTTTGGGGGGTTGGAAGGATGGACAGACAATGATGAAATAATTAAATACTGAAGATTTCCTGAGGTTAAACTCAACTCAAAGGTTTCCCTTAATAATAATAAATGGCATTCAATTAGACATGAAAATGTTGCGTATGTGTGTTTATCTGTATAAAGTACTGGTGGTGGTAGAGAATTTGTTGTGTAATAGTGTACTTGTTTGTGAGTATGTGTGGGGGAAAGGGGGATGGTGGCTTGGTGTTCGACAGCATGACCATTGGTGATTTAACATTTCCTACAAGTGTGACATTCCTCAAAGTTTCTGTTTTTAGGAGGCATCCTCATCTTGTAGATGGCATTTTGTCTCTTTGCCACATAAGTACAGTAGATTCATTCTTCCCTCAAGCATAATACACTTCCTCGTCGAAAAAGTTGCACCTTCTAATATTCAATTTAGTCTTATCTTTGCCTACGGCACACAATGTTGTTTCCAATTCATGTATGAAAATGATTCATCATGCTCCCAGAACCATACTTTCACAATTTGATTCCAGGAATATGCCTGTGCCATTAGGGAAGGAAAAACTCCATTAATGGGATAACCTGATCATTTAGTACTTTCTGGTAGTCTTGTGGATTCTTGTCACATGGGGCAGAATGTGGAAATGCACTTAATTTAACTATTGAATATCTGATTTCTATTGTTGATTTTTCTTTTTATGATGCAACTTCCCTATGTTTTTTACATGATCGCCATCATTTATTTTTTTTTTTTTATTACATTTCTTCCGCTATGTTGACAGGTCAGCACTATTCTACCAGATTATAATATTGCCTTAGAGAAGTATGAAAAAAAAGCCAATAATTTGACCATTCTGGAACAGTGACTTATATTTTGCCAGGCAATGTATATTTTTGTAGAAAATACAAATAGTACTTTATGCAAAACATCCTCTTAATAAAGAAAAATCTAAGCTTAGACACTTCCAACCACAAACAAGCATGATGATTATAGTAGGTAGTGTTAATGTATACTCTTAGTCAGAGTTTTTTCCCCACAGGAAACATAGTGGACTATTGATACAACAGTCATTTCAGTTTCAAACTAGAGCACTAACATACTGCTCTCTGTGCTGTATGGCAAGCACCAAGCAGAACTGCAACTCTATGAACGTCTTATTTAAAATGTCAAGCCTTCGACCTATGCTGTCTGCATGGTATGTGGACATCTCATTTCTGTGTTATATATGTTAGCTATATATGTGTACAAGTGAAAAGTGAAGCAATATTGCTATTTCTATCCAACATAAGTCAGGCTTGGCACACAGGAGAATGTGGTTTATTGTTTCCATTTCTCAGAATGTGTATGTGTGGGCAGATTAACAAATTAACAACAACAACAAAAATCACTGACTCCAAAATTAGCAGATAAAACTCGTCTTTTTCATGGACACTCACTTGTAGAAGTTCTTGTTCACCTTCCTCTCATTGGGGAAACCCATCATTCCACAGACAACTCTCGAGTTTTTAGGTGTCCAGCCATTATCACAGATCTGGGCCCATCTGTCTTTGTATCTCACTTCCACCACTCCCTCTATCACTGGCAGCCGCTTGCTGGACACTACCGGCCGGAGACGCACCTCCTCTACATTTCTTTCATCCACCTGCACCTAGAGTTGGAGACAGACACAAAGCAGCCAAACATAAGGGAAAGCCAGTGGGACAAAACATTGCCAAAAGAGACGGAGCTAGAGGGCAGTAAAATCTTAGAAAGAGACAGCAACAGCTGAATAGTCAGTCATGGTAAGGTCAATTTAAGTAAATGTTTCACAGATGCCAGTCAGTGAGGGGTAAATGGAAAAGTCAGTAGCAGACATCAGATAATGAGAAAAGCATGGTGCAGAAGTAAGTCAGAAAAATCTGTCGCATATGATATCTTTTTGTAAAATAAAATAATTCACTGACTGCT
Organism: Clarias gariepinus; assembly: GCF_024256425.1. Taxonomy (NCBI): domain Eukaryota; kingdom Metazoa; phylum Chordata; class Actinopteri; order Siluriformes; family Clariidae; genus Clarias; species Clarias gariepinus. The sequence continues at coordinate 21,564,291 of NC_071107.1, forward strand.
ATATATATATATATATATATATATATATATATATATATATATATATATATATATAACATATTCTCTCTTTTTACTAAAAAGTTTATTTGGCTTAGGTTTAATACATGTAGGTTGAAGATTTTACTCACATTTTACATTCACAAATACATTTATAATTGGGTTAGAAAGAAGTGGCTTGTGGAAATGAGCGAGTTTGGTACAGACTGTACCTCTATGATGTTGGAGTCAACAAATCCTGGCAGCCTTTCATCCTTACAGATCACCCCGGCATCTTCATCATGAGTACAGTCACTGTTGCCCCATCCACGTGACTTACAGACTGATATACTCCTCTCACTGCCGCTGCACTGTACATTATCTAACCAGATCTTACCTAAACACACACATACATACAACGCATTTAGAATGCACTGAATTAATGCAGTTAAAAGAATTGTACTATGCGATTTTTAGGGAGTAAAATTACCTGCGCCCTTTCCGTATTTGGCGCTATGTGCCCAGCCTGTAGCAGACACAAACCCGAGGTGGCGACAGAGCACGTGAGCATTGGCCAGTGAGAAGTCATCATCACAGATGGTCCCCCATTCACCCTTATAGAAAACCTCAATCCGACCCTCATTGTGCTTTCGAGGATGACCAGCCAGTCGGAACTTTAGATACCCAGGTGCCTTGACTGTTGGAGTGGGACTTGGGCGCACAGTGGTTGCTGTCTGAGCAAAGAATGATGGAACCCAAATGCCAAGAAAGAGGAACACTACATGTCTCCACCACTGAGATTGCTCCATAGCTAGATCTGCAGTAAAGGAAAGTAAAGAAGGAAGAACCCTTTGATGGAATGTTGAACAGAAGCATGGAGACTGAGCATGCCTGTCTGCAACTCTGCATGAAGGCCTGATGTGAACCAGCTGTCTGGCGTTTAGAAATGCAAACAGGGTGGCCAAAGGGGTGAGCTACTGGCACTGTGTAACTAACATACACATACTGTGTATACTGTATGTATGTTTTCATGACCATTTGTTTGAGTAAATTAGTCAGATTCAGCATCTCACTAAGGCCTTATTTTCCACAGTCATTTGGAAATAATCCCTAACCTTTGATCTTTCTTTTGACTGACCCAGGATGCTTGAGGCATAGTTCAAAATTCAAGGCATATTTTTCACTAGTCTGAGGATGAAGAAGCAGTGGACTGGCTAGACAAGCTACTAGCCCAACAATGCTGTGAGAATCCCCTCAAGAATAGCCCATACACTTTTGCACCATCAATCAGACATACACACAAATTGATTAATTTCAGCAACCATACCTAAAAACATATGACAGTGTAAAAATTAAAAAAACAATGACAATTTTCTTGGTTAAATTTCTCCTTTTTTTCTTTTGCAGGCAGGGTCTCTCTTTCAGCGTTAAACTCCAGATTTGTACACTGAAAATTATTTATTGATTTTTTTTTGCATTACAAACTATTTACTTGGCAAATATAATTCAACTCTAGGCAAAGGGATACTGGCAGAGGTTTATGAGAATATTTGACAGAAAAGTGGTTTGCCAGACTGAATATTTACTGACAGGCATTGGATTATGAGATTGACTGGCGGGGCACCATGGCCCTAGCGGTGCACATATGAGGCTTTGGGATGAGGTGAACTTTCAACAAGGTTGTGTTTTATACCAGTAAATTTTAACTTGTGAGCACAGAACATGTCTATAATTTCTCTGCATGCACCCGCTTGATAATTATAGGCCTTTTATGAGACAGCTAGAGCAAGGAAAGGACAAGAAGAAAAAGTGCAAGTTCCTCCAGCAGGCAAAAATGACAGAGGTCATCAGGCTAGTATATTTTACGAAATAAGAATTATCACATATTTAGCAACAATTGAAGAAATAAAGACAATAACTGCCTATATCAGAAAGCAGAAAACTGAAACACTGAAAATGAAACTAAATGCTTATATTGATCATATTGGCTATTAATCTAGTCTTTTAAACAAGTCTGACAAGAAAACAAAGAACAGGACGTTCAAAAAAATCGGTTCAACATCAATTATATGGATGTTGAAGGCCAGTAAGAGGTCATTATTACATGTTATGGAATTGCTTTTGAAGAAATATAACCTAGGTTTACATTAAATAGACACAAATAAGTTACAAGAAAAGCCACAGCATAAACAAATCCCTGGTAAAATACAGACTAACTACTTGATAATATTAACATTATCTGTGATATGCTCGAGCTAAAAAAGATTAAAAGAAATTTAAAAAAATAAATCAGGTCAGTGAACAGATGCAACAAGGCATTTGTGTGTAGGTCTACGTGTCGAGCAGCTGCTGTGCTCTCATCAGTCACAACCCCGGACCCGTTACTCAGCAGCATTTGATCAGAGCAGCACACAAACGAGCGACATAAACTCAGTCGGAACAATACAGGGCAGTGGCTCCTACCTTTTTTTTTAAAGCTTATATCGATCCTTTTCAGTTCTCCTTCGGCACAGAAACTTTTTTTTTATATAGTTTAAAACAGTGGCAAAAAGTTATGAAAATGGCTCAGAGCGCTGAAGACTCGACATAGCTGCTGTAAACGGTGAAGCTTATGTTTATTAACAGCACCGCAACTCCTAATAACGGCGGATAATAAGCTCGACCTAAAAGAAGGTGGGAAGAGACACAGCGCGAGAGAGAGAGAGAGAGAGAGAGAGAAGGGGGAGGAGTTGAGAAAACACGCACACTGGCTCTTTCACCGTTAAGGAGAGTTTTTCCATATTTCCGTTTGCGTGACCGAAGTCTCGTCCTTAAAGCAGCCAGCACTAAAACCTCTCCTCATATACACGTACAACGATCAACCATAACATTATGACCACCCGCCTAATATTGAGTAGGTGCCTCATTGCTACCAAAACAGTGATGACCTGTGTGTTCTGACACCTTTCTGCTGGGACCAGCTTTAAACCTTTCTTCAGTTTGATCAGTAGTTCTTCCATTAGATCAGGCCAGCACTCACTCCCCATGTCGCCAGTTCACCGGTTTTTTTTTTCTTGGATCACTTTTGGTACAGTATGTCCTGACCACTGCAGACCAGGAACATCCCACAAAAACTGCAGCTTTGCAGTTACTCTGACTCCGTTGTCTAGCCATCAGAATCTGGCAGAAAGAAATGGGCAAGTCTAAGAATTTGGGTGAATGTGACAAAGGCCAAACCTTGATCACTAGAAGACTTGGCCAGAGCAACTCCAAAACTAAAGCTTTTGTGGGATGTTCCTGGTCTGCATAGGTCAAGAAATACCAAAAGTAATCCAATTAAGGACAACCGGTAAACTGATGGCGAGGTCATAGGTGGCCCGGCCTTACGGTTCCATATGGGGAGTGAAGGCTGGCCTGTGTAGTCTGATTCAATAGAAGCAGTGGTGTAGATCAAATTGATAAAAAGGTTAATGCTGGTTGTGATAGAAAGGTGTCAGAACCCAGTGCATCACTGTTATGGTGGCAAAATGGGGGACCTACTCAATATTAGGCTGGTGGTCATAATGTTATAGCTGATAAATGTATGTATCTGCATGGAGCAAATAGTAACTTAGTAAATATTCGGACTCAAACACATAATTCAAATATTTTTATTACAAAACAAGGTAACAAAAAGTACAAAGGTAGGTCTCAATCCAATCCTTGCAAACAAACTTTAAATATCTTTAAAGATGGCAATCAGTAGCATTTAAAGCAGCTTTGTCACATTGATTGTCTTTTAGTTAGGCACTTCTAGTGTCATACAGCACACTAACCTGTGACTGTCTTATATAGTCATCAGGTCAATCCTAAACATACCAAAAACTTTGGAAAGTAAATTACAGTTTCCTGTGAGGTAAAGAACTGTTGGACCACAATCCCTGTAACTTTCATGTTTTTTGTTAATCCCTACATGGTTGCAGGTCAAGATTTCCAGAGCTATTGTGATTTTTTTTCCTAACAGACAATATAATAAATATGCTCTCTAGAAGGAAATACCTAAATTTACAGGCTAGATAAGTTAAAGCTGATGCACCATATTTCCACAAAAGATTTTCACTGTGTACAGCCCCAAAACTAAAGAAATTTGCTTCGTAAAATAACATGACTTTACAAGTAATTTAGCCGAAACTGTCTTTCTATTAGTATGCCATATTTAAAGACTTAAAGCAAAAATAAATGTCTCAGATATTTAAACTTTATATTTACAATTTCTTGAAATTTTCATACTTTATCATTAAAATAGTGAGAAGGATGTACAGATAATAAACATTTTAATAATGTATGACATCTTGACCTACGAAGAGCATGTGCCTCATTTATGATCATTAGTACAAAGGGAACGTACTGACTGGCCTGACTTGGTCTCTGATGTCTTTTCATATAAGAATTGCATTTTCTTTTGTACATTTAATTAAAAGTGCCTTATTCCTTTACCAATATTACACTGACCATGTTTGCTTGTGTGTGGATTCATATAAATCATGGCCTATGTTAAAAATCATGGCACTAACAAAATAATCTGATAGTTGAATTGGCAGTAAACTATCCTTGGCAAAAGGGCTACCATGGAAATATCCTAGGCCACAAATAATCTAGAGGACAATGTGGACAACTGACTATACATAAATTATTATTATTTTTATACCAAAGTCATCACCTAGGGACCAGAGCCACAATATAACATAACACACAACTAATGTTCACTATTAATACATGTAGCATTACTTCTTTTCATGGGGTAATTGTGAAAAAGCCATCTGTGATAATGGTCAGAGTTACTGAGACTTTTGGTTGTAGTGTTGAGGTGATAGCCCTGATCAACATGAGTTCAACAATTCCAACAGCGCACCAACTGCACCGAAGTATCCCTTTAAAAATAACACACACACAAGATTACATCCTTAAAACCCATTTCTGCTTTTTGTGTTTCAGTATGTTTTGCCCTACAACACACATACATACCTCATGTCTGAGGAACAGCGCCTTAAGCTGGCCTTTACTCCAGTAGTCCATTGCATACGCCAGCAACTTCATGGATAATGTGTTCACCCGCAAGAAGTTCCCAACAAACACCACCCTCTCAATGTTCTAAATAAGACACATTTATTAAACACACCCTGTGAACAAAGTTCAATGAACAGTGAAAGAGTGCTGCTTGGACCCTGGTCACTCATAGCCCTGTACAATGCTGCTTGATCCAGATTTCACAAGGCAGCACCGTAAAGAGACTGAGAGACAAGAGCAAGGAAAAATCGGACTAAAATCACAAGAAGATAACTGTATTAGTATCTGGCAGTGTTTTGTTCATACCTCGTTTAGGGCACACATGCGTGTGATTGAACCTATGTTGTTCGTGATGGTGACTAGTGTGGCTCTAGCCAAATCCTCTTTTGAGACGGAATCTCGCTTTTCTTTGCACATCATGCTCCCAAAACTTAAGAAAAAGTGACAAAAATACAGATATCTACAGCAATAATGCATTATGCATATATTTTATGTTTCACATAATATCATGACTGTTATACAAGACATACAGTATATTATCATGAGTCTGATAGAACTATTAAATTCCTAATAGTTATATCTTTGTGCTTGTAATTAGATGTGTTTCATACACACCTAGAAGCAACAGCCCATCCTGGCAAACCAAATCTCTCATAGTCACCCCCATAAATATCTCTGACCAGTTTATCCACACAAGTGCTTTCCCCCCTTGAAGCCATTTCCAGTGCCTCTTCAAAGGTGGAGCAGCCAGTGAGCAAGCAACACAGTCCAAGGAAAGTACCACCACCCAAACTATGAAAAGAGACACATAAATGAATTAAATATTTTTACTCTAGTATCTCCCAGTTACCTTATCCAGTCATAAACTTCCATTATACTAAATACATCAGTTGACCACACAGTATAATATTTAGTAATTAACTTATAATATGGTTGTATTAGACATTTAATGAACTGTACTTTTGTTTGTAAGCCCTGACTGACCTGGTACCAGTGACACGTTTGTAGTTGTCTTTGGAGTAAACGGCCAGTATGCTGACTCCAGAACCGATGTTGACCAGAAGCAAAGGGTAAGGGTTCTCCAGATTGTAGGCTTTCTGTTCACAGTGCTCTGTGTCTGTGGGATTCTCATAGTAGTAACACTCAGGAGGCCCACTTGAGACCACTGAGTCAATGTAAAGGACACCTTTAATCAGACAGTCCAACTCATCCAGCTTCAGAAGCTGCAGGTCTGCCATCTTAGAAAGAAGAACAAGGGCAGGTTCCTATTTAATGAAACATACTACACTGGCATACAAATCTGAACACAACAATCTGAACACAAATCTGAACACAACAATCACAACAATCTAAGTTTGAAGGCGTTTTATGTTAAATGAATCGGGCAGGTACACACTGTGCGGAAGTCAGCCTCGAACTTGTATGCACCACCACCAGTGGCACAGAGAATGGTATGCAGGCTGGAGAAATGCTTGTCTCGACCCATCTGCAGGAAAGCTGGAAGATCTTGTGTAGGAAAACGAATGAAGTGCAGGTTGCCCCTGCGTCCCCACAAAATCAGGTTTGCCAGTTCCAGGTGCACATCTCGGATGCCTGTTTTCCCATAGGCTGTGTGTGAGGTGAGGTAATGTCGAATACTTTTCAGACTTTCCACCTCCTCCTGCTCTTCTTCTGCTGTGATGTCTTTGGGTTCAAAGTAAACCAGCTTTACCAAAGTACCACCTATATCCATTCCAAACCATGGGAAAGCTGTGAGACCAACAACCAACAAAATATTACATAACTATGTATGATGGACAAAACATAAAAAAAAAACATTTGCAGGTTTTACTTCTGTACACTATAGGGATAATAGGATAATATAAGGATGAGTCAAAAATTATCTACACGCTGGTTATAATAAAACTTTGGAGATGCTTATTGAAAAGCTGAAGCCTAAACTTTGGATTAAACTCTATCCAAGTAATTTGTGATCTTGCATAACAATGCATGTCTAGGCACTCCTGTACATACTGTCGAAACTTTCCTTTGAGGTGTTAAAGCACCATCCCTATAGTCCTGATTTTGATGTATTAGACTTTCTTCTGTTTGGTCCCTCGAAAACAGCATTATGAGGATGAAGATTCGCTTCTGATAGGGAAGTAAAAACAATGGTGCATTTGCGGCAAAAAAATTTAAATGAGGAAATACAAAAGCTTTTTGTATTGATGAAATAAGTGTATTGAAATGTTTTGGAAATTATGTCTAAAAATGATGTATTTGTCTTTATTGAAATAAACTCTACAGCAAGAGTATGGATATTTTTTTACTCATCCTCGTATAATAAGCCCAAATCTCTTGATATTAATATAACGACAAAAACGACTTGATTACGTAAACTAACATTATTTACGATAGAAACTGTATTCATTTAGTGCTCGGTATACATTACCTTTAACTAACTCGATAATAACAGTATTAGAGCGCTGAAGGTGGTTATTATCGTACATTGTGGGCGTGGCTCTGCCTATAAACTACACCTTAAATAATCGAAATTTATATTTAAAAATGGCTAGTATAAGGTTTACATATAATAATGTAGTGTTTTCTCAACCTGCTGCCATTATACACTAATCCAGTTCCCTCTGCCTGGGTTTTACGGTGTGAATTAATGTATACTCCTTTACGCTTTGTTGCTAGCTTGCTACCGTTAGCGCCAAAAACAGGAACACATACGCGGCCTGTTTTTCCTCAGCGAGTCGATCCTCTGTCTCCCCGAGCTCGAGTTCGACACCCGCCGCTCTGCCTGAGCGCCTCCGCCGGCAGGACTGCGCTCCGGCTCTGCTGTAGCAACGAAGCTACGCGGCACTTCGGCCCTGGAGCGGAGCGGCTGTGTCTCCGTCGCGTCCTCATCTTTGACCTCACTGTCACAAAGGTAACCATTCTGTTCCATGACAGTCGTTCACACTCGGCTTATCGAAAATTTCGGAAATTGTACAACCGGAGCATTTAAATAGGACACATTCTTCGCATTTTAATTAAACGCTATTTCCTTTATTCATGGCGATGAGCGTCTCCAGCTGAATGCACGTCTCTGTGTTTACAACACAATCATTAGGCATGTGATTGGTCACAAGAAGAGCGCGTCATCCTAACTGAAATTGCAACGGACCAATAATCTATCGAGATATTCAGAACTTTTATTTATTCGACAAGCATCACTGTCTTGATTAAGGGGCTACATTCATTCAAAGGCTCATATCTTAATAAATATGATATAATTCAGTGGGACTTTAACCTGCTAAGAAGCATTCATTCATGTGGATTATAGGTGCCTTAGTTTAGTAGTCAAATACCAAATACCAGAACTGTCACAAGAAAGAATGATGGAACTGAATACACTGAGAACCTTTGACAGAATGGGTCAGAGCCCAAAAATGTTATATTTAAAAACAGTGAGGTCTCTCACAAGAATTAAAGTTGGCAGTTAAATCTCAGATAGGAGCTTAGATCCTTCCTTCCTTCTTTCACTCAGTCTAGAGAGCTAATGTGCTCAAAGCTGCTACACTGTGCTAACTGATGATTCAAGACCTTGCTTGTACAGTATCTCTAAGCTGCCAATCAAAATTCTGACAAGATTCGGTTTAACACGTTCTGTCCTATGGCGTTTAAGTATGCCTGGGTATACTTTCCCTTAGTGCACAGTAAAAAGTTTGGACACAAGTTTGGATTTGTTTTTTTACATTCGATAACAATATTATAGTTTTTTAAACTATGAAATAGACCATATGGTATTAGGTAATTAAGTAACAACAGTCAGTTGTTATTGTAAGACACAAAGGTCAGCTGTCCTGGAATAATTCTTGTAAAAACATTATTGTCAAGTGCATTTGCAAAACCCATCAGGCACCATAATCCAAGGAAAGCAAAGACCAAAACTTTTCATTTAGAGTTACCAATCACAAAAATAACCAATTAACACCTAATGTGTTAGAGCTGTTAGGAAGGCTTTACAGAGCATAAGTAGCAGACACATCTTAATATCAACAGGAGATAGAAAGGAGATTATTGCACATTTTTGATGCCTTCAACATTGTTTTACAATGTAGAAAGAAATACAAATCAGGAAAGACAATGGTTTTAGAACTATTCACTGGTAGTGTGAATTGGACATTCCTACAGGGTGCATACAAAAATTTGTTTGATTTTGCATGTGATCTTATTGATTAAGCAGTCACAGTCCAAATTTTCCTCAGCGACCATTTTGTTTCCCACCTTTACTTACAGTTATTGTATAAGCATATACTGTACTGACTTTAGAGCAAGCAGGACCTACAGACTAATAATTAAATGGTTACTTCACAGCTGCACCTCTTAGATTGTTGCTTTATTGGTAAAACCACTTTGTAACTACAATTAATGGCTGTTTAATATTTTTAAGGCAACCATGTGGGTGCAGTTTATAGGAATACAATTACTGACTGTAATCAAAACATTGCTAGGCAATTCTTCAGTCACCCTGAACTCTTTATTTAATAAACACAGACCATCATACAACCACTACATAACAGATGTTATTTGTATAGTGCAACATCTGGTGCAATACAAATTTGAGAAAGACTGTGTACAATAACTGGCTCCTGAACAGCCCTACTATGAACCTTACAAAATATTTTTTCTTTTTATTCACTGTGCATTTATCTTAAGCTCTTGCCATTCAACAGTTTTGTTTTTAAGAACAGGACATGGACATGGCCAAATCTTTGTGTTAATTAACTATTCATTGAGACAGATGGTGCAAATAAACAAATGAACTACAACCTTTAGATCTTAAAAAATAGCAACAAGAGTGGAGGTGTAAATAAATAAAGTGACAACTCAGTTTATACAGACACAATCTTATTTTCATTAAAAGAGGGCAGTCTGGAAAGGCTTTTAAGCAATCCTACAGAATTAATAATAAATGTAATAAATATATTACATTTACCTCTACACCATATTTTTTGGTCATGATTAATATATCAAATATGCACATTTACAATGACCTTTTCTAATTGACCATCTAGCATAAATAAAGAGGATTGTGGGATCGCATTTCATGATGCTTCAAAATAAACACATAACATAGTCTGATAAAGTTTTACAAATTTGCTCACCTCAGATAAGTCATGTCAGTGGTTTATATACTACTGTTGAATAACTTTATTATTAACTTGTATAATGATAAGGCTTTGAAAAAAGTCCTGCATTACTGTATTTACAGTCAAATTAATTTAAGACTGTACTCAGTCTTTAAACTTTTGTGCAAAGAGCTAATCACAATTTAAAAATATATTTGTAATACAATAACATTTCTTACTTCGCAAAATAACCTTTACAGGTTTTCATTGGGTCTTTGGTAAGGACAAGATTAATTCAACAATTTATACCATTCACATATAATTATAATGATGCCTAGTCAAAATTAGATGTGCAGAAGGAACAAATTAAAGGAGCAAATTAATGTGTTGTGAGCCAGTACACTATAAAAGATGAAAGTGTTTGAATGAAATAAAATGTGTAATTGTGGTACACAAGTACCCTATTCACTTGATTACATGTACATGCAGCTGAATTACTAACTGTCAGTAAGCTTGAAATTACTGTGATAAATACCAGGTTTACTGGCTTAAACACTGATTTAAATCTTCACATAAACGTCATAAGCACAATGCTCTTTAGTTACTTGGTCAGACATTATATAGTATAACGGTAATAAATAAAACAAATTAGGCAGAGCATCCTTGTGTGAAAACCTTGTGTCTTAGGTTTCAAGGCACCAATGGTGGTACGTAGCTGTTCGGATTTTAGCGCTTTAGCCTCAAGGCCAAAAAAACAGCAATTATGCCAATACCTGCAGCTCCAATAAGGTGTGGGTAAGACCGAAATCGGTGCAACACTCCCTGGAACTCTTCTCCCTGCTCTGATCGAGGATTGTTAATCTGGCCTGAATTATTTAATTCTAACTCTGGATAAGTAGCTGGGACTGGCTCTACAGCAGAAATTACCTGCTCACTGGAATTATGTTCCTGTATACACTGTGTTTGCTTGTGCTGGCTAGTTTCATTTAAAGAAACAGACTGGACAAGATTCTCTGTTTCAGCATTATGTTTAAGGCCAATTGTGCTTGGTCCAACCATGCTTGGAGGCTGACCACTAAGATTTTGGACAGATGGCCTTTCAGAAAATTCAACAAGGTGTTCTCGAGTCTCTTGCTCTGCCTGAATGCTTTGACTGGAAGACTCATAGTGGTCCTCCACTGGCTGATTAAGACAAAAAATATTATCACCCTCTGTAGAGGCATTTCCCTGTGCCCTATGAAAAGAGTTTTCAACAGGGGCTACAGGACCAGAATCAAGCTGTGTAGAAACAGTTGTGGTGGAAGAGCTGATCATCAGATTATCAGTAGTGACTGAGAGAGACCCTTCAACAGGTTCATCAGCCCAGTTTTGGTTGGACAGTGCTTGAAGCCTGACAGGTTGTGTTGGTGAGTGTTCTGTGGTCCTATGGCTGATCTGAAGATCAGAACTGACCGAACAGGGCTCTTCTCCTCTTAGGACAGCAGGTTTGCTAAAATTCTCTTCATTTTCTGCTGCCAGGTTATCCAAGCAGTGAGCAGTTGTATCTGGAGATGCTGAAGGTGAGGCCTGTGCTGATCCCCGGGCTGTTTCCTGAATTTGGAAGTTTGGCGGAGCTGCAGTGTTTACTCGCTCTACAACCTGCAGAGAAAATGAAAAATTTGAAAATATGTAATAAACTGTAGAATGCAAGACAAAAACACCTTAGACACCGTTTTATAGCTGTAAGTGTTTGGAAATCACACACTACATTTGAAGGCTCTAAAGTGTAACTGACTGAAAGATCAGATGTAGTAGAAAAAGAAACAAGACAGGATGAAGCTTAATTCTATAGGATTGGTGGGTCCATGCTCAGGACTCAAATTGTGAAAGACCCCTCCACGGTCCAGGGTCTAAGTGCATGTTGGTGGGATTTCTCCAGGTATTCTGGATTCCTCCCACAGTTCAAAGACATACAGATCAGATTAATTGGCATTCTCAAATTGGCTGTATTGTGTGCATGTATATGTGCGTGTGCCCTGCATTAGATTGGCACCATGTCAAGGTTGTACTACTACTCATGCCCTAAGTATCCTGGCATAGGCTCCAGGCCCCTGCGACCCTGTACAGGATGAGTGGTATAAAAGATGAATGAACAACAGCTCTGGGAGCGTTAAAAATCTTTCACACATGAAGTGGCCAACACATTGTGTGGCATATCAGAGTTAAACATGGTCAAACAAAATGTAAGAATGTCTGCTTTTGGTCCAAGAAGTATAGAATGTTTTACAATGTCACATTGTTGCATTGGAATGAATCATGTCATAAAGTATAATTACTTCATTATTATTATCATACCCCCCAAACACTACATCAAGTTCTCTTCAATATATTACCTGATTGTTTGTTTGGTTGTTCTGTGAATCCTGGGGAATTACAATCCTTGGAGGGCTGGAGTCTTGGATGGGGTGTTTCACAGAAATGGAGCTTTCTGCAACTTTGCTTTTTTCAGGTAAAGCAGAAAATGTGGTAGAAGGTTTGTTAGTCTGTGAGGATGTGGATGTTGCATTAATAGGAAGGGTAGGTACAGCAACTGAGGTTGGTCCAGATTTAGCAATATACTTTAGGTCACTTGACATACCCAGTGTGGGCGTTTCTATGCAGCTGACTGGGACTACACTCTGCCCAACAAATGGGATCAAGTCAGGAGCAGAGACTGGAGAAGGGGGCACTGCATGTGGTGCTACCACCAACAGCGGGGGTTCAGCAGGGTGGGCTGATCCATGAGAAATATGTACTGAAGCATCTTGGGCTGAAACTATGGCAGGAGCCAAGGCTGGAGAATCTGTGTTAAAACATGACTCAGGAAGAGAATTTACAGGAGCGGAATGACCCGAGACAACCAATTTGGATGTTTCTCTAACGCCAACTGGAACTTCACTTTGATAAATAAGAGGAGGAGCAGAAATTGGACCAGGTGGCCCTGACTCTATGACCAACAGTGGGGGTTCAGCAGGTTGGGCTGACTTAGGAGGCACGTGTACTGCAGCATCTGGAGCTGAAACTAATGCTGGGGCTTCTATGGCAGAAGCAGCTATGTTGGCACATTGCCTTGGAGGAGAACTTATATGAGAAAGATTAGCTGTCTGAGTTGGGCCATCGACTGAAGGAGTCAGCAGGGGTGGGTTGGTCGGGGCATTGTGGATTGTCGCGGTGGTAGATATTCCTACAGCTTCTGCTGGAAATGGGGCTGGAGTATACGCAGCAGCAGCAGGGACAGGGGCAGGAGCTGGACGTTCTGCAGGATTGCGAAATACAGAAGCAGCAGCAGGGACAGAAGCAATAAAATATATAAATGTAAGAAATCTTAATTGTGTATTGCTTAAAAGACAGTTTTGTTATTTAGAATAGGAACGAACTTATGTAACTTGTGCTTAATCATATAAATTAACTTACTGGGGATTCCTCTTATTCTGTCATAAATGTCACTGATCTCATTAGCAAGAGTCCGGTGTTCGCATTGCCGCAATGCTGAAATAAACTGATCAGGCCAGTTCTCTCGTCTGCGCAGGTAATCAAGCAGCAGCGTCATAGCATTGTAGTTTCCAGCAATCTCTCTTTTAGCCTCTATCTCCTCCTGCAACACCAGTCAGAGTAATTGTAAGAACCATTAAAATTATTTTATTAGAAAATATTTTATCCAGTAAACAACACTTTAGAACACAAAGTTTAAAAGCGTGTTTTGTACAATGTATTGCATAATTTACCCGATCAGTATTTGTGAGGCAGGCCAAGTAAGGTACGATTTCCCTCACTTTGACACGTGAGGCCAAATTAGCCATATTTTTTCGGATAAACTCATCATACAGCCTTTCTCCTACATATGCCATCTTCACACTGTCAGAAAAGAAGAAGAAAATGTGTGAATTAATGCTTAAGTGTTGAATTACATTAACATTTCAAAAAAATGTTGCAACTGTTTTAGTTTCAGATTTTGTAAGGTGTAGGTATAATACTTTTACTTTACTTGCCTTAAACTTGAAGACAAAAAAAATCACAAACAGCACTGATAAAAAGAAGAACAGAATCCTTAGGTTAATTAAAAATAAAAATAAAAAAAATCCCCATTTCTTGTTCTACATCAATGCTGTAATGGTCTAATAAGTTTGGATTTCTGGTATTATATCATGCAACCACTGCCTTTTACCAGAGGAGAAATTACTAGAAAGTGAAAGTGAAAAGGACAATGATAGACAGTGTTTAGAAAAAAACTAAATTTTCTGGGCAGGTTTTCTTAGCAAAGGACTTCAAATGTAACAGCTAAATAGTCTTGGGCAATCAAAAATACTGTTAAATAAAAATTAAATACTGCATATGATAGGAGAATTACATTTCCTTATTTAATTAAGAATTAAAAAGGGTAAAAGTCTCGAAATAACTGTCATATCTACCCTAAATGCCTAGAAATGCCCTCATAGATGAACTATTTGGGAGAAACAATTATCTGACTACAGCACAACTTTTACCTACGACAGGACATAACAAAAGTTATGTCTTACCATCCACAAATCATACCCTCTCTGTTTAAGCAGTTCTTCTTTAGATTTTTATTTTTTAGTCTTATTTGAGTAACCCCTTCAGTCAATGCAATGATATAATGTAGGAAATGTGCACTCCATTTAACAGTTTGTTTTAAATTAGTATGTACATTATAAGCATTCGGTTCATTGTAATGCATTGACGAGGACTATGGCCAAACAAGACTGACTCTGTTACTGTACCAAGAAATAATTTAAAAGCAGCAAAATATAATGACCTTGAAAAGGAGCAATCACATTTTGCATTTAGGCATGTCTCAGTGATTCCACACATGATTGAATCTATTTGGACCTGGACATCATCCAGCTGCTAACCAATTAATAATTTCCAGAGTCCAGCAATGACCTACTGTAAACACTGGCAAGTTTTTAAACTTTTCTTGTTATAGTTTTATATAATCTTACACGAAAGCAACTATTAGTTAACACCTAATTACTACTATTTACTATAATGTTATTATTATTAGTAGTATTATCTTCTATACCGCTTTTTCTGTACAGAGTCGTAGGAGACTGAGTCCAAGAGACTTACTGTAGGCCAAGAGGCAGGGTACACCCTAGAGAGGGTGCCAATTTATCACACAAGCACATGCACACTATGGGCAATTAAGGAACTCCAATTAGCTAAATCTGCATGTCTTTGGACTGTGAGAGAAAACTCGAAGGAAAACCACAGGTAGAACATGCAAACTCTGCACACACGGACCTGAGGTGGGAATCAAACCCTCAACCCTGGAGGTGCGAGGCCACAGTGCTAACCATTATTATTATTATTATTATTATAACAATTATTATTATAAACAGTGTTGGGGGATGTTACTTTTTAAAGTAAATAATTACACTACAAAATTACTGTCTTTAAAAAGTCATCAGTTACATTTCAGCGTTACTTTTTGATAAAAGTAACTAGTTTAAGTTATCAGGGGCGGGGCTTGTAGGACGACTTTCACACACACTAACGGATTGGGATCACTGCTGTCTGGTTCACAGATTACATACATTTTCTGAATAACGAATTACATTTTTGAAAAAATAACTAAATGACTGAGTACTTAAATGACGGACCTAATGCGTTAGATTACTCGTTACATCAAAAAAGATATAACGAGTAATTCAAGTACTGTGACACCCAACACTGATTATAAATCACCATAAACTGATAAACTATCAGTTTTAACCTGCTCCTAGTATAATCTAATGTATACCCGAACAGCCTCTGCCACTTGACAATTGAGGACTCCCTGCCTCCCTCACCAATATTCTGCCTATTATAGTAAACCTGAGGTTAGATACCAAACAAAGTCTCATTAATAACATTAAAAAAATCCCAGGAAGATTCCTTTCTTCTTACATAAATGCACTTCACCATAAGACATTATACTTTCTTAATCTAATCTTAACCTATATATATAAAAAGTGTTTTAATAGAGTGTAGTCTAAGGTGCAGCTAATGCCTGTGCAACAGGAAGTGGCATTGTATTTTGCCATTCTGTTTATTGTAAGTGTAAGTGTAAGCAGTTTGGAGTACACAACAGGCCTTCATGTCTCTACATTACACGCGTCTTTAAAAAGCAGACTATCCACAAACACTGCTTAATCATGCGTTATAGAGAACGATGGCAGAGAGGCGATTAATTCGTAGTTGGAGGAAACGTCAAGGGCAAATGTGGCCAACTACCTGTGAGACATGTCCTCTAAACACCTAGGTCAACATTTAACTTTTTACAGAGTACTTTAAGAGCCGAGCGAAGTCGAAAGGACAACAGTGTGTAGTCGTCACTGTCAGGCTTGAGGCTAAGTGCAGAGATAGCCTACACCTTACTAACACACACACACACACACACACACGTCGCAGATCACACAACAGGACGGGAATGGAGGCTATGGATCGCTATTCGTTTCATTTTGGCCAAGTTTGTTTAAATGTATATTTTTAATATCAAAAGGTCTTCACATGGGTGTGTGTTTGTCTTGCTTTACATAATTAATGCTTTACATTAAACGGCTCCACTGGGCGTGGCTTTGGAAATAAGATTCTAGACGCTGAATCAAAATGAGACAAAGAAGCTCTGTATGTAGCGGTGATGTAAAGAGAAGCTTTAACATACCTTCAGATCGAGACGAAGAGGAACTTCTCTCCAAATCGGACGTGACTTTCAGACCGCGGCTTGTCTTCCGCATAGGCAAGTTAAAACCCCGCCTACAGCAGCGCTGCCTCATGCTGATTGGTGCTCAAAGGTGAACCGAACTCAGACAAAGCACTCAGCACTTTATTATGAACCCCATTTGCAGCAATTGCAAAAAAATAAAAATAAAAAACATGTAAATTACCTCACTAACTGTAATAGTGTCAATATTTTGCACTAACTCAAAGACAATTACTAAAATAATTACTTCAGTGTGTTGGACTAAACGACACATTAAATGACACGATCAAACTTCCATGTGTTTTGCATGTCCTCCTTCTTACTTTACAGAAAGATTTCACATTTTTTCCCCCACAGACAATTAAGTCACCCATAAGGACACTTTATTCCAGCTTCTCAAAAAGTTGTGGTCAGAAGTTTACATACATAATCATAATCTTTAATGTCTTGCGATTAATTTTCTAAACTGGTCTTTTTAAGGGCAAGATGATTGCACAACAACATACTGTATAATACACTGCTCATCACAGCCAGGTAAATTGAATAACAATTGATTATCAATTGTATACCAGTAAACTGGTGAAAGGATTATGAGCACCCAAACAAAAACCAATGCAGCTACTATAGAATTCTACCAGAACACCCAGTGCACCACAGTCTGCCATGCACAGCACCCGGGAGACCAACAACCCAAGGCTGACCCGGCTTCCAAGCTCCCCGCATTCCAATCTGATGAAGCACCCATGGGATGTGCCAAATAAACAAATTCAATCCACGCACACCCCACACTACAACCCAAGGTGCCAGAGATGGTCCAGTGGCACAAGGAGAACCCAAAACCAGTGCAAACAAGCCTGGCCACTCTCTTCAACAATGCATTTCTACTTACTTTTAATACAGTCTTCTGAAGAAAACTGGAATACATCAGTAATAATCAGTTATGGAATTGCACTAACCACTTACCTGGCATCAAAATTCAAATTCAAAATATCATAGTCACATAGATTACATGAGAAAATTAACTAAGAAAGTTCTCAGTAAGGTTTGTCTCTCAAAATATCTTGAACTGGAATAAATTTGTAGCGCTATGGAAAAGTAAAAACCAAAATTTTCCACTCAAAGATGTTCTACCGACTACTACCGCATCTATACCTTATCCTACTGATGGACAGGTACTACTATAAGTCAGGGAAGACACAACTGTTTAACATAATGAAATAACACATGGTTTGATTATTTTAATCTAAACATTGATGAAACTTGTCTTAACATTTCCCAATGCTTAAATAATATGACTAACCTAACTTGTTTTGCTTTTCATTTTGCCAAAAGGGTTTTTTCACCAAGGACCAACAACCAAAAGAGCTTTTTGGGCAGGTACCTTATAATTAAGATATCAAAATAAGTAAGAAAAAACACAAATGTTTAACATAGTTGAGCAGCATACCCTTTATGTGCTTCGACTGTTGTGTACAGTGGACTGCATTTAAACAGTTAAGTGTAGCAAGTGATGGTCATGTGGTAAGTATTGCGTAGCTTTCATGTTTTCATTCAAGACTCCATATTCTGTTTTTCAAAGAACAGTTTATGTTTTAACACACACTTGCATGACACACACTTGCGCGCGCACACACACACACACACACACACACTCTGCAAGTACAAAGAAAGGAGACAGATTAATAAAACTTAATATTAGGCTGGTGACAATAATTACACATTACCTGCTGTATCCCCTCAAGCTCTCTGCCTGCTGCTGACACAAGAACACACCTCCTGCCAGACCAAGACTTTAAATATCCCTATCCTTTAAATGATTGACTAGCCATTAGCATCGCTGTACGAGTGCCACTGAAATCAAGACCAGATTTTTTTTTTCAGTAGCTTGGTTGTGTACGATGTACACAATGTAGTATATAAAAGCAGCGTGATGGTGGGAAGTTCATTGATATCAAGGAAGACATCAGTGTCTCCGAAAATGTAAACACAAACGTGTCTCTACACAGTGGGCATGTAACTGAAGTAGCAGAGGCTGATTATCTGTCTTTGTGGATCCTATGTTTAATAGTAAAAGTAATGAAAACTCATATAAGGACTAAACAGGTGTGTGGCCATAAGAAAACCACTTGTTAGTGAGACTAATTAGAAAAAGGCTTCAGATTGCTTGGAAGCATATGGACTCTGGAGCCATGGGAAAAGGATATGTGGCCTGATGAGTCCAGATTTATCCTATTCCAGTGCAATGGGCACATCAGCGTAAGTAGGAAAGCGCTTGAGGCGATGCACCCATCATGCACAGTGTCTACAGTACAAACCTCTGGAGGCAGTGTTCTGATATGCTTTAGTTGGTTAGGTTTGGGCTTAAAAATGTTATGCGGGAATAAAATGAAGTTAGCTGATGACCTGAATATACTGAACGACCAGGTTATCACATCAATTACTTTTTTCTTTCCTGATGACATGGGTAATAGGACTGAGATTATGAAAGAGTGGTTCTGGGAGCATAAGAAATTATTTTCACAAATGAACTGGCCACTACAGTGTTCATTGTAATTAAAGCTAAAGGCAATCAAATGAAAACAAATGATGTGCAACTTTTTTTTTGTACATATAATTACCGATTTTTATCAGGCTTCAGCTGTTCTTTACAACACCGTACTTTGGCAGATTTACAATATGCTCATATATACAGCTATCTCATCTTGTAAGAGTTAATGTTAAACTATCATTATAAAATACTGAAACATTGTTTATGCAGAATACACGTATTGTTAATCTTCTCTTGTTAAACTTTACCTTGCCACCCACCTGTTACTTTGCTATCTGTGCCAATGAATGACTGAGGTGACTGCACGTGCAGTCAAACTGATGTATTTAACTGCTAATCATGCTGTTATAATGTCTGGGAAAAATCAACTTAATTTCTCAGTCAGTGATGTTGCGTTGTTTCAACTAATTGTGTCAGTCTGGATAAAACCGGACGTTTAAATTAAATGTAATCAGAGTAGTCAGACTGAAATCATACTAAATTGAACTTTCCAAAGTCAGCCAAACACACAGATAGTTACTTCTGCACATATAACTCAATTGTACACAAAAATTGGCCTATTTAATTTAATTCAATTTTATTTATATAGCGATTTTAACAATTGTCATTGTCGCAAAGCAGCTTTACACAATCAAAGAATTATTTAAGTTTGTGTGGAATGTGAATGTGTATAAATCAAAATGGTTAGATAGTCCCCGGTAAGCAAGCCGAGGGCAACAGTGGCAAGGAAAAACTCCCTGAGTTGATAATAGGAAAAAACCTTGAGAGGAACCAGACTCAACAAGGAACCCATCCTCATTTGGGTTAAACAGAAAGCAGGAATTGATCTGCATTCATACTGTGTGTTAGGTGGCAGCCAGTTCAGCTTCAGTTGATGTTAATTGATGTTAATATTAATATCCCTAAGAGACACACAGGGCATCCATGTGACGAGATCTTCAACCAGAAGCGGGGCACCAGGATGGGTCAGACAGGTTCGGAGGGCAGAGGGAGTCTGGATCACTGGCAGCTCAGGAACGACATGTGTAGCTCAACAGAGAACGGGAAAAAGAGAGAGGGAAGAGAGTAAGGGGGAGAGAGAACAGAAAAGTGGGAAGCCTAGGTGTTCTGAGGATGCTCCACAGTTCCTGCAGCGGGCATTGACCTGGAACCTGAACAAAATGCATAACAGTGAGAAGCTGCTAACATTACATGTTATCTGCCACTGGATTACACCATTAACACAAATAATACGGAGCTGTAAAGTCGCTTGACATGTTACCAGTTTTCCACTAGTTAAATTGTTTGGTGAATGTTCTAGGTCTGTGATGTAGTAGGTCAATCGTGAATACAATAGTCTGATTTAATGAACTAGTTGAGTTATAACTGTTGCTCAACCTAACTGTGCATGTAAATGTACTGACTGTGGCATTCATCCTTATGTAATGAAAATTGTTGTTTTTTTGTGTTATAATTCCCATTATCAAAAATCTGTGCAGTATTAATAGTACTTACAAATACATAGAAGAGGGAGTAGGCAACAGCAGACAGATTACACCAGCATTAGGCTAACAGGTAGAAAATAAAGCAGACAATTACTGGTAATGATCATTTTACTCAACAAAAAAAAAATGCTCCACTTAATTGAAATTTTGTTTTTATAAAAGTGTTCAAGTCACACCACAATTTTCACATATAAACCTAAATCATCTGATAATCGAATATGATGTCTAAAAGTAGGTGTTAAAGTGGGCTGGAATGGTCCAGAACAGTGTTCTTTCAACAGCATTTGTGTGCAAAATCTTGTCATGATTCTGAGGTATTCAAAGGACGCAAACGCAGGTATTTTGTACTTACTGGAGCTAGAGAAGCTAAAAGGGATAAAGAACATGATTAAATAGTGAAATTTAACTTAAAACATTTTAAATAATAAATAAATAAATAAATGAATAAATGAATAAAACATTATCAGAGTATATTGCTGACATTTTTTCTTTTTCCTTTTTCTCTTTTTGCATTTCTTTGTAGTTTTCATCATTTTTGCACCTTTGTGCATTTTGATGTTTTGGTATTGAGCTACCTTTAAATTTATAAGTGAAAGTAGTCAGTACCAATGGCTGCATGACTATATACCTCTGGCTTGGTATCATCCCTTTATTTTTTTCCCTTTTGACAGGTACAGTGGACTTTTTTGCATGAAATTATGAAACTGGCCTATAATTATAACTATATTATTATTGTTGTTGTTGTTGTTGTTGTTGTTAAAGTTGACCTACAGAATCTGTCTAACAACATACAATGTGCAAACACTTTGCAATTTTTTCTTTCACTTGACTGTGGCAGTAGATCGTGTTAAAACAAGGGGCAATGTCAACAGTATTGAGAGCTTTTAATAGATTATTTAGCTCTTTCCTTATCTGAAGTGAGTATAGCACCACATATTAAAATTCACGATCTATTGTATGGTTTTTAAATGACCATATAAATAGATATAGCCTTGTGTCCAATTATTTATGATCTTTAAAATGTAAATTAAAATACTATAAATCCTACTAACGTTGATGTAAAACCACTCAAATTATAGCTGTTTTATTTCATTTAATTCATTTAAATGAGGTGGAATCTAATTAAAATTTATCTCATGGGCCATTTTGAAAGAGGTTTGGGCACTTCTAAGACACAAAGAAACATACAAGTCATATTTGGTCATTTCCACCAGGGGGTGGTATAATCATAATATTAGTTTTTTTTTTAAAGTGTTTTTTAAAATCTTATTTCTATAAAACTGTATATATTGATGTCACCTAACGTAATCTCTAAACTATAGCAATACCTGCATATCCACCTGGATTTCTGTTTACTCTGCAAAAACTAAACATTGTTTTTAGCATCCTTATTATCTACTTGTTACTGGCAGTCACCAAAAATATATGCAGGAAGCTCCCAAAAAGTTTTTCAGTCATGTCTCCTCACTTGTCAAGAATAGATAATGTGGATTTAAGTGAGGAGAAAAGAGGGAATAACTGAAAGGTTAATATCTTTGGGGTGATCATACTTCTCTGCAATATATAAAACTGGATAAATGAAATAATGAACTTGTATCTTTTAGGTCCACACTGGAAATGACTTACAAAAAATTAAAATAATGAGAAGGTACTAAGTATGATTTACTTTTGATAATAACATCCTCTGTGACATGAAGGCTTAGTGGTTACCACTGTGTGCATGGAGTTTGCATATTCTCTATTATGTTGTTATTGCAATGGTTTTGATGATTAGGGTTTAGACTGTATTAAAACACTACTACAGGAGGTTGCTTTTCACTTGTGCTTTGTTACTGCTTTTAATGGAAAAAAACTTTCTTTTTTTCTTTATCAAATAAATTATTGTCCCTTACATGTGCATGTTAAAATACAGTACATGGCCAACCTTTGCAGTCAAAAAACAACAACAAAAAATCCTGTGCAAAATGTGATTATAATTTTTTTTTTATTTTTTTGCAGGTGTCCTGCCTTTTCCTTTAACTGTGTTTTCATTAGCCAGGTTTTGGGCCAGATAACTTGTGACTAACAATGTTTTAGAATTTGCTCTCCTAACATTTGCTCTATGATGATGTAGGGATCAGGCCTTTTTTTTTATCACAAAAACTAATGGCATAGAATGCTTGAACTAATGCCATAGAATATGAGCTGTGGTTCTTACACAATGTGTAATTTGTGATTTTGTATCAAAATTCTGTTTTTAAGTACTACATACTACATGCAGCATACGCAGAAAAGAATTAAGTAAATAACATTTTTCACTAAGAAGTCTCACCTGGTCATGGGAATAACAGCAACTGAAATACCAATATACAAATGGTACATAATTTTAAATTACTGTGCCTGTTGTCTGTATTTACATTTGATCATAGGAGTGAGTAACTGCAATTCTGTTTTTGCTTCCTAGTAAATTGAAAAGGTGTTTTTTATGAGTAGTACTATCAAGTGTTTTTCTCTCTATTTAATAATCTAATGATCTATTTATTTTAGAGGTCATTTGTTTTGTTTTTGTCAAAGCACATCTGTAAGTTGCCCTGTATACGTGTGTCCACTAAATGCTCTAACAGTATACATTCACGTGGCTTCTTTAAAGAACAAAAGTAATAATGCATAAAAGTTCTGTATATGACCCCTACGGATTGTGTTCTCCAGCTCTCAGCAGAAAACAGCAAGCAGTAAAACTCTTCACTGAAATGTCGATTTATTTGTAAAACACCACATATACAGTGCGATAATAATAATAATTATTATTATAATGGTATCACCTGCTAATAGTACAATAATTGAATATTGTGGAAGGTAAGTTCACTAGAGAAAAAAATGCAGCTCACTGTAAAAGTAGACAAGATATGAAAAATGTCTTATTACTGTCAAATCATATTTTGAGAACCACAACGATTTAAAACACTACCCAACAGGTAACCCTTTTTAAAGTATACACAGGAGCAAACACAATTACATAATATTAGAGTTTTTTTTAAACATGTTTATTCACTCTAGAAAACAAGAACATCAAATGGCTTTTATTCTTCATGTATTTTCATTATAATTATAACTAACTATATTATTCTATTAGGCTCATGCTTTACATGATATACCCATATCTTATTACTAATACATCAGAGATCAGAATGACAGTGCTCCAGTTCTTCCCATGGAAACGGGTTGGTGTTGTCTGAAACTACCGTGTTCCGCCGACTGGTCCAAAAATGCTCGACATCAGGCAGAGGTCTCCCGAGCGAGTCAGTGTGGATCATTAGGTCATCCTCCAGCGCACTGATATTCCTCACACTTCGCTCTCTTTCCCCTTCCCACCATGCTCCCTCACACATCACCCAGGCCAGGTTTTCCCTGAGAGGCACAAGCATGGTGAGGAGAATGGCGGGAGACGATGCGCTGGTCAGGTACGTGCAAACCTGGGTGAAGACGAGCAGTGCAGCTGGGGTGTCACAGGTCTCGCCGGGCCGGTTGCGCAGCCACACCCAGACTGTCCACTCGGGCAGCAGCAGGAGTGCGTTAGCTGCGGTGACGCTCAGCAGCGCCAGGCGGCCCTCAGTCCCCCCGTGCCCACGTGTGATTCGGAAAATGGCACGCACATGGCACAAGGTGGAAAATACAACCGGGACGGCATAGACCACCAGGGCATAGATTTTACTGTACACGCGCATAAAATCATAGGAGTGACTTGGTACATCGGTGACGCACAAACTGAAGTTCCCCTTGACGTGCAACTTAGAATAAACGATCTGGACTACTGGTAACGCCAACCCAATACCCCATAAAGCGCCAGCAGCAGTGAGAACTCTGTTTATCTTGAGGTGGGAATCACTGTCAAAATTATATCTCGCTTGGCTCATGACTGCTAGAGTGAGAGATTTAACTACCAAACAGCCGTGCTGGAACCACTCTGCTGTCCGACAGGCCACGTGTCCAAGTGTCCATATACGACTGTGATAAGTGACCGCCCGGGTCGAACTGCACACTGCAAGGATCAACAAGTCTGTTCCACTAAGATTGGCGAGCATCATGACAATCCCAGAAGCACTTTTTTTCAGTACAATATAGTGCAGCAGCACGGCAAGCAACAAAACATTTCCGACTATTCCCACCGCGCAGATCGATACAAAAATGACAGGTAGAATGACTGCGGTGTCGTCGCGGCCCAGCTGCTGAATCCCTCCATCAAAACTCACAAAACACGCGTTCAGTGCCGTTTCAGGATCCATGAGCGAGTGGAGGTCGGCGTGTCAGGCAGTAATGTTTTCTGGCTGAAACGAATCTGTGGCTTCAAAGTGTCATTGCGACCCTGACTTCCGCGCGTTGTCTGAACACAGTTCTGTTCTGTTGAGTTATTGTAAGTAAGACACGCCAGTTGGGCTACTGTTGCCAAATGCACGTCCTGCACATAAATGCCCACTATGGCTGCGGGGCGCCATCAGATAAAGTGCTACAAAGTACAGCCTACTGCTTCAATCAGCCTGGAAATGCAGTACACGGCTTATGATTTAAGCCCACAATTCTACATCACCACAGGCGTATACTGCAATCCAAAAACTATACAACAACTGGAACCAAGTAATTTTTTTAAAACTTCAATTAGGTCATGCCTGTGAGCCCACATGGCTACACTAAATAATCTGGGATATTTTGGTTTAGATTTACTACTAAATTATACTGTAAAAAAGCGTAAAACCATCTACAGAAATTACAGAAATTATTTTTTTTTTTTTACAGAGAAAAACCTGTTATTTTACAGTTTTTCCTTTAAATTTATATGATTAAACACCTTCATTAAACTAACAGTACTAGAAGTTTAGCAGCGAAATACAGTTATTTAACAGATTTTTGCTAAATTCATACAATTAAATATCTTCATTAAAGCAACAGCACTAGAAGTTTAGCAGATAAAAAAACATTATTTTACAGATTTTTCCTAGATCTATAGATTAAACATCTTCTTTAAAGCAACAGCACTAGAAGTGTAGCAGTAAAACATTGTTATTTTACAGAGTTTTGCTAAGTTTATACAGTTTAACAGCTTCATTAAAACAGCACTAGATGTGTAGCAGCAAAATATTTTTATTTGACAGTTTTTTTTCAAAATTATTACAAACACTTTCAATAAAGCAAAAGCATTAGACATTTAGCAGAGAAACACTGTTATTTTACAGATTTTTCCTAAATTGAAGATCAAACACCTTTAAATAAAGCAATAACACAAAAATCCTGTTATTTTACAAATTTTTCACAACTTTCCATGAACACACTTGTTCAATAAAGTGTTAACACAAACTTAAGATTATAATATTTGTAAAAAAAAAAAAAAAAAAGCCTGTAGAACTGTGACACAGTATAGTACAAGTATGATGCAAAATACCATAAAAAGAAGTTCAGTTTTATAGCATTACAGTAAAATCCTAAAATGAAAAACAAAATGAAATATTTAGACTATCGTGCTATAACGGTGGAACATTCTTTCTCACAAACTTAAACATTGTTGTGAAATGTCCTTAACTAAAAACCTATGAAGAAATTGAACAATTTCAAACAAGATTCCCAATGTTCCAATTAAAGTTGGATTGGAAACTTTATTATAAATAAAGTACAATGTGGTCCCTTTTTCTTAGTTCTTATATAATGTATGTGTACAAATAACTTTACCTTTTAGTTCAGAATCCTAATACGTTAGTGCAAGTAAGTCAAATCTAAAACATACCAAAATAGCAAAATGGACAGTCCAGTGTATTCAACAAAGATCCCTTTCCCAAACAGGCAGTAAACAACTGGATCCTTAGTGTATTAGGGTGGATTGGAAGAGAGAATAAAAGAACACAAAGATCTTAAAAAATATTTTTTCTCTGTTCCCCAAGAGATTGACAAAATACTCAAAATCATCTTTAATACTAGATATGTTAAAGGGAAACTCAATAACTTTTCAACTGGGCCCCTTTTTTTGTATGAGAGAACATATACGTAAACAGTCCAGTATCAAGTTTGAACGCTACACCCAGCATTCACAAAAATGCTATGCAATTTAACCAACAGAAAAAGCTTGTACATCAGTGTGAACAACTTATTTTCACCACTGACAGGCTCTTAAAGGTTATAAGTGAGACAATACAGAAAGGATCTTTACACAGTAAAAAAAATTGGACACAAAATGATCTGAGGTTGAAGGAGATAACTTAGAGAGGTTAAAGAGGTTAAAGATCCATTTTCTCTTTCTGCTTAAGGCTCAGCCTTCTCTTTGTGTCTGTGTGCGCGCGAATCATTGGACACCACGCCCCCCCCCCCCACACACACACAAACCGACCCCTCCTACTTTCGCCTTTACAGACACACAGACACACACTATTCCTCTCTGCTCTACACAGAAACACTGCTCTGTCGCGATTCTTTTCAAAAGCAAAGTGCAGGTTAATTTGTTTTATTTTTACTTTACAGCAGTGATTCGACTGTCATTAGAGATTTTTTTTTTATTATTCTGATAAAACAGTGTTTCCGTTGTGTACGCATGTGTGTGTGAAAAGAGTGGAAAGAGAATAACTGTGTAAGACGAGAAGGGGAAGAGAGAAGCTTACTTTAGATTCACACACACACACACACACACACTGCGCCTGCGTGCACAAACAGAAACACTTATCTGTTGGGATTTATTTTACTTTTTTTAAAGGTAAAGTGCAGGTTAATTTGTTTTATTTTTACTTTATATTTTGTGCTAATAATTTTTTATGTATTTATCTTTTGTGGCTGTGAAACGAATAATTTGTGTTTCCATTATTTTTTTTCTATGGGAAAATTTTATTTGGTTAACGAGTGTTTTGGAATATAAGTCTGCTTCCAAAGCGAATTATGCTCATAATCCACTGTACTGCAGTTAGGTTTCAGAGCACAGTACACACACTGACACTCTCTCGAAATTGTTAATGCGCATGCTTTTAAAGAGCTCGCTAACCCTTCCTGTCCATTCGACTCTTTTACTCTTATAGGGGTAAGTGAATTCCTGCAGCTTCTCAGCAGTGACATGGCAGAGTAATGTTAACG
This sequence comes from Clarias gariepinus, assembly GCF_024256425.1. Taxonomy (NCBI): domain Eukaryota; kingdom Metazoa; phylum Chordata; class Actinopteri; order Siluriformes; family Clariidae; genus Clarias; species Clarias gariepinus. The sequence goes on from NC_071107.1 coordinate 21,592,224, forward strand.
GTACCTGAGACTCGCCTGAGATTTGCGACAGATGAACGTGGCAGTAATAATAAATGAGCTTCGTTTACAGAAACAACAATAAGAATTAAAATGACAATGAAAAAAATCTCTTATCATCATTGTCTCTTGAGCTTGCATGTATTTTTTCTCCCACTGAAACACGATGACAATTTTGAATCAGCAGTCTTCTCCTCTGTCCCTCAGAGTTTGCTTTCCTCCCCACTAGTAATGGGTCGTTCATGAATGATTCGTTCTTTTTGAACTCCGAGTCGTTTGTTCTTTTGTCACGTGATTTCCATAAACGCTATGCAAGTGCAGTACACGGAAAGAAAATTGAACAGAATTGAACCCATAGATGCTATGCGGTAAAAAAGATTCAGAAGAACGAACGACTCAGACTAGAAGATATGAGAGGTGAGCTACTCATTCTGTTTATTATAATATACCCTAGCTTCATAATAATATTTTAATTACTGGAACTATAGCCAAAATCTGTGTATGTAGACATATGGGTCTTTTTATTGAAAATGCAGCATTTTATTTTATTTGTGATCAAAAGAACGAAATTAACTAAATGACCTTTAACCGGCTGCAGACCACCTTTGCGCGCGCTAAACATTTAAAGGATGCCTGTTTATAATTGGCTGGGTTATATCACGTTATAGTCTGTGTCTGATACTTAAGCAATAAACGTATTTCGCGTCAGGTCCTGCCCTCAATTGCGCACTTATTTAAATGCGCAATAATAAAGTGGTAATTAAAATATCTCCCGCTGCTGATTAGCGGATCAGAAACAAGATTACAATGTTTCAATGTTCCAATGTGACAGTTAATGCGGGGAGCTCGCGGAGTTTTCCCTAACATTTTTGGTACAAAAATAACTTCATAGTTCCCCTCATACAAGCAAAATAACAAAATGTAACTTAAAGCCCTGCTTTAAAACAGCTACACAGCTGTATGTCCAGGCCTCCATTAAGAAAGCTAATGCCATGATAGATTGCCATGGTGGAATTGCAGAACAAATGTCATCAAAACATATAATCAAAAAATATTTGTGGTGTTTACAACGTGTTCATGGGTGCTGCACTGAGTACCAGTCTCCTACATTCTCTTCACATTCTTTAGAGGAATAAAGCAGATACTATAGCCTACATGTAAGTGTGGGGATTCTGCTTCCGTACCCGTGCCACTTCCTGTGAAAAAATGATAAAACTTGCATTTAAAACTTGAATGTCAAAGTATTATAAAACTACTATGATTTACCTCAAAATTACAATGAAAAACATAAAGGTTTTAGTATGGACCTTTATCTAATGAGTTTCATATTTAATTACAATGTATTATTGTAATTTTACATAAAGTTGTACATAATTTACAAAAACTGAAAAAAGAACACATATATAAAATAATATGGTATTTTAAATACCATATTTAAATAAATATATGTTAAATAATAATAATAATTTTTCAGTATTAAAATGATACTTAAAAAAACTGTTGACTTAATAATTTACAGATTATGAGATTTGTATGTAGTTTTTAAAAAAAGAAAAAGTACTATAAATTTTAAACTTATTTTCTGTAAAATTAGGACTTTTTTACAATGTAAAAAGATTTAGTGGAGGCAATAAGCTTAATGATTCTATGTTGATTTGCAAATGTTCCTGACAAGTAGATGCTTATTAAAAACAATATTTCTTTTTAAACCTGTTTGTCATTTTTGTATTATATTGATGTTTTAATTGTTTATTTAGTATTATTTTGATTATTTGGGGAAATCTTCCTAGATATTGTCTGAGAAATGATTATGAGGCTTTGTGATTTTTATCAGGTTTTTTAAGATTGGATGAGAATGCAACGTGGATGGCATGAAAGACCAAGTCACTTTGTACTCACTCATTTCCCTAGGGGCAATTTAGGGCACCCAGTCAGGCTACCAGAATTCTTGAGAGATCTACAGTAATTAAAAAAAGGCAGCATGTTGGCTTAGTGGTTAGGCCTTAGACCTCCAGGGTCGAGAGTTTCGATTCCAGCCTCAGTCTGTGTGCATGAAGTTTTCATGTTCTTCCCATGCTTGGTGGGTTTTCTTAGGGTACTCTGATTTACTCTCACAGTTCAAAGATATGTAGATTAGGTTACCTAGCAAATTGCCCGAAGTGTGTGAGTCTGTGTATGTGTATATATACTCAGCAAAAAAAGAAACGTCCTTTTTTCAGGACTGTGTATTTCAACAATAATGTTGTAAAAATCCAAATAACTTTACAGATCTTCATTGTAAAGGGTTTAAACAATGTTTTCCAGGCATGTTCAATTAACCATAATCAATTAATTAACATGCACCTGTGGAATGGTCGTTAAGACCTTAACAGCTTACAGAAAGTAGGCATTAAAGGTCACAGTTCTAAAAACGCAGGACACTAAAGAGACTTGTCTACCGACTGTGAAAAACACCCAAAGAAAGATGCCCAGGGTCCCTGCTCATCTTTGTGAACGTGCATTAGGCATACTGCAGGGAGCCATGAGGATGTGGCTAGGGCAATAAATTGCAATGTCCGCACTGTAAGACGCCTAAGACAGCGCTACAGGGAGACAGGAAGAACAGCTGATCATCCTCGCAGTGGAAGACCACGTGTAACAACACCTGCACAGGATCGGTACATCCGAATATCACACCTGCGTGACAGGTACAGGATGGCCACAACAACTGCCCGAGTCACACCAGGAACACACAATCCCTCCATCAGTGCTCAGACTGTCTGCAATAGGCAGTCCATGAGGAGGAGATGCACTGCAGTACTTCAAGCAGCTGGTGGCCACACCAGATACTGACTGTTCCTTTTGATTTTGACTCTTTTAGTGTTCATACAAATATTGACACATTAAGTTTACTGAAAGTAAAAACAGTTAAAAGTCAGAGGATGTTTCTTTTTTTGCTGAGTATATATATATATATATATATATATATATATATATATATATATATATATATATATGATAGATAGATAGATAGATAGATAGATAGATAAGAAAATACTTTTTTATATAGTTCTTTGTCAAGCAGAGTTGAACTGTTCTCTTGCTAAAAGTGCTCTGGCATTTAGCCCATTAGGTTGTGGAGATGTGAGATGTTCTCCATGATGGTTAACAGCTTGTGCAACATCTTTTTTAAGCACTCCAGGGGAATCCCCAGTATTAAGATAGCCTTCTTGATGAGTTTGTGCAACATCTTTTTTAAGCACTCCAGGGGAATCCCTACTACCTCCTCACTTAGAAATGTAGACGGTGTTTCATAGTTCTGGTCCTCCTCAGGTCCACAACCATGTGCTTGGTCTTGGCCATGGTCAGGATGAAGTGGTTTGTCTCGCACCATTCCACAAAACTGTGAACTGGGCCTCTGGTTCCTGACCACTATTAACACACCTGACAATCATGACATCTAAGTCAGATGACAGTATTCATACTTGTACTAGTAGTCTGAAGTGTGTAACATAAAAAGGAAAGGTGAGAGTACTGTCCCCATAAAGTACTGTTGACCACTTTCCCAGACATGCATATCTGTAGCCTCACAAACTGCGGTCTGTCCAGTCAGAAATCAAAGAACATGCTCCTAGTGCTGCCTGAACATTTGCACTCACCATCTTACCTATGATGTACGTATACCTATGATGTACTTATACCGACCTATAGCTTCCCATCGTATGTTACAGTATCTAGCCATTTATAGTGATCCAATTTCATTAACATGCCTCAATAGCTTAATATACACTCACCTAAAGGATTATTAGGAACACCATACTAATACAGTGTTTGACCCCATTTTGCCTTCAGAACTGCCTTAATTCTACATGGCATTGATTCAACAAGGTGCTGAAAGCATTCTTTAGAAATGTTGGCCCATATTGATAGGATAGCATCTTGCAGTTGATGGAGATTTGTGGGATGCACATCCAGGGCACGAAGCTCCCGATCCACTACATCCCAAAGATGCTCTGTTGGGTTGAGATCTGGTGACTGTGGGGGCCATTTTAGTACAGTGAACTCATTGTCATGTTCAAAAAACCAATTTGAAATAATTCGAGCTTTGTGACATGGAACCACACCCCTAAATGCATTGAAGCAACTGCCATGTGATTGGTTGAGTAGATAATTGCATTAATGAAAAATTGAACAGGTGTTCCTAATAATCCTTTAGGTGATTTAATTAATATCAATTAAACATGTGTTGCATTCATATGTACTATCTTCGTAGCTGTTTGTCTTACTTACTTAGCTGTAGGTATTTTTTTTTCAAGAAATAGGACTTTTTTCTTGTATTAACTGAATTGGCAATTAAAATATTTTTCTGGACTATGTATACTCATTCAGTTTATATATTAATAAACATGTTATTAGAATCTATCACATGTTCTGGCTTCATAATTGCAGCAAGCCAAGTTTTCCAGAAAGGGTCACATAAGCACAAGACTGCACTACCCAGTATAAACTATTTCGGACTGTCATAGTTTTTATCTTTTCTGTTGTCATTCTTGTTGTTTTTCTGTTTTTTTACGGCTGCAGGTGCTGCTGCTGCTGTTGTCTTTTTCCAATTTTTTTCGTCTTGATTAAACAAACAAACAAACAAACAAACAAACAAATAAATAAATAAATATTTTTACAGTACTCCACATTCTCTCTCTCTCTCTCTCTGCCTGTGTGGGTGTTTGCGTGTGAGTGTGTGTGTGTGTGTGTGTTTGCTTGTCCCTCTTTCTCTCTTTGTTGCTCATTGCCCAGGGTTTTGAATCTGTGAGCTCCTAATGCACAGAGTACAATCAACATTTTTTTTTCTTTTTTCAGGCTGGCCCATTAGATTAATGGCTTTCCTGGGAAATCCAGGACACTAATAAAAGGGACATGAATTTTACTCCAGGGTGTAATCTCCCTCAGCACCCCCACAGACTCACACACCAATGACCTTACATACTGCATATACTAACATTTTTAGGAGTTTCATGTGTCACTATAATCTTCCTTACTGTCTTTTGAAGGATCATAAAAAAAATTCTACTGAACAATAAAAATGTCATGTTCTGAGATTATTTTAAATTAACTTATATATATCGTTGACCCAACTTCTACTTGCACTCACTGTAGAGTTTGAGAAAGAAACACAAAGTTATAGAAGTGTAAAAATGGTACAAGATGGTCCATGTGGTAAGGGCAGCACTTAGTTTAAGGCCCAGCTGGACTTATTTAGTTCCCAACTGTCAATGGCTTCATTTTTTTTTAATAGGCAATGAGAATATTGGCACTGGCTGGCAGGCATATTAGTGCTGGATTAAAGAAACAGAATCGCTATTTGAAAAAATTATTAATTTATTAAACCATTAAGATAAGGCAATATTGTAGCAAACTATTTTAACAAACTGTATTTCACAGAATATTTGAAAAAAAATTGACCATACATGCGTGAAATTTGAAATAAAATATATATAGACTTTGTGTCCAACATACAAATAGACAACTAACTAAAGAGAATAAATGAACATGAAGACTATATTGAGTGTACCAATAAGGCTTTGCCACCTTACCAAGTTGATCAATAGGACTGCTGATCAGTAGGTCCCGGGTTTGAGCCCTGATGCTGCTGGGCTGCCACTGTTAGACCTTTAGCTCCACTGTCATAAGAGCACAGTTTTTCTGAAAGAGCTATAGCCTAAGCTATTTTGGTACGCCCTGCCCAAACATCCATCATAAATCTTCCATAGGCATTCCGTTTGGTTAAGATCTGGTAACTACATAAGGGCAGGCATATGATTTGCACATGCACTCGCCTACTTGATAGTGAAGGCGACTCATCCCACCATATTACTGGCTGCCATGTATCTGTTGATCACTACTTGTGTATTTTGCACCACTAAACTTTCAAAGGTGTTTTTTCTATGTAATTAAAGGTTAATGTACTAAAATCCAGTAATAGCCTTCTCTTTTTCTGTTGTTATTGCAGGTCTACTGTTCTTGTTGTGATTCCTGCATGTTTATTCGCAGTCACTTGAATAATATTTCCTACTCTGTTTTTATGGTTTTCATGTTTCAAAACAGATGTCACTTTAATCACTGTTTCTAGTCAGGTCCTGACATCGGGCCCTTTCATTTTCTATTTTTTAAAGTTATTTAAAACATTTGCTTTTGACATTGTTTTTTTTTTTTTCTTTAATTGAGAGCAACTGGTAATAATAGAAAATTAATTACTTAATTGGAGCTAAACCTTAGGTAACCTGTCTAGAAGCATCCGAACTCGTTATGCTCCTATACTCATTTTCTCCTTTAATCAAGTTCTCTATTACATACAGTGCATAAGCTGCCCTCTAGTGGCGAATTCAGTTTTTTCTTTCTTCCATATTTAACAGAGTTTAAGTATGTGATTTGCTTTTACATATTTGTGAAATAACAGAGTTATCAAACTACTAGGCTATCATAGCCTCATTGTCTGGTACCACTTTCCGCAAAAATATTTTATAATGTAGTATAAATTACTTTAATGCAAAATTCAGTAAAACAAAGAAGCAAAGGTGAAAACCAACACAAAAGCTGCGAGTATATTCACATATGATTTTAGCATCGGCCATTAGTATATGTGCAGTGCATAATCTCCAGCAGATGGCAGCACAGCCCATTGTACAACCCATGTAGGTTATATTGCTTGACGTGTCAGTTGTATACACACTAATATTTGGCCAGACCTTTCAATTATTTAATTCAGGTGTTTCAATCAGACCCCTTATCCCCAGTGAAGGGCAATCTTAATGCTTTGGCATACCATCTTGAACAATGCTATGTTTCCAACTTTGTGGCAACAGTTTGGGGAAGGCCCCTTTCTCTGCCAACCTTGCACTATAAAGACATGGTTTGATGAGTTCGGTGTGGGACAGGGCCGGAGTGGGACTCATTTTCAGCCCTGGAGTTTCATGCCTCAGACCGGCCCACTTTAGATCACAACCTATTATTATTAAAATCATGTAATTTTAAGCTTACATGTTAAGTCTACAATGGTGCAAATTGTTCTGTAAAGCCTTGTAATTCAGTGTATATTTCTAAAACATTTCCAATTCACGACTTTTGTTTGGGCATAGTAAGTGGTTATACTGGAACTAATGCTTGCTTGTTCACACATCCTGTTACAGCAGCTCACCTCTTTCTTCCATACTGACAGAAGCAACCCTCTCATCACGACTGGCTCCTGGCTCTGATTCTGACACCAAATCATATTATGACAATGGTCATGATTCTCAGCACAAATCTCTCCCTTTTACAAAGTTTTCTGATCAATTTAGGTCAGTTTCGTTAATGTAGTGCTGAATTTCAGGGCACATTTCATATATGGCAGGTCTACACCATACACCATATATATATTATATTAATTCTAATAATATTCAGTTATTCACTCAGTGCGTAGCCTATTCCTACCTTTCCACTCTGGATTTGCAGGCTCATGGCTGGTACATGGTGCTGAATCTAGCTTCTGAGGAGCTAAAAGACAAAGTTTCCCTGTTATGTGGCGTCACATTATAGGCCACTATCGTTTAAATGGTATAACGTTTTGTTATATGCCACAACAACACACAATTCATTGACTTTATAATTATAATTATTTGTAAAACTAAGAAATAAAAGAATACTCTGGAATTAAATAATGTGTGTGTGTGTGGGGGGGGGGGGGGGGGCAGTGATGTGTCTGCCACACTAGATGGACCCACATAGAAAACTTTCACGGCATCAAAACACACGTAGAAACGGCTTTATCTATCATTGAGAAACGGCTAATGTTACTTTCCTCCTGGATCTGTAAGCTAACTCACTTGCTAACGTTAGCTGTCAGTTAAACTCCTCTACAATAAATTCATCACTGGACGTATCAGCAGAAAACCTGACAACCCAGCGGCTGGAAATATTTTTTGTATTATTGTAACTTCAACCTAAACACACAGATGCCGCCGCTATCGTGTTCATATACCATATCCAACCTTTAAGTTGAACTGTGGTTTGGAGTTAAAGTTCAACATCTTTCCTTACCCGTTTCATCGTCCTCATGTGGTGCTAGAAACTGCGAGCTCGTTTTTAGTAAAAAAGGTGCCAATTTTGACACATTTAGCTGCGTCTGTTTCCAGAGCTTTCCTCTTTTTAATTCTTGCCTTCTCCGCGCCACCTTTGCTCTTTCTACTTTCCATCTTTTAACAGCTGATCCGGCCAGGAGAACTCTGCTGCGCTGACCTGGCGCTGACCCAGTGCACCGACGCGTTACGTCAGGGTGCGTCTGCCAATAACACAGGCCTTTTTTTTTTCTTTTTTATAAACAAAAGAGCCACCATTGGAGGCGGCACGGGGACAGCGGTAGCAGCGTATGATCAACCTAATGCCATGACTAAGCAATGGGCTGGCCCACGAAAAAAATGTAATAAAAAAAAAAGAAGAAGAAGAAGAAGAAAAGAATTAGACACCGGCCCTTGCGGCCCAAACATCAGACCGGCCCACCGGGAATTGTCCCGGTCCTCCCGATTAGCCACTCCGGGCCTGGTGTGGGAGAACTTGACTGACCCGCACAGAGCCCTGACCTCAACCCCATCGAGCACCTTTGGGATGAACTGGAACAGAGATTGCGAGCCAGGCTTTCTCGTCCAACATGTCTGACCTCATAAATGCTCTATAGCATGAATGAGAACGAATTCCCACAGAAACCCTTCAAAATCTTGTGAACAGCCTTCCAAGAAGAGTAGAAGCTGCTATAGCTGCAAAAGGGGGAGCAACTCCATAGTGAAGTATATTTATTTGTATGCAGCGTCATTGCGGGTTTGGTCAAATATTTCTGTCGACATGGTGTACTTTTACTTGCGAATTATTATTATTATTATTATTATTATTATTATGTTATACAGTTGTGTATTTTATTTCTCCATAACATATGTCTAAAAGTAGATGAGCATCATAGGCTAAACCACAGAGAGAATCTGTGCAATTTGCGATGATTGTTCTGCAGAACGGAATTGGTCCAGGTTTGAATTCAGAAATCATAAAGAAAGGAAGAAAAAAAAGAAAGATATAGGCTTATCTGAGTAACCCTAAAACTGAAAAGCCACTCTAAACAAAGTTGAGAAAGTCCGAATTTTGTCTTCAATCACTGAGAATATAAGAGAGAAAGAAGCTGAGAAAGTATATAAAACCTTCCATTGGACTGCATGAAGAAGGTGATGCAGATATGGCATTATGGCGAAAACGAAATGCGTAGAGGCCATCACTATTTAATCTTCATTTTATCCTCTTATTTTGCTTTTATGCAGATTGGACGGGTTAATCTGTGCAGTAATCTCGGGTGATGTATAATGAAAAGCGCTTCTCCCGCAGGGCTCAGTACAGATCGGTATGGCTGGTGGTACCTGAGTGCTGTGCTCTGCCCAGGTGTACTGCAAAAGAACCCGCAGAAATACATAAATAAATAAATCGGTCTATATGAAGAGTCCAATTTGGGAGAGATGAAAATAAATAGAAGTCATTGCAGATAACGCACACGCAATTTCCCCATCTATTTAACATTCATTGAATTGAATAATCCACCCCTTATTATCGTAAATGGTCTGCATATTTACCCTGAATATGTTAATTTATGTTGGCTGGAAGCGGTTCTTGATTTAATAATTTTTCATCAGTGTATGCATATCTTTCCACTTTATAAAGACGTGCATAGGTTACATATTTATGTAGAGAAAGAATAGAGGTGATGGGCAGAGGATGAGAAGGTGTGGCGCGGGGATGCTTTTGTCTTATAGCTCCTGATTGTCTTTGAGGCTGTTATATCTATTTCTCGCGCTGTGCCCGCGGACAGGACAGTTACATTTCAATCAGCGGCTGCACTGAAAAGTCATTACGCTAATCTAGGCGCTGAAAGGCACGGCGTCGCTCCCCTCACTCAGCGCTTATAATTGCTTGTCACTTTGCATAGGAGCAGAGCGCAGCCTCTGGGCCAACCTCGGTCTTATCATTTTCTTTAAAGGAAAAATAATGGACAACGTATTGTTGATTTGACGATAGAAAATATTAACAAGTTAAATGTCATTTTCCTACGCGTCACCATGTAGGCATAAATCCTATTTCCTGATTGTTTTAGCCGCTAAGCTTTAACCGGAAGTTCTTCAATTTAAATGATGGACCAACAGCCAGCATATTCTGATTCGGTTATGACTCTGACTGTTGTCATTTGTGTAGTAATAATCACAAAAAGGTGTGCATTAGAAAAAATTGAAGTGTTGTTTAGGCTTACACAGTAAATTGCAGGTCCCCAGCTCTGGCCGTGGAGTACACTGAGTCCTATGGTGCCTCGCAAAAGTATTCATACCTCTTGAACTTTAACCCATTTTGTCACGTTACAACCACAAACGTAAATGTATTAGGGTTTTATGTGATAGACCAAAGTGGCACATGTTTGTGAAGTGACAATTACAGATGCAAGTCTTTTGGAATTTATCTCTACCAGCTTTGCACACCTAGGGAGTGACATTTCTGCCCATTTTTCTTTACGAAATAGTTCAACCTCAGAGAGCAACTTTCATGTCTCGCCACAGATTCTCAATTGGATTTAGGTCTGGACTTTGACTGGGCCATTCTAACACATGACTATGTTGAAAACCATTGATCAACTTCCACTCACAATTATGTGCCACTTTGTGACGGCCTATCAAATAAAATCCCAATAAAATATATTTACTTTTGTGGTTGCAAAGTGACAAAAAGCGGAAAAGTTCAAGGGGTATTAATACTTTTGCAAGGCACTTAACACTTTAGTTTTCCAGCTTTAACATGCCTAATTCAAACGAGCAATTGTTTGATTAATTAGAGCAGGTGTGTGAACTGAAAAACACAAAAATAGGCAGGTCTCTAGGACAAGGGTTGGGAACCTGTGACATAGATTATAATTTACCTTTTAAAATATAAAAAAATATAAAAATAAAAGGAGGGAAAGAAAATCCTGGTAGCTTCTAGGCAGGAGTAGGTCAGTGGTTCATGCGTTGGACTACTGATGGTTCCAGTTCCCCATCATCACTCATTTCACATTGTGAAACTTTCACAACTCCGCAAATATATAATGAGATAAAAATGAATAAGGGCGTTTACCAAATGGCGTAATGTAAATATGTTGTAAATTCCTATAGCTCACTTGTCTCAAGTGACCATTGTTTGGAATCTATGCTCTCTCCTCTTCTGTCCATCCACAGTAGTGTCTGCACACTATGTACACTCTCTGCAAATCCATGCTAATTAATTGACCAACGAAGGCACTTTAAAATCCAGAGAGTTATGTATTCTTTTTTGCCCACTAAATTGGCATTGGGCATAAAATGTTTGTGAGCCCGCTATATATTATGCATATCTAGGGCATGCTGATCTGTAACAAATACAGTACATGTAGAGCATCATTAGTGGCTTTGACACTGAATTTTCTGCATTGTTATTATTAACTTTAAGAAATAGTAAGAAATTTCAGTAAAAATGGTAAAATAGGGTAAGCTATGGTAATATGGTAAAATATCCTTTCATAAAGGGTGTAAGACACCATTTTTTATAGACACTGTTACTCCTAAATTGTCTCCATTATGGCGATGTGTTTTCCCATATAGTCCCCAGATTACATGCTGGTAAAATGGAAACAGTTCTGGCGTTAACAAAACAGCTGACATGCAAAGAGTGCTCTGGGTCACGACGATATACTACATGTTTGAACACAAATCAATCAACAATCAAGGGCGAAGGGTGAGAGAGTGGCAAGCACGCTGCCCAGATAGATTAAGGCAAGTGTGTCTGCCTCCAGGCGCATCCTGGGACCTCGCCTTCATAAACAATCCTGCTGATTAATGCGCAGACAACCTCGCCTTTGACCTTGGCTGCGGCTTTTGATTTTGGACGACAATGAGTTTTGTACTAAACAAATTTTAATAGCCAACCCCCGCAGACGATCTTCGATTAGCCCTGACACTTGAGCCTATTCATTGTTTCTGGTACACGGTCAATGTCACACATGCAGTGCCAGGTCTGGATCATTAAGGAAGGCAGGCAGGAAGCACTTGTTCTGCTGTAGGTTCTGTTTCTCTAACCTAGATGCCCTTGGTGTAAACTCAAAAGGACAACATTGCTATATTGTATAAGCAGTAGGTCTTGCATGTTTTTCCATACTTCTCTTGTTTTTTGTCAGGACCTCATTTTTCTCCCACTTTTTAAAAACATGCCCCCTTAGGTGAATTGACAACTCTACATAAATAATAGTTACAATTTGAAACTATAAACTACATATTCTTTACAGTAAATTAAAAATAATTAAAAAAAACATTGACATCAATTAATTTGTAGATCTTATATTACCAGGGCTTTATGGGAAGTCATACAGATGAGATAACTTTTTTTAACTGACATAGGTCATTCAAATTGGCCATGTTTTTCTATACAAAAATACTACTCAACATAGTCTCCATTACAAGTGATGCATTTACACCAGCATTGAACCAAACTCTTGAATCCTCTTTGAAAATCCTTTTTGTCACAGTTGATGGTCTCTCACTGCATGGTTTGTCTTCAATGCTAGCTTCCCCTTTTTTTTTTTTTAAACTTCTTCATCCTTCTGTGCACATTGCTCTTGTCAATGGAGTCTAAACATTCTGTCGTAAGGTGGGAGACCATTAACTGTGACAAAGGGGATTTTCTAAGAGGATTCGAGACTTGGGTTCAACTATCTTGACTATGTTGAGTAATACCTTGGTATAAAGGAAGAGTTACTCAACCAATGTGCAATTTGAATGACTTATGTCAATAAATAAAAATTTATGCTCACTTTTGCAATTCTTCACAGACAGCTCCCACGTCCATCCATCCATTATCCTATCCCAGGGAACCTAGGGCACAAAGCAAGGTACACTGTGGATGAAGTGCCAACTCATCAAAATGCCAAAACAATAGATTATGAACAATTTGGAAATGACAATCAGCCTTCACCCCATGTTTTTGGACTGTGGAAGGGAACTTGAGTACCCAGAGAAAACCCACCAATACAAGGACAACGTGCAATCTCCACACACACAGACTGTAGCCAAGATTTAAACCCTCAACCCTGGAGGTGCAAAGCAATGCTACTACCTACCCAGCCACTGTGACACCATATTATATGATCTAATGTTTCATTCACATGATATCACAACAGATGGTCACCATAACCTCAGATGAATTTATAGATTGCAAGTTTATTATTAACATCAGTTAAAATAAAACATATTTAATTTAATAAATTAATGAAATGTGTAATTTATTAATACAAGTGTATAATTATAAATTAAATAATATGAAATATTAAAACATGTCAGATGCTTGTCAGTGTGATATCTCATATAGTATATTTTCATTTTTAAGCATAGTGTTGACCAATCAAAGTATACTGCATACTTAATTAAAATAATAAAAAAAACATTTCTTTTAGATTGTAAATAAGTGTTTAATGGTACATTCTTATTTTTAAATACAAATAATTTAATTACCTGTTAGCTAGTGAACATTCATATCCACAAAGCTCAATGCCGAAGGTGAAGCATTTTGAAAGTCTTTTTGATATTTTCTTGGTCTTGTGGTCACCTTCATGTTCTTAGAGTAATTGATGAATAAACTGTGTTTAAATTCTATAAATTAGAGCTAATTAAAGACAGGAATGAGACAAATATGTGAAAATTAAATTGAAACTATTACATTACATTGTATACTGTTACTTTAAACCTTTTGTTTACATTATAATTTTTTTTTACTATTTTGTTTAGTTTAATAATTCAACCATAAAGCATGAGCTTGATGCTAACTTTGCTGGAATCAAGGAGGTCACAACTCAGAAGGTCCCATCTCAACCATTTACATGGTGTGAAAAAAAATTATTAATAGCATTATAATACTTAAATAATTGTTACCCTGACATGATAGTAACAGATAATCAGAATATTACAGCAGATTGTGACCTTGCTAATGCTTAAAGGACTTTAATATTAGAATTGTTTCCACTAAAAAATATTTAACTCAATGAAAGATTGTGAAAGATGTAAGGATTCAGATTCAGTTTTTATTTACCTTCCTTTGGCTATGGGCCTGCATAAGGGACTGCCTGGCTCACTTATTCACCTTTTTTCAATTAAGAGATTTTTACAACAACAACAAAAACAACTAATTAGTATTCGAAGCACACATATGCTTTCTATCATTAACATTTATGGAAAGGCATATGTCCTTATCCAGAGTTACATGAAAGCACATTTAATTTTACATTTATCTAGATTTTTTATTTAGCTGAGCAGTTGGAGTTAATGATTATGCTCAATGGCACCAGCAGTGACAGCTTGGTAATGCTGGGATTTGAAGTCATAACCTTCTATTCAGTAGTGTGGCATTAGGTAAACATACACATACTAGACATCATGCCTAATTCTATACAGGACTGATTATTCCTGTTTGACTTCAGCCCCTTGACCATGACAAGAGACCACTTAGTAGAAATACTCAAGTTGTGTGCATACTTGATTGTGAGTATGCAAACAAAAATATTATTTTATGCATGTACACATTTATAGATTCAGAAAGAGCAAGCATTAGTTTTATAATGCAAATGGGAGATAGACCACCCATGATCATGTCCACATACCCGCTGATCTTCCCACCCTGACCTCTCACCTCACCAATAGGTCTGCTTTATCCATATCATAATGGACTCTGAAATCTAGCGTATAGGTTTCTCCTTTCCATCTAAGCTGTTAGTTAAACAGTCCTGGCCTCACTGGCAGATTGTCCTATTATCATTCTAACATTGGAGCGTAATTCAAGGTTAATCCCTTCTGCAGGCAAAAATGAAACATAAGCACTGAATGGAAATGCAAACTGTAGTTTTTATTGTCTGTTATTCATGTAGATAATTCTGTCACTGAAACAGATTATGAGTGTATTAATTAGACATCTGTTTCTAGACCATGTAGGAACAGTGCAGTATCAAAAAAAAGCGGTCAACCACATTCATGATGAAGAATTTTATTTCAAGTTCAATTTCAAAATTGTCAGCGAATACTATGTATTAATCATTCTCAGTTCTGTTACAACACAGCTTACATGACTGTGTGAGTTTAGCACAGACACTTATCAAGGCTATATTCATATGAATTAAATGAAAGTCCCAAGGTCATTTTTTCTTCATCAAATTAGTTGCGGCTATAAAATAGTGTATTAAAGTAAAAGGCAAAGCATCTTATTATTTTTAACTAGACATTCATAAGAAAAAACAAAAAATATATATTTGCCTTAGGATATACATACCCCTATGAAAGTCTTGGAATAGCAGAGCCAATTATTTTGTCTATACAATACACTGAAGACTTTTTGTTTAAGACAATAGTTTCAACCTTAGGTTGTCATTGTCTATGTTTGTCTTTATATCTAGATGTGTTAAACACCTTAGAACATGAAATACTTTGTTTTAAGCAGTCCATGTGACTGGCAGGTGTTTCTTGCTGCACAGATGCGCAATGTTAAATTAGCTATATGGTTAATATCTCTAAATGTCTATTCTTTGTTAGAGGCCTGAATGTCAACTGTAAAAACTGGATTTGTTGTTAAAAGGGATAAACCAGAATAAAACCCAGTATGAAAAAAAAAGAAAACACTGGTGTACTATACTACAAATCAGACAATGAACAGGTGTTAATGTTTCCACTGTTTAAAGAAGACTTTAAAAGCAGAAATATAGAGACCAGACCACAAGATACAAAACTGCTCATCTACAGAATTTAAAGGCCGGATTGGAAATCACAAAGAAATACAAAAAATCAGCGACAGAGGCTCCGGAACCAAGATTAACCTCCACCAGTGGGAAGGAAAGGTCAAATTGTGAAGACAGAAGGTATCTATGTACGCTCCAAAAAATAACACCTCAGTGGTCAAGTATGGTGATTTTAGTGTCATGACCGTGCTTGCATAGCTGTTTCTGGACCAGGCTCATTAATCTTTCTTGATAATGTAATTTAGGGTGGAAGCAAATGACTAAATTCAGAAGCTACAGAAACATTTAGTTTGCCAATTTACACAGAATTACATCCGATCTAATTTGAAGACCCTTCATCATACAGCAAGAAAATGCCCCAAATTACACTGTAATCACAAAAAAGGACTTGATCAGGGGGAGAAAAGGTTTTTTGATTAGACAAATCTATAACTTGACCATAACCAAGTTGAGCATGCATTCTACCATTCGTACTTACAGGCAAAAAATACAACCAGATACGAACTACCAGAACTTCCTCTTTAGGCCATGATGGAGGTCATATAGACCATTTAGACCATAAATCTTTAATTTGTTGTTCATAATGTTGTTTAACATGTTGTTACTGTTGTTCATGAACAATACTAAACTTTCAATATTGCCCCTTATTATTTATTTGAGTGAGAATACAGATTGTCCTAAGAAGGTCATTTATCAGATGATTGACATGAGAGGTTGCTGGGCCACCACTCATTCCCACAAATGGCTTCCTCACACAGTTTAGCAGATAATTAAAATCCAAATTGAGTTAAACCATTCAAAGAGAAGTGCGCCGGCCTGATCTTGTAAAACGACACCATTGATAATCCCTGAAACAGAGAAGCGCACAGCATATGCTCAGCTGCGTCAAACAAATGTGTGCTGCCAGAAATCAGCACAGCGCTGTAGGGTCTAGTCAGGTGCTGGGCATGTTTTCTAATCTGTACCTTTGTAGCTGTACTGGTAGTGATATGCCACAGGCCAGAGTGCACAACCAAAGCATTGTGTCACACAGACAGTGACACAAGCTCAGGATTAAACCCTGGATCCTGGATGTGTGAAGCAACAAGTGTACCTTCTGTAAAACCACACAATAATCGTTTTCAGTTTTTTTTAATACAACAACAAAATAAACTCAACAACCTGAAATCAACTGCTTAGGTAACAGGATGAATGAGTCTTTTGGTGTGTGGATCCCTGCCACATATTCCCACAAGTCAAATATTCCTCTCCTCGTGAAAACATTCGGTCCCCTCCAAAAGATAAAATCACCCCTCCCATGCACACACAAGCACAGGCATGCACACAAACACACACACATACACACACTTGCTATACTATCCTTTTAAGCAATAAGCCATACTTTCTTTTGCACATTCATTTGGTTCCCAAAACAGACTGCTTTTCTTAAAGATGACAATAGCTACAGATCACTGATTAAAAAAAGAGAAAAAAAGAATAAAGGCTATAAATGACCTCATAAATAATTTTATTAGCATGGTAAAGGTACTGTTGTATGGCTTTATATGGTGTAGCTTAGTAAAATGTCAAATGAAAGCTTTCTCATTTTAGATTTTTGTCAGTCTTAAATTGAATCATATCCAATAGTAGTGAATAACCAAGTAGCTCAATTAGATGAAGAGGAGTGAATTCCAACTCTTATTTTCACATGTCAGCTTTGCCTGATTAAAAAAAAAAACTACAACACTTTTGTAGAGACTAGAGATAACCAAATGATTTACACAAATCAGGTCGAATCCCAGTCTATGTCAGCTATAAAGTCTGGGGAACATTTTGCTATGTGAGATTCCGAGGGGCCAAGCAGCATAGTCGCACAAAAAAAGAAGGAAAAAAAAGAAAAGAGAAGGGAACAGGCTTTTAAACATATGCCAAAACTGCACAATCTGCTTTAGGATAAAAACTGTTAAAAAGCTAAATCTCCACAAGGAAACAGTGGGAACAAAAATTACCCAAAGACTTGAGCCTGTAACTAAGTTACAGTAAAATCTTTATTTAAACATCACAAAACATATCTGAAATCACGTGATATACTTTACAAATACTAAAGTACAAATGTGTACACGGACTAGTTAGAGTAAAACCTGGACACCTTTATCTCACAGAAAATGAAGAATTCTAACAAACCAGCATAATTTCATTGTATTAAAAAAAAAAAGTGTGACCTCCAAGTCCTTACTTTACTTAACCATTTTAAACTGTCCCTAATAAGGGAACAATAACAATAATAATAATAATAATAATAATAATAATAATAAGGTAAGATAGGTTGTATTGAATTTTTTTCAAGGTCAAGTGGTCTTCCAGTTCCTTATTAGCTAGTTAACATTACTATATTGTTTGGTCTTTATTATGTTGTTGACCCTTGTATATGTGTGTGTGCCTGAATGACAGGGGCTCATATCTGTGACAGCTGCTTAAGACTGTGAATAAGAGCTGATTAAATCAGTGTGTGTGTATGTGTGTTTGTCTAAGCGTGTGGAATTTCATTATATAGTGCAGCACTGTGGTTCTGATCCCTGATTAGAGATCTAATTACCCAGTTTAGACTGTAAGTGGTCTATTTGCACTTTGGTGCTTGAAATAAACCCTGATTGGATTAGAGTATGTAAATGCATAAATAAATGTGAGATTGTTTTAGAATCCTTTGCGTCAGGTGTGGTCTGGTTCTTGAGTGACTGCGCTCATTTTGACTCAAATAACGGGGGCTTTTAAATGCCAACTCCCCTTTTGTATTTCCTTTTGTGTTAACCAGGAGGGTGCTTAGGATAATGACTGTAATGTGACCTGTGAGAATATTTTAAAAACAAAATGTGTATTATTCAGATATGAGCATGAGCTGGAGGTGAGCAGCTGAGTGAATAAGCATGAGGGGAAAAAAGAAAGAGAAAGAGAGAGATGTGGGAATGCATGGTCCATGATGTAACTGGTGATTATTGTGCAACAGCTGTGAGTGATATGGGATCACAGATAATGAGTGGATGATAAGGAGAGACTGACATATCATGTCTAAGAATCGTTTCTGTTAATTGGGACTAAATCAGGGACACTCATTGGAGACTCATTTGAATTCGATTAAGGCCATTACAAAGCTGAGTAGAATCACTCAGATTAGCATGGTGACATGAGTGTTGCCTTTGTATAAAAATTCTCTCTACTGCCTTTTTATATACTCCTGATGCAAATTTTAGATGTTGGAATGTAAGTCAGGAGTGACATGGTGGCTTTAGTGTTTAACACTGTTGTCTCACATCTCAAGGGCTGGGACCTCAAATTTTCGCCTCTGGTCTCTGGGCATGGAGTGTGTGTTCTCCCACTGCTTGTTTCCTCTGGCAAGTCTAAAGACATGCCTTGTAGGCTGAATGGTGTTTCCATATAGCATGCATGTATGTGTATGTTTAAGAAGGCAACACAGCAATGGTGCCACTGGTATGACCATTATTCAGTGCTGCCATCTTAAATTAATTTGCAAGTCAGTATTTATCTTATTTTCTTCTTGTTCACTAATTGTTTATAAATAAACAAATAAATAAATACAGTAAATTAATTAAAAAAAGGAAAAAAGAAAGAAGAAGAAGGAAAGATACTTTATACATAAAGCATTTTTGTTACATATACAGTAATAAAGATATAAATGGCAGCAAATAATAGCACACTATTTCCCTATTTTTTTATAGCCATGTAATTCTTCTAATGCATAAGGAGAATTTCTAACATTTTTTCCCTAACATTTCTAATGCATAGATATTTTACTGCACATTGTGTCAGAAATGAAATGACTAGTGATTACTACATTTAAAAGCATCTCTAGAAAAAAGTCAAAGAGAGTCAAAAAGAGTCAAAAAGCAATACGAAATGGGTTAGTATAATCAATGAAACATAGGAGAACTCTTGAAATCGCCTCAAAAATATTTCCATCCTTGCAGAATTTGATCTAAAATTTATTTTAATCAGCCAGTTAATAATTAATAAACATTTTTAAAGAAGGAAAAATATTTAGCAAGGATATATTTTTTGTATTCTTGTGGGGTTAAATTATTGTGTGTTAAATGTGTAATTTAAATTCTGTAATAATAATAATAATAATAATAATAATAAAGTTTTTATACTTTTCAGTGGTGTGCAAAAATACAAACTTCTCTTAAAAGATAAAAAGTTTGGTAATAACATACAAATATTAATACTTTTAATGTCTCCACTAAGCTACTGGTTCTACATGATCAGGATGTGTAATCTAAAACAATCTAATGGTCCAGGAATAAACAACAATTTAACAGAACATGTGTAATTGATTATGCACAAATCAGGCCTTATCTATACCTAGAAACACAGTGTGTAACTGCGTTCTCTACGTATTTCAAATCTAGTTTTACTGTATCTTGTCATGTTCTGCTCTTGATCGACCGGGGGAGGAGTGTTTAGGGCTGAAGAGACGAGGACATGTGCATGAACAGACCCGAGATTCTGGGAAGTTGCCTAATGTAAAATATGCATACAGTCACGCCCGGATTTTTTGGGCATCTTGCAATTAATTGCGACCAGATGATAATACACCAACATTCTAATACTCTTTATATGTACACTGCAGGACCTTTCTCGGGCTTTTTGGCAGGTCAGCCAGTGCTGACTTAAACCTTGTTCACTAAACTACAAAGTGTCTCTTTACTGCCATCTGGAAAAAAAACATGCCATTATTAGGCAAAATGAGGGAATTCCCGTACAGGACTTTTGCCGGTGTAGCCATTTTGAATTATTCAGCATTGCAAAAAACAAAACAAAAAACAAATTAAGACTTTTTAAAGAGAGCTGTAGCATACGCAGTGGTGGAGAACATCTAACTGAATGAAATATAGAATCGTGCATTCACCGCAGCACCTTGACCGGATTATACCAACAAGGAAGCCAAAACACCCTGTTTTGTTTCATGCAGTACTAAATACTAGAAACCGTGGTGTAGTATTTTGAAATACTGTGCGGTAGGGTTGGGAACGGATCCGCGCGGAGCTTTCCGGTACTTCCTCGTGCTGCGGGAGGATAAAACAGTGACGTCGGCGGACTGATTCTGTGGCAACAGCGCCGCAAAGGCAAGAATCTGCGGCCGAGCCGGAACGAGATGCGACGCGAAACACAGACCGGCAGAACGTGTTCATATGACATAAGTCACATACTTATTTAAAGTAGACAGTCTCAGTCACAGCGTACAGGCGGAAATCATGCTTTGTCGCGGAGAGAGAGATTAGACTGACGATCACTCTGCAGCGCACTATTCGGGCTTCACGCGACAGCGCTCGAGTTTTTTTTTTTTTTTTTTTAACGTCACCATCCGTCCCGCGGTCTATGTCTCGGAGCTGCGAGCACGCGCGTCCATGGCCTCGGTAACCAGGGACGAGGAGCCGCGATGGGTGCCGACGCACGTGCAGGTGCTGGTGATTCGCGCCCGCGGGATTCGCGCCAAGGGCAAGCACGGCACGAGCGACGCGTACGCCGTGGTGCAGCTCGGCAAGGAGAAGTACTCCACATGCGTGATGGAGAAAACCACGGAGCCCGAATGGGGCGAGGAGTGCTCGTTCGAGCTGCAGCCTGGCGCGCTGGAGGACGGGGGCCGCGACGTGCACCCGGCGGGCACCTGCGACCTCACCCTCACCGTCATGCACCGCCCGCTAATCGGCCTCGACGTGTTCCTGGGCCAGACCGTGATCGCGCTGGACAAGGCGTTCCGTGAGCGCGTGTGCATGAGAAACGAGTAGGTTTTATTTGCCTTTAGGATTGTCTGTTTGCTTGCTTGCTTGTTTGTTTGTTTGTCAATAGTTCCGTGTTCTTGCACAAGCTGCAAAAAAAGGTTTTATCATATTGGTAAAGGTGATGGATGTAAAAGCCGGTGCCTGGTTTTCAGTTTATGTGAGAGGAGCAATCTAGCTTGCAGAGAGAGAGAGAGTGCTGCAATCCACTCCGCAGTCACGCCCTCCTTCATACAGCTCGCAGAGGCAGGACTGTGAATGAGGCCTCGGGACAGTTACTAAAACCATCTGAGCGGCAGCGTGGTGAAGTCTGTATACCCCAGTGTATTTACGCTTGATGTGTTCTCCAGAGAACGTGTCAGTCAAGGTCACAGCATGAATAACGTCACCTCTCTCAGATGCAGAGACTAGAGTCTGGTTTTTAATGTGGGAAATAATGAGCATCCTCTTCTCAGAGAACAGTTCTCCTTTTTCAGCTTTTGCTTTCTATAAGTCTAAGCTAACTGTAAGCCTGCGTATGCAGTTCTCATCAGTGATGTAGCCCAGACTGGAACAGGAATACTAAGTTATAATTAGAATTTATGAAGCAGCTTGAATGTGCCATGATTGTAGAGGTCTATTGCTAAACAACCTGATTTGAACATACACTACTATCTATATCTATAACTGGATCTATATACTTTAAGGATACAGTGGTGTTTTTCTAAAGGAAATCTGCATTTTGGTCCAGTTACTGGTTTCCAGTATATTGCTTGTTAACCTACATTACACTGCAGAATGACTTTTGCCAGAGATAGTTTTTTGGTATACAGTAACTGGTGGAAGAGCCCTAAACATTCCTCTTCTAACTAATTAAGTTGTAAGTGTGTAAAAAATAGTTAGACCTGGACGTGGAAGATGTTCAGGAATGTGGCTGGACACTGCTAAACTGAGACAATACATACATTGCATGGTTATATCTTTTGCCTTGCAGGTTGTACAATAACAATCCAGTGAATCATATGCAAGGGATTTTAAATATGCCACATGGAAGAATTTATTATATAATATGTGCTAATATAATTTATAATGTAATATTCTATTAGTAAGAAAAGATATACAGCCCCTCAAAATAATTCCCAATTATTAAAATCTTAAAACATTTAACAATATGAAATATGTTAGAACGTGTTTCTGCGTAAAGAAACAAACACACACACAGTCAGTGCATGATTGTGGGTTAATACTGTAACTTTTATCTATCTATCTATCTATCTATCTATCTATCTATCTATCTATCTATCTATCTATCTATCTATCTATCTATCATTTGTGGGTTTACTGACAAAATTACAAATATTAGGTCTTTGTTGCTCTGACTATTGTATTAGTATGTTTACATATCTTATAATAGAGCATCTGGATAAGGACTGGCTGCCATTTAGTAACTTAGAAATCTTGTTTGGAACCGGCACTGCATCCAGTGGCTGGGGTTTGGGCATTGGCTCGGAATTGAACCCGGGCCTTCCGAATAGGAGGCTAAACATCTAACCTTTAAAATCTAAAATTTCTAATAACCCCTAAAAATGAACAAAAAACACAGTAAAATGAAATTTTCTCTAATGTCTTATTTAAGATTACCAAAATGCTAGAAATGCCTTTAGTAATACTCGTATGAAAAATGTAATCACAAGTTAGATCCTGCAGTTTTACTACTGGACCACTATCTTATATACACTTATCTTTCACCTGTCAATTTATCCAGCTAACCAGTCAGCCAATTATGTGGCAGCTACACAATGTAGAGGTCAAGAACTTTATCAGCTTAATGTTCGCATGAAACATTAGGATGGGGGGGGGGGGGTCTCAGTGACTTTAACCATATCATGATTGCTGGCACCAGATGGGATGGCTGGAGATTTTCAAAAACTACTGATCTCCTAGGATTTTCACAAACAGCAGTTCCTAGAGTTTACACAGAATGGTGCGAAAAACAAACGAAACGTGGCGAACAAAGAGCCAGCAGGTTGGAACACCTTGGTGATGGGAGAGTTCAGAGAAGAATGACCCCACTGGTCTGAGCTGATAGAAAATCTATAGTCACTAACCAATAATCACAACCTGTAAAGGGCCGAAAATCACCTCAGAATGCACAGCACATCAAACATTGAGGTTAATGGGCAACAACTATACCAGGTACCACATCACATGAACACAGACTTACCCTGAATGACTGGAAGAAGACCAGGTGATTTCCCCCCCAATCTACAATTGACCAGCGAGTCTGTGCCCATCACAGCCTCAAGTTCCTGTTCTTAGCTGAAAGAAGCGAAACCCAATGTGGTTTTCTGCTGTTGTAGCCCCTTCACCTCACCACAGCTGTAAAGAACTTTCATACAAGTTTGTATTTCCGCCTTGTCAGCTTGAATCTTTTACTTTGCCCTCCCTTATCAACAAGGCATTTCGACCCATAGAACTGTTGCTCACTCAGTGTTTTTTGTATTGTGCATCATTCTATGCAAACTCTAGAGACTGTTGTATGTAAAATTAGCAGCAGATCAGCAGTACTCCTAACATCCTACAAATGATTATGCCATGGTTAAAGTAACTAAGATTACACTTTCCCCTATTCTGATGTTTGATGTGAACAGTAACTGAAGCTCTTGACCTAAAATTAAATGACTTTATGTATTGCACTGGCTGATAGGATAATTGAAATTTATATATATATATATATATATATATATATTTTTTTTTTTTTTTTCCCATAATAAAAAATGGCTTAATGCCATTAAACGCTGTGTGTACGTATAATGGCATTAAGCTAATTTGTAGCTTTAGCAATCTTTATGCCTTTGCAACACCCCCCAGTTAACCCAGAAAACTCATATTTTTTATATCCATTGTCTATTGAAAATTTATGATTTATGGATGCAGTAAGAGAGGACATGAAGTTAGTTGGTGTGAGAAAAGAGGATGCAGAGGATAGGGTTAGATGGAGGCAGATGATTTGCTGTGGCGAAAGGGAACAGCCGAAAGACAAAGAAGGAGTCTATTGAAAATGTACATTTCGTCTAATGTAGGTAGTACAGGGAAAAAGTATGGAATGATACAATTAGACAGACATAACATGCCTCATTCAATACATTATTTGAACATGAAAGGATGGATATATTTGTAAATTGTTTATACAAGCTTTTACACAAGAACATGTACACATATTATTTTAAGGGGATTTGATCAACTCCATCTGGACAGTGGCCAAAACACTTTGGTTTGAATAAAACAAAAAGTGCTATGTGTGATATGCTTGGTGTCCATGATCACCTGGGTATGGTAGATTAATTTTTTTCGAGATTTTTTCTTAGAGAAAATTATTATTTTAGGACATATATTTGTCATTTCAGCTCAGCAAGCTTTTCCTTTTATGGGCTTTTGTGGGTGTCACTGAATGCAAATTGGTTATGCCTTACATGCAACTACTAATGTCAGGGTGACTGGTGATCATTAATGTAGACCTGTGAATACGTGTAAAATTCAGTATTTTGTTTCGCTCTGCAGTTACATGTCACGTAATTTCGAACAATGTGTTAAATGATGGAAACTGTGTTAGTTTGTGTTTTTTTTTGTAAATGCATATATATAATGAGGATAATCAGGGTAGTTCTTGAGACATCTGTTCCTCACCACTTCTTTTGCACATCTAGGAAATAGGTAATCTAAGATTTAATCAATTTAAATCTAACAACACATGAAAAATAGTTGTTTGTTGACGTAATCATCAAGAAAACTAAGTATCTGTGCAAAGGTGTGTGTGTGTGTGTGTGTGTGTGTGTTTGTGCTGGTTCTCTGCAGTATGTTTATTCTTTTACTGTATGACTGTGTGTGAGTCACACTTATGGTAATTGGGTACATTCTGTGTTGTGTTTGTGTTTCCCTGAAAGTGGAGATAAAGAATATAGGCTAGGATGTTGATTGATCACCTGAGTGCCTGTGACAAAGAATAGCATGGGATCTTGAACAGTGACATAGCAGTACACTGCACACTGATTTAAGTATGGTACTTATTTTATTTTAAAAATCAACGCTTATTTGATGGTAAAAGCCACCGTTTACCCGGTTTCCTGTTGCAGCATTTGTGCTGTGGCTTCATATTCGTGAGATAAATGTTTACTAGGTCTAACAACTGGGTGAAACATGATGATTGACATTGTAGGGAAAGGAAATGAAGAAAGGAAGAGGAAATGAAGCTAGCATATCTACAGAATTTAACAGACTCGCCTTTCTAGTGTGAACTTGAGGGTGTGGAGTAAAATAATTCTCAATTCTAGTGCAAAAAAACTGTAGGTTAGTTTCTAAGAAAACGACAATGGTTAAATCCTAGGTGTGCATGTAGGTGATACCATGTCAACATTGCCAGCAAAATAGTACACTAAACCACAACCCTGCCTTACAAAGCAAAATTGTCTGCATATTTCTATTTATGATTTTTGTAGCACTGCATGCACCAACACAGCCATTTTAGCAATTAAACCCAGCATTGTTTTGATTGATGATGGAGGAAAAGAATGATTCTAGCATTAAATTCTACTCCAGGTGTCAAGTTTATGATGTAATCTCACGATAGTTATTGTGTATGTGCATAAATGTGTGTGTGCATAAGCAAAGATGGAAGGATAGGTAAATTTATAAAGGAGGTAACTGACAAAAAAAAAAAGTTTGATTGACAAAAGTTAATTGGTTTTGCTTAATGACCATATATACTGTAGCAGGGGTGGCCAACTCTTGTCCTTAAAAGCTGCAACCTTGCATGTTTTCCAATTATCCCTGCACTACTCTCTGCTGGTTACCTGGATCAAGTGTGTTCAGTCAGTCAGAATCTAGAAGATACCATGAGGTGGTGTTTGGGAAGACAAAGTGAATTGGTGTCTTTTAGCTTCTGATTGACTTTAACCCCCTATATATGAAGGAAGGTCTAGGACAATGGTGCTAAACCCTGCTTTCTCTCTCTGTGGGCGAGTGTGTTTGTGGGTGTGTATGTGAGAGAGATGAGCACTGACTGTAATGGGGTATACTGTATGTGCATTGGTGCTGATGTGCAGCTGTGAGCAGAACTAAAAATTCATAGCATTTTCTTGCAGCATGGTTGTATTGATTCTAGGCTCATTATAAATGTTAACTGTAATGTTAATTGTGTGCACGTATGTATTGCACAGTTGTGCAGATCAATACTGCTGATAAGCCTCAGACTGGGCTTTTAATGTTAGGTATGTCAGCATTATTGCATCTGTAAACAGCTATACCTAAACTGATTATATATATATATATATATATATATATATATATATATATATATATATATATATATATATATATATATATATATATAAAAGGAGTAATTTTAAAACGGCTTGCCTAAAGCAAGATAGAGCAAGAAGATTAGTAGGCCATGTTGCATTTGTGCATCAGTGATAAACCCAGTTGAGTTTCATAATAATTTGTTAAAACTCCATTTTGGTTGCTGTCAAATGCTGGGAACGATAAGGGCAATAAACCACAGCCCTTTATATAGTTTTGAAAAAAAATGAGGAACACGCTTTGTTAAAAAAAAAAAAAAAAAAAAAATGAACAATAAAACAGAGATTGTATAAGAAATAAAAGGAGTTTTCATAACTCATTGTCTGTCCTAGGAAAATGGAGTAACCAAACAAAAGTGTTAAGTAGTCCAAATCAGAAAAATATACTTGATCCAAAATGTGGAATATAATTTTCCAAGCCCATTAACCACAAATGCTTTTAATTTCTTATAAAAGCATCACTGTCCTTAAACATTTTACATATTTAAAAATGTATACCATAAATGATCATTTTTAATGTTGTATGCATAAAATATATACAGTATGTTTATGCACACTGCCTGGCCCAAAAAAAAAGCACATTCTAATATTTTGTTGGACTGCCTTTTGCATCGATAACTTACATGGCATCAATAAGTTCATGCAATGTCATCACATTATATTTTTATTGTGTGTATATAGATGTTGATATATTTCTGCCGCTTAAACTCAGAGAAGCATTTATGTGTAAAGCATCAGTTTCTGGGGCTGGTCATTTTAATAAACTTATCCTCTAGAGCAGAGGTAGATCTTTTAGTCTCCCTTTTCAGGGACAGTCTTCATGAGAGCCAGTTCCATAGCGTTTGATAGTTTTGGTTACTGCACTTGGAGATAAATCTCAAGAACTTTGAATGTTTCAGGTTGACTGACCTTCATTTCTTAAAGTTAAAACTTTTAAAAAGTCTTTTATATTTACTTAACTGAGTGTTCCTTACCATATGTATTTGTACAGTAGTTGTAGTAGCACTAATATGACTATTTGGCTATTAATATGGCTATTCCTCTGCACAAGACAACTAATGGTCTAAAGCACATTATAAAGGCATGCAAGGTCACAAATTAACCCTTGACACAGCACAGCTCTAAACCGAAAACCATTCCAGATGACTACCTTCCATCAAGGGTAATTGTAGCGACTTATAAAATATATTCTGCATTGTTTAACTTTTTTTTAACTACACAATTTCACACATTTTTTATCATAGTTTGGACATATTCAGTATAAAGAACAACCAAGTCATTTGGTGCCTTTGTACACCACCACATTGAAATTTTTAAAGAAAAGAGATGAGAGCTCATAAATAATTGAACTAATAGATGAATGTGTGTATGCATATGTAGCCCTTTAAGAATGCCTTAAATAGAATAAGACATAGTAGATGTCTTGTTAAATTAAATTGTGCTAAAAAGGGTTAATTTCCTTCAGGTATTGACACTTTTGGGACATCCTGTTATATAAAATATTAAAACATTGTTCCAATCGTCTTCACTTACATCATATACTTTCTTTCTACCGCATATCTAATACTGTATGCAGTTTAACAGTACATCTCTGAGATTTGGTTTGATTCAAACTATTTTAAAAGCTGAAATAATAAGAAAAACCTCAAATTTTATATAAGAAAAATGCTACTTTTGGGCCACACTGTATAATATTGTTTACTATATGCTTATGAATATAACCGGTGCAACATGAAACTGATAGCTCAGCTTTCATCTCAGCAAACCCATGATAAATTTCTCACATTTTTTTTCTTTTCAGCTAGTCATCATACTGTATGGAGAATTTCAAGGCTTCATGCATAGTTTCGATTTTATAAAATAATATATTTCTGTCTGTGGCATTCATTAACTGGTGTAAAAAATTTTAAGCACAATGTTGTATGAGAATAAGTGCTGTTTAGGAATTGTGTGTGTGATCATTTAGTAATGATGTCTGTCTAGAATTCTCAGTCCATCTATGTCAGCATGCCATCTGTTTCCCTGTAAAACCAAGGACAAAAGTCTATAATGACCTATAAAATAAGAGTCTAAGATTTTATTGAGTCATACTATGATATTTTTTTAGATTCAAGGGAAATAATATGTACAAGGGGTGTTCAACATGTGTAACGTGTAGGTTTCTTAAAATACATGTATTGTGAAAATGGATGTTGGGCAAAACTTAATTAAGTTAATACAACCTATTTTAATTCAATTTAATACCTGTTAGTTGTTTGAGAACATACCCATGTATTATAAAAAATTAAAAAAAAGAAATAATAGTATGTCCACTTTTTCTAAGTTAATTTTACTAAGCTGCACCTTTTCTCCTCAGATGGTACAAGCTTCATTCTAAAACTGGCAAAAAGGAGAAAGAAAGGGGAGAGCTTCAGCTAACGGTACAGTTCACTCGCCATAACCTGACAGCCAGCATGTATGATCTTTCCATAAAGGACAAACCTCGGTCAGCCTTCATCAGGCTGCGTGAGCGCATGCGTGCCCGGAAGCATGGTGGTGATGAAGAGTCTTCCTCTGCCATCGTGCCTGGGAGTTACGGTGCAATAGGACGCGTGCGAGGCCGTCTTCCAAGTGATGGTGGTGGCGAAGAAGACTATGAGGATGATGAGGGAGGGGAATTGAGGAGGAGTAAAATGAGGAGTTACTTCCTCCATGGAAGGTTACGGAAGTCCTCAGACACACGGTCCAGCACTTCTCTGGGTTCTGAGAGCAGTGAGTCATCTTCCAGGGGGGGAAGCCTTAGTCCAACTGCTGGCATCAGTGTAGTGGTCTCTGACCTCTCCAATTCACCCAGCAACAGCAGCAACCTGACTGCAGACAACAGCCCAGGTATATACACATACGCACACATGAGCATGCACACACAAAATATTGCTGTATGTATAAATTGTAGCCTGTTCCTAATACATTTTGTAACCTTAATTTTTATTTCATTTACAGCTTTTCTTTAAAAAGACTATGTCCAGGCGTAGCCGGGTAAAAAGAAAAAAAAAGATTTTTTTAAGTGCTCTTAGGAGCATCCCTAATCAACAGTTTTGTATGTAGCAGCAGAGAGCTTCGCAGTACATTCAGGCATCTTTGTTTGTTAAAGTAATTTGAAAGTAACTGCATGTGTGTATGTACAGTACATGTATTTAAAGGGGTCATACAGGCCTACATGCACTTTTTTAAGTTGTTTGGACTGAACTGTGTGTTAGGAGAGTGCGTACACAACCACTCTACGATGATAAAGAGCCGCCCAGTGGTTTTCTTTTCATTTATTACAATAACATCCCCCTTCTAAAATCAGGCCAATCGCAAATGCCTGTCGATGTGACGCCACACCACAAGAGGCCGCACCTATACTAGTTGATTGACACTGGTGTTTTAGCAAAGACCCGCCCCGAGTGAGAAGAAGCTGTCGGCCATTGTTTTTCGCCGCTGGAGCAAAATGGCGCCTAAGCGAGTGTTGTGTACAGTTGTTGGGTGTAATAGTGAACACAGCACTTCGTGTTCCTGCTTTATCTTCACCAGGCTCAGTGAGTAATTTATTTTTCTATGACTCTTTGCAGATCGCCTTTTCTAATAATCACCATGAATGCGGAGTGTAAGTTAACTTATACTCTCATAGAACATGGTTATGGCTTCTTCTCTATGTACATCCGTCTCTATATAATCCCTTATCGCCCGTTTATAATAAACAATTGATTAAGGTGATTGTCTAGTTGCATACTGTGTACGTAGTCGGAAAACTATATTATGCTTACCTTTGTAACGTTAGATGGTTTATAACGATGTCTGTCGAAGATTAAGAAGTCATGTAAACACATCAGTAAACACATCGCGTCCGTATCTCTCTCGGTAAGTTTCTCCGCTTTATGTTGTTGTTGCTCGCGGCAGCGTAACAGCCCGTTAATTCATGCCCATGCAGTAATGAGAGAGAAAAATCTAGTCGATGCATGACCATTCTTTTAATTTCTGCGTTGTCAGGCGATATTACAAACTTCCGCGAAGGTTCCGTACTTAAATCAAACCAAAAACGACTGAAGAAAACAGGCTCAGCCTCTATATTCCAGCATTTTCCAGTTTGGACTGCATTACCCACAAAGCACTGCAGAGGTCATGAGCATTTAAATTAGCATGTACTGAAACAGGTTGCTGAGAACAGAGCTAGTTTTTACCAGGTAAAAGTAGTGTTTTTTTTACACAATCCTTTTGAATTTTTAATTAACGTATAATACAAACTTTCATTAGGACCCTAAAGATCATATTAACATTTAATGAAAAATGGGATGTGTAGGACCTTTAAAACCCTCAGTAAGCAAGGTTTAAAGAGACACTAGTTTAAGGTACTTAAGTCCACCATTGTACCAAATATCCCTATAAACAAAGCTAACATCAAATCAAGGAGACTAGCACACAAACAATGATATCATTGGCACACAAGATGACGTTACAACAAGCCAAAATCTCTGTTTCCCCTGTCCACAGAGCACCACTGAATACAAAGTTTTGAAGAATCATCATGTTAAAAGGAGTTTTCCAAAAGCACTGCGTTTGTATGTGGATGAAAGGCCAAAACCGCAGATAAAAATCTTATTAAAAAAAAATACCCAGCTACATGTGGACATGGCCTAAACCTAGATAAACTATTTGACTGTTGCTAAAAGGATCAAAGCTATTATATATTTTAGCTGACTACATTTTAGTTTCATATATAATATTTGGTCTTTGTATTCCCCCTCTCTTTCAGAGCACACAGTTGCGCCCTCGCCACTAGTTTCTCCTGTTAGACATGTGTTTGATGAGGTGTGTGACTTTAGCATCCCAGTGCCTCATTCCCTGACCTCTGACAGTGATGCCCCCATTCTCCTGCCCTCTGTCTGTGTAAATGGAAATCCAGTTGAGACATCTCCTCTTACTCATCAACCCCCCTCACTGGTACTACAACAACCTAGGCTCCAGACAGAGACCCAACAAGAAGCACTGAAAACCCCTCAGACAAGCCCACCAGAGAAAGGCAAACCTACTCAGGCCCAAACAGCCCAGCCCTTAGAAATCAAACCTCAACCCAGTCAGGTGTTTCAGACTAAGCAACCTAAAGTGGAGTCTAAATCCAAAGCTGAACTTCAGTTCCCTGCAGTAGGGCTGCTGCAGAAGGGCTCTGCTCACTCTCTATCCTTGCAGAACCTTTCCCGCCATAAAGAGGAGCAGCAAGGCGGAGGGCCTGTCGACGGCCGCCGCTGGTCATTTGATAAACCAGGAGAGGAGGAAAAGGCGGCCATCGCTGCTGCACTAGAGCATACTGGGTTGATGGCCGATGAAACAGAGGTGGAGCCACCAGTGTCTGTAAGTGACGTAGAAGTTCAAGGCAAGAAGAAGCGCAGCTTGTTCTCACATGCACGGTCTGAAAAAGAGGGAACTGGCCAGGTTCAGCCAGCGACAGAGGGAAGGCACAGAAGCTGGTTCAGCTCGAAGGACCCCTGCAGTAAACCAAGGTAAAAAATATGTGCGTCACTGACTGATTCTATTACAAATATGTGTGCATAAATTTGTTCTCAGTTTTGTTGGCACTTATATCAGCAGGACCACCACAAATAGATTCTCTGTTCCGATTGCTCCTATTCCTTCTGCAGTTTGCTGCAGTGTATTTGACTGTTTGGTTCCGGTTATTAGGTCCCGAGGTATGATGGACAGATTGAATATCTGTGTGTATAGCATAACTACAGTTCTTAATCACTAAGCTTAACTAGCCACACCAGTGGCATAGCTAGTAATTAATTTACATGTAAATGATGCAGAGTAATCTGCACGTACAATTATATATATATATTTATGAGTCAGATATGCTGATACATTTTTGGTAGCATAAGCAGTGATGATACAAAGTTGTTATTTATTATATTGTTATAATCATAAGACACAATCTACCTTCAACTAATCTGGGCATATTAATAAAGTTGCCACAAGATACCTTTATGGCAGTTAAATTAAAAATAATGATAAATTCATGCTAGTAGTGAATGTAAAAAAAAATATATTACAGTATCTTATAACACTATATTAATCTCTTTTCTACTGTTGCTTCAATATCCTCATTTATGCAATCAGTGTGGATGCAGTACAGAAAGTCATACAGATACCTACAGAGGTAGTGTTTACATCAGCTATCACAAAAGGGTAAAAAAGTGTTTTCTGTGATTTTCAACATGGTTTAATAGTTATTTGCCAAACTTGCTGGTTAGGATTGCTGATCACCTATACATGCAGTCTTTTGTTATGGGGCATGTTAATATCGATCATTGCTTGACTGCCACAGCCTATTGTATCACTGAGTATTATATATCAACATTATTTAGTATTTTTTTTGCTGATCATGTTCATCACATTATGGCCACAACTGATCCGACTTATAATGGATATAAGATAATGTCATAAAGCACAAACTGGTTTCATGAACATGCAATGACCTCAGTGTTCTTCAGTGGCCTTCCCAGTCACTGGATCTAAATCCAATAGAGCACCTTTGGGAAGTAGTCGAATGGGAGATTTGCAGCATGAAGGTACACCTGAATAACATTTACATTTAGGCACTTGGCAGACGCTTTTATCCAGAGCGACTTAAATTTTTATCTCATTACACATCTGAGCAGTTGAGGGTTAAGGGCCTTGCTCAAGGGCCCAACAGTGGCAACTTTGTTGTGGTTGTGGGGTTTGAACCTGGGATCTTCCGAACCGTAGTCCAATGCCTTAACCACTGAGCTACCCCTGGCCCTACATAACCTAGAGGAATGCAATGATGCAGTCATTTTAGAGCAAAGGGAGTCCCTACCCAGTATTAATATAACTTCAATGAGTTTATAATGCATTCACTGACATGTCACTTTTATCTTTCCAGATATCATTTCTGAGCCTTTTTTCCCTCCAAAACACTTGTTTCAAAATGCACTCAGCACCCTTTGATTTCTATTTAGCTGTGTTTTCCACTGATGGAGCAACAGCACTGAACTTCTTTTGTAACATCTAACAATGTCTGAGACACTTGTAGAGGGATCTTGGCACATTTCTTCATACAGATCATTTTAAGCTGCATTATATTCTTAGTTTTGTGTTGACAGTTTTTAGTAGGGTTCAAAACCATTGTGAAACAATAATTGTGTTCCACGCCATTGCTGTTTATTTGGATGCTTGTTTTGAGTCATTATCTTGTTGAAAGCTTTATCAAGGGCTAGCTAATAACCTGCTGGCAAAGGCATCTGGTTTGGGGGTAAAATATCAAAAATTCATTTTATTGTCTGTTTTCTTAAGAGCCTCTGGACAACACGCCACAATGAATTCAATTCAGTTAAATTTTATTTATATTGTGCTTTTATCATTGGTCATTGTTGCAAAGTAGCTTTACAGAATAAAAATTCGTATAAATTAAACTTATCAGTTTGTCCCTGATGAGAAAGATGAGGGCAATGGTAGCATGGAAAAACTCAGTGAGATGACGATAAGAATAAACCCTAAGGGGAACTAGATTCAACAGGGAACTCTGTTTAATCTGGTGATATCAGATAGATGTAGCACGGATTGATTTGCAGTCATAGACCAAGTCCAAGACCATTTTCATGGTCAAGTGGAACCGTCTTTTGGCACCACAAGCAGCCATCTTTACCATGTGATGAGGACTCAACCAGTAGCAGGGCACTTGGATGGGCCAGGTCCATAGGCCAGAAGGGGTCATGATCACTCAAAAAACCTGTTAGCCCCTAATTTAGTTC
This sequence comes from Clarias gariepinus, assembly GCF_024256425.1. NCBI lineage: Eukaryota > Metazoa > Chordata > Actinopteri > Siluriformes > Clariidae > Clarias > Clarias gariepinus. The sequence continues at coordinate 21,626,929 of NC_071107.1, forward strand.
TTTAATTTAGCTGATTTTTTTATAAACTGGTTCAAGTGTTCTATTGTTTTGTGTGTGTGTGTGTTTTTGTTTTGTTTTGTTTTTTTACGTTTTGGCTGATTTTGTGCATGTCTTTGGAAACCCTAAATATGAACCCAGAAATATTTTCCACCATCTTTAATCTCTTGCCATTGAACATCAACCAAATAAGACATTTGTGTCTTTCTTTCTGCTTCATTTGTGTGTACTCTCATTACAGTGTTTGAAAGATTCATAAAGAAGGATTTTAAAACTCACATTCACATATTTACAAAAAATGTATTATTTGTTTCTCCGCCCTAAAGCATAACTAGACTACAGTCATGTTTTATTTCTATTCAGTCCCTCAGTGCTGCTCAGCTCTGGTGCACTCACTCTTTCTTTATTATTGGATGATCATTATAGTGTGTCCTAGCTCTGCAATTCTTGCAGTCTGCAGTGCTGCAAAATAAAGAAGGTGTGGTATGATTTTAATTTACTCATTTTTGGCACACATACTCTGTAGTTGCGTGCATGTTTGTTTTTAAACTGCTACCGCCACCTTGTTTGTCTCATAGGTGTAAAGGCCATGTTCAAAACTTTGCCACACAGATATTCATCAGAAATTCACATTTAATTTTTTTAGTTAATAGAATTAGGTAGCTTTATGCATAAATGGTACACAAAATGTCACAAATGATGAAATGGGTCTTTGATATATAAAGATGTGTCTCTGAAATACACCTAGGATTTTTCTAGGGATGGGACAATATGCTTTTTCATTTAATTAGATACACTCTGTGAAACCTTTTTAGATGTGTTTTTGAATCCTGCATTCTCCACTACTGAAAACACCCATGGTGTTTTCTTTTAGCCTGGATTGAATCCGTGAGGAAACACTGTCTGAATGCAGCATAGAGTTCATTGTGCATGTGCATGGCTACAAACTGTATGATCTGAATCAGCTAATTGAAGTGAACTCAGTGTCATGTGACATGTTGTGCCAATCAGATTGAGAGAATTGCAGAAAATAAAAGTTGCTGGTGTAGCGAGATCATTCAATACATATTGTGATATTTTTATATTGTTCTATATAAATTTGGATGTTCTTTTCTGAATACATTTTTACAGGGGAATTTAACCCTGTCTCTGTCCTGTACTGAGCTTAACCAAAAACATTCTAGCCTTAAGTGATTTATTTCAAGATTACTGATTAAAATGCAAACAAGAGTCTGTCCACCACCACATTGAATTTGAAATGAAACATTTAAGTGAGCAAAGTCAAGACTAAGAGCAGCTTTTATATACAAGTGTGGCAATAACCATTCAGGAATTGCAGCCATTTTCATACACAATAAATAATAGAACACACTAACATAACTACAAACATAATTACTTTTAATACTTGGATAAAAATACTTTTTAGTCAATGACTGCCTGGACTTTTACTGCCTCTCCCATTAGCTCCTGCTTATTTGTGGATCTTTTTGTCTTCAATCTTGTTTTCAGTAAAAGAAATTACATCCCTTTGTTGGGATGAGAGCAGGTGACTGACTTGGCCAGTGGTACTTCTTTTTTTTTTTTGCTTTGAAAAACTCTTGGGTAGCTTTTATTGTATGTTAAGGGTCATTATCATCTGCAATATGAAGCAGCATCCTATACGTTTTGCTAAATCTGAGCAGAGAATATAGCCCTATAAACTTAAGAACACACTGCTACTTTTATTAGCCATCAGGCCATCAATAAACACCAATGATTCCATTGTTAGCCAATGATGGCCACCTTCACATGCAGAAACACCTCTTCGAACATTATATTTAGTGTTCGAGGAATCAGCTACCAAACGCAAATGTTACACTCAGAACCACCTGCAGGTCTTTTCTCTGCACGGTTAGTCATGAAGTAATAAGGAAGCAGGCCACACTTGGCCATATAACTGCTTGTCAGTCATTTGTTCCAATATTTTTGAGCCCACAAACAAATGTGTATGTATAAAATTGTCTGTAATTCCTGAATGCCACAAATTTGTTAAACCTCTTGAATTAAAGTCTTGCTTTTCAGTTAGTGTTTCATTTTAAATATAATTTAGTGGTGTACAGGGGCCAAATGGCAAAAAAAAAATGTGTCCAAATTTTATGAACCTCAGTTTATATAAGCATGAACTTGATCATAAAAGGTTTTGTAAAACAACCAGGCCTTTCGTATTCCTGATAACTAATAGTAGCTGTATGCAATACAAATGTTTGTCATTCTCTTGTTTTGTCATACAGTAAGAAGTAAAGGTTTTATAAAGCAGTTTATATTTTACTTTGTCACATACAGGGTTAGGCATTAGGTATTGATTTTCTTTTTTAATGTATAAATAATTTAGGTGTTCACATACAGTGTTGGGTGTAATGTGTTACAAAGTACTTGGATAACTTTTTTGATGTAACGAGTAATCTTACGCGTTAGACCCGCTATTTAAACACTCCGTTATTCAGACAAGTTATGTAATCCGTGAACCAGACAGCAGTCATTCCATTAGTGTGCATGTGTGAAAGTTGTCCTACAAAGGAGTTTTCATTTTCTGTAATAGTTACTGTACTTTTATCAAGGTAACCCTGTAATGTAACTGAATTTTTTACAGTAAACAGTAATTTTGTGATGTCATTAGTTACTTTATGCACAGAGTTTGCATGTTCTCCCTGTGCTTCGTGGGTTTCCTCTGAGTACTCCGGTTTCCTTCCACAGTCCAAAGACATGTAGGAAAGGTTAATTTACGTTCCCAAATTGCCCATAGTGAGTGTGTGTACAGTATGTGTGTGTGCCCTGCGATGGATTGGCACCCTGTTCAGGGTGTACCCCGCCTCGTGCCCTAAGTCTCCTGGAATAGGCACCAGGTCCCTTTGACCCTGAATACAGGATAAAGCGGTATAGAAGATGAGTGATTGAGTGGTTATTTACTTTAAAAAGTAATGTCCCCAACACTGTTGACATGCCACAAAATATCCCTCTCCGAAATACAGTGGTGTGAAAAACTATTTGCCCCCTTCCTGATTTCTAATGCTTTTGCATGTTTGTCACACTTAAATGTTTCTGCTCATCAAAAACCGTTAACTATTAGTCAAAGATAACATAATTGAACACAAAATGCAGTTTTTAAATGAAGGTTTACGTTATTAAGGAAGAAAAAAAACTCCAAACCTACATGGCCCTGTGTGAAAAAGTAATTGCCCCCTGAACCTAATAACTGGTTGGGCCACCCTTAGCAGCAATAACTGCAATCAAGCGTTTACGATAACTTGCAACGAGTCTTTTACAGCGCTCTGGAGGAATTCCAAATTCTGTTGCAAATAGTTTTTCACACCACTGTAGTAGTTGTTTTTATTATCAAATGTGGCTTGAAGAGAGTTTTTTACTTGCATGTGGCTAACTTTATCTGTCTCCTGAAGTGCCATAAATGTGATTTTAGTTTGTCTAGGGTGCATTTACTTTTCATCTCCATGTACTCCTACTTAAGATGCATAAAACTACTAAATGTATACAGAGTTCAAGACTAACATACAGTATATTCCATGATTCAAGGCTGAACCTTTTGCCAAGCTGTAAAATATATTCTGAGCTTTATATTATCCTAACCTTTCATCCGGTCATAAAATATCAAAGTCACATTTATGTAAATTATGTTCCTGAGCTGCAAATTATACACCTGCCTCCATATACAAAGTACAGAAATACAGTGCAGGAAATAATAATTATATATTTTTCTAAAGATTAAACTAATAAATAGGTGTGGTCTTTAATGGGGTAACTATGTGTGCCTTCCATTCACAGCCAGTTGGTTGCTCCTCAGACAGACTCCAGCTCCAGCACCATGCATCCCTTTTTATCCCTGCCCCTCATTGACCTCTCAGAGGGATTGTCTTACCAACACACTAACCCCTTCACTTTTGCCTCATTTATCTCTCCTACTAACCCTTTTTTTTCACTGCTTAGGCAGAATCCATTTTTCCAGAAGATGCATACTGTTACTCAATTAACACCTCCTTTGCCCTTTCTCTGTAGCTCAGACAACTATCAGCCTGAAGTGCCTGCCTCCAGATCAAGAAACCCGACCCATTCTTTAGACTTAGCTGAAGTTGGAAATACAAAGGGAACACTAGAGGATGGATTATCAGACAACTTTACATATTCTTTTGGCAGTACTGATACACTAGATGACTCTGACCTCAATACTCAATGGAATACCATTGGTGATAGACTTAAACTAACCTCAAATAATAATACTCAAAAGACCATCACTACTTCTACCTGTCTGATTGAACCAACTGATCAAACACCCATATACAGTGAAGGTGACCTGGTTGTGTCCAATAAAACTTCTGCTCCAGTAAGTCTATGCAATATAACCCCAGCATGTGCTATAATTGTAGGTGCACTTCCTCACTTTGAAGCCGAAGTCAATTTTACATGCTGTGGTACTCCAGCTGACCTCAATAATTTTGTTCCTCTGAATGCTTCAGACTCCTCATTGCCTCATAACTCGGGCATAGACTTCTCTGAGCTCAATGCCCTAGCATGCCCTTACCCCGCACTTTTAAACTGCGCATTTATTAAGCATAAAGACAGTGCAGTCTCAATCTGCCAAGAAAATATTACACCAAATGCAATGTCAGTGTTGTCCGTGACTCCTGAACCCTCAGCACTCAATTCTAAACCATTACCTTATTTAGGTCTGGGTAAAATGTCTGAACAAGAAACACTTAAATGCATTTCCTCCAAGAGAAAGACAGATGACACTGAACTGTGTGTAGATCACCAGAGGACAGAGTTGCCTTACACTAATTTTGATACTTTAGAATTTAGATCTTCCAATGTAACATCTGAATTTCTAAGCAGGAGCTTTAATGATTCAGAGTCAAAGTCCAAACCAAAAGGACACAAGACCTTCAAATCAGATGATGGTATTAAAAAAGGAGATGGGGATGTAGAATTGCGAGATTCTGACAATAAAGAAAGAACATACTTGGATGTCCATGAAGCAGCATATCCTTTAGGGTTGCCCAATCCGTTAGGATCCAGTGACTTTGTGTTACAAGGAAGACTGACAATGGAGATGGATGCTGCAGGTAATCCGGGATTTGAGTCATTAGACAAAAGTGAAGTTAGTTTTGTAGAGAAGGGTTTTGATGTTGAAAACTCGAAGGTTCTGGTGGATTCTTCATCTACAGTCTCAAGCAAAATGTCATTTACAAAGGAGAAAGTCACTGATTCACCACCTAATGCATCGAAGAGGAATTTCAGTTTACCTGAAACCCTAATTGGTGTTTATGAGGAAGAGACACCAAATGGTAGCAGAGATATGCTGTCTTCAGCATTGTCTCATGGCCATAGCCGGTATGAGAGTGTAGACTCTGAGCACTACCTCACCTGTATGTCACAGCTCAGTACCCTTACCATTTTCCAATTCTCTCCAGTGGCCAATTTGAAAAGTGAAACATTTCAAGAAGCCCAGCCAAAAACTGGTTTATCCCAGGATGTCCTGCCAACAAATAATCGATCTCCGTGGACCATATTAGAAGTGCAAGAAGACCCAGCTAAGATTTCTAAAGATGCGTTGCCAAAAAATGGAGATATTTTTCAATCTCATCCTTTAAATCCACCAGAATCGCAAAGCTTTTTGCTAAAAACAGTCTCCTTACAGAATACTTTTGAAAAAGATGACATTAGAAACAAGGTCATGCCAAATTCTGTAACAATACAAAATGTTTCAATACAAAAATATGATTCCCCAATGGACACAATGACTGATTTCTCTGAAATGATGACAAGGCCAAAGGAAGAACCTTTACTGTTAGATCCTCAGACATTTATATATAATGATATGATCTCAAGTGAGTTTCATCAGTCCCACCATGTGCAATGTGATGGTCCTCTAGAGAAAATGGAGATGATCACAAATTTTTGTCAGTCCCCCGAGAATGTGTGCGTTTCTGATTTTCTATCTGGGTCAACCTCTAGCATTACTCAGGACTTGGTTATGACAGATTTGCTCCTAGAAAACATGTTTGTGGCCCAGCATGTTGCAACACATTCTGTTGGCACAAGCCCTGTCGCACACCCTGTGCCTAGGGAAATTTGCACAAAAATGGAATTGTGTCCTGATTCTATTAAGGCATCGCAAACAAGTACAAATACACTAGCAACAACTTCTACAGCTACTGTTCCACAAGGGGAGTACTTGCATAGCGCTATACACTGGTCTACTATTCAACCACCTACTCCTGAATCCTCAACATTGGACTGGCCGACTTCAGGGCATGATCTCTTGACGAGCTCTTCTTTATCTTTGCTTGACCTCTCACCACTTGCCTCATCTACACCACATGTAGCAGTAGGTATTAATAGTCTGCCACTGTCCACTTTTCCTATGCCCTCTGCTCCAGCGCAATCATTGGCCCATACAACAGAGGCTGCTGCCTCTCTTCCCCCTGTATTTGCTGCATCACATGAGTTTTTCCCTTGGGAAAAACGACAGATAGCCTGTCATCTCAGCAGGTGAGGTCAAAAGGTGATCTTTGAGATGAGTAATGCGATCTCTGCAGATTTTGTGGTTTGTGTGTGTATACCCTCCTCTTTCATATCATGTTCAAAAGTTAGTACCCTCTCTAATTTCATTTGTTTGTGTTTGTTTTCTTTATTTATTTAAAAACATAATAAAATAATTTCTTTACCTTATCATTATTTATTTAACAAAAATATACCCAAAAAAGAAAAACATGTGGACAATGCAAACTATCCATTGCAGACCCACCTTTTGCAGCAATTGTACTCTACTTGAACATATAGTACTTGTTTCCTGTATAAGTTTATCCCACTTGGTCGTTTTTTTCTTTTTTTTTTTTTCTTTTTTGTAAATCGCTGTAATTCTTTGGCCATTCGCTTATACACAGGTCTGTTAAGGTCCTGCCACAGCATTTTAATTGGGTGGATGTCCATTATTGGGAAGATTGGCAACTGACTTGAATGCTTTCAACTTATGAATAATCTCTCACTGTAGAACATTGAATGCCAAATTGTTTATAAAACATTTAATACCCTTTTCCAGATTGATGTTTATCAATAATAGCGTTTCAGTTGTTTATTTAAATCAGACCATTGCTTATGTCGTTTCTTCTTGCCGCTTTTTTAACACACACCTACCTAAATTCTCCAGACTAGTAAACTACCAAAACTTCTGCTTTCATAGAGGTCTGCACACCTGCTCATGATCAGTTTATCATTTTTGTTAAATAAATAATGGCAGGTGTAAAAGTTATTTGTCGTTTGTCTGAAGTACCAACTTTTGAACATGACTGCGTGTGTATGTGTGTGTACAGTACACATATTGGTATATAATTCAGTAGTAATAATAATAATTTAAATTTCATATCTGCATTAAATCTGCATTACTCAAATCATCCAAGAGTCTTGTGATTAATCATTAAGGAGATGATTAATAGATTGTTTTAGAGTGTGAAGCTGCGCTTTATTCTTATTCTTTTTCACGGCTGGGGACTTTCTCTTGATTTCAGTCTGGACCTTTCTTCAACTTTCTTTAATTAATATACATGTACTATATATATGTCAGACTCTACACTTTATGGTGTCATATGGGGTTTTTCTATTTATTGTTTCAGATTATTTAGCAATAATTATACATTCGCTCAGTTTTTTTCCCTTCATTATTCATAAACACCCTCATCCTTCAATTCTGTAATTAATTTCTGATGTTTGTATGCCTTGTTTTATTTTTAGACTCAGAATGCACTTTTAATCTCTTGTGGTTTCCACAGTGGTGACTATCTTTTGCCTGGACCAGGGGACTATGCGGCTGCTTCCTACATCACATTGTTTTCATTTCAGACATTGCTAATTATATCTACAGCAATTAATATATGTTTTGTGGTACTTGCAAGACTGTCAGTTTCAACACATATCTTGTTTCTCCTCTCTTTAAATGTTTTAGTCCACATCCAGTAAAGCCTTTGACACCTCCTGATGAGAAGAGGTCAGAAGGCCGTTCTGTTCTGGAGAAACTCAAGTTTACCATTAATCCAGGACGAAGTCACCAAGCCGACCTGGAATCTGAGAAGAAGGTATGAATAGTTTAGGCACTTAATGTTATTACTGCTAACAATTAAGAGAAATTATGGCAGCAAGGAAAGAACTCCCATTATATATATTTTTTTATTTCACTGTTACTGTTCTTGCGCTAGATTAAATTATAAACCTTAAAATTTACGATGTAGAACTATTGAGAAAAATTGAGTCAACATATTAGGAAGATATTTTTCAGGCTGAAGATTTTAAGAAAGCTAAAAATTCTTAACTATAAGAGAATGTTCTGGAAAAAAAATGAAAAAAACATTGAGTGCAGGCAAGCTTCACTAACATAATCATGCTGATTTTTATTTCTTTTCATAATGTCTTTTCAATAACTTTCCAGCTTTTGGTGGAAGGTGGAGGCTCCTACTACCATCTGAACCATAGTCAGCTGGTGTCACTCCTGCTACAGCGGGATGCCGAGCTCCAACAGGAGAGAGAGGAGTATGAGCGCCGGGGTGTGTTACTAGAGAAGCGGGAGGTGGAGTTAAAGAAGATGAAATTTTTAATCCGAGATCTTGAGGATTACATTGACACTCTGCTAGTCCGCATCATGGAACAAACACCTGCACTGTTGCAAGTTCGTCCCAAAATGAAATGATCCGATAGACATTCATCAATCATTTCACAGTCACTTTACAAATCTTCCACAATCCCTCAGCAGAAGTTGCAACCCTGCACTGCTACTGCTACCATGCAAATGTAGAATGGAACAGAAAAGAAGTGTGGCATTGCAAAACACAGTGTCTACCTATGTGAGCCTGTCATATGTGGCCAGGTGCACCCCCTCCCTTCCTGACTCCCATGATTCTTATTCTTATAGGAATTTCTGGGAAATTTTACTTAGTTGATGCTTGCTTCCTCTAAACAAATGTGTAAGAGGTGCATCTGTCCAGCTAGTTACCAAAGCTGTCTGTCAATCAAAGGAAGGTATGGTCTAGTTATTGGAAACTTGAGAGAATAGTCTTTGCTGCTTGAATTAACGCGTTATCCAAATGTTCTCTTTTGTTCTTTCTTTCTCCTCACATTAATAGGACCTATCTAGTTTAAGCTCATAAAACTATGCTACTTGAACCAGCCGATTTTATAGATTTCGAGTTGAAGAGAAAAATTATTCTGAGAAAGAAAGCAGGATCGGTCGTTTCTCATCTGCTTGTGCCTCATGTCATGTCTTCTGCACTTTACTGAAAAGCATAAGGTTAGAGGCACACACTAACATACTAGCTCTTTCAGTCTGCATCTGTCAACCAGTCCCCTTCCCATCCCGCTCGAGCTAACATGCACTCATTGCTGCCAGTGCTTTCAGGTGTAATGAACAGAATATACACTGTTCTTACTGCATAAATGCCACTCTGGTGAAATGCCAAATGCTGCCTTATCATACAGTATGTCTCTGTTATGTTATTGCTGAAACCCACACTTTTCAGCTCTACACCTTACCTTGAAGTGTGACTATAAGGGACTGTGTGTTTAGACCTGATTCCCAACAGACTGTTAGGTTAAATCAGGTAATGTCATAGGCTATTACTGCCTCAGTGTTGAGCGATGAACAAACAGTACTGATGATCATGGAATACTAAATGCCAGAAGTTGATTATAATTCAGTGTTCCAGTACTCCCAGTGCAGCCATGGCTCAGGCCTATGTCAGTGTACCTGCAGTGTTGTTCTGATGTTATTCGGATGTTGCCACTATCAGTGTTTTTTGCAGTGTAGCACCATCTGTAGTTGTGTGGTAGCGGCCTGTGTAACAGCACTTTCAAACCACACATACACTTAATAAAAAGGTTCTTCCTCAAAAGCATAAGTACAGAGCGAACACAAACACATGCACATTTACACTGCACTAGCTCATTCTCTGAACCTAAGATATTTACAGTATTCCTGTGCTACTGTAATTCTTATAGTCCAGCTAAGCTAGGAAGTCAGAGATCAATATATTACATGTAACTCGTCACAAACGTACAATTAGAAGCACTTAAGGCTTCACATGTTCTGCCTCTTACCGAATTATGATCTCTAGCTCTTAGGTTGTGATTGATATATAAATTGAGTGACTTAGACTGGTATGGTACTGTGTCGTTTGAATGGATTCATGAAATATTAATGTCAGTCAGAGACTAAAGTTTACAATTCCTAAAAAAACAAACAAGTTTTACCTTTTACATGTCTTTATTTAAATAATATATGCTTTGTTTTCATTGTTCCTCTTTTATTTTTTATTTATTGTTTCACAGAGGTTATGTATAGTTCTTAATAATGTGTTCTAAATTCACTTTTTTTTGGTCACATTTACGTTCTTACATTTTGTTCCCTTTTTAGTTGTTGAGGTGGTTGATTAATTTTTCCTTTTAGGTTTTACTGCTTTTATTAATTTTTTTTATGCCCTGATTGAGATTATGCTGTTCTATTAACTATGACTGGTGCAATGAGATGTTTTCATTTTTTCTTTTTAAAAGTCTAATAATGTAGGAAGCAATAGTGCAGAGTGCTAGAGAACTGTGAAAAGCCACATGGAGCCTGCAGTCCGGTTAGGAGGTACAAGTGCCCTTGACTTATTGTCATGTTGTAGAATGTGTCAGTGGAATGAATATAGAAACCATTATTTGTTATTTTAGTTATACAATTGTAAATCAAAGCTGCATTTCTGTAGCAGATGCTCTGGTAAGTTTGAAAATAAAAACAATTATTTGTGTTTAATCCATTCTTTAAATTTCGTTCCTGTAATTCTAAGAAAGATAAATTGCATCATTCTTACATTAGTGTTTTTTTTAATGGGCTATCATACTGCATTATTATTATTAAAGTTGATTTTCACATTTACTTCGCTTTTGATTCCATAAATTCATAGAGGACAGGTCCAGGTGGAGGCTCATGGATGGTGACTTTTCCACATGGATCAGGATTGTTCCATTTTTAAATCAAGTCTTTCCTTGAGGTGCTGTTCTTTGGGGTGTACAGGTTAAATTATGCCTGTCCCTAGATGGCAAACGTTTGCTTGTTTGATTATTGTGTTGATAATCGAATTGATAATTGAAAGGGAATATTAAAATCAGCTCTCTGATTTGTCCTTTTGCATCTCTCAATGAAATAAACTCTTTTCACATTGGGATGGCATTTTGACTTTTTGTTCTGTAAATCTTCTGTGGTCAATTGGGAACCAGAAAATTTTAAGTGATAAGTTCTTAGTTATATTACAAAAGTAATATAGTAAAACAATGTAGAAACATATAATTTAATATACACACCATAACAATATTATATTTACTATATCTGTTAATGGCTTAATTCTTTTTAATGTAATTAAAAATGAACCAGAATATTTGCTTTGATCATATTTTTTATTATAGAGGCCATAAACATGGTTAATGAAATACTTTATATAAAATTTTGCAAAAATACTTAAGACTCCTAATCTTAGATGAACATCCAATTGCACAACTATGACCATTAATATGAAGCTGGTGTTTATTCCAAAGGTGTTCACTGTCTTCATGGAGACCGCTTAGCATAAGAGGTTTGGGGCTCTTTGTTCCAGTGAAGAGAAATTGTAAAGCTACAGCATCGAAAGACATCCACAAGTTTGTGCTTTTAAATTGAATGGAACACTTTAAGGTGTCCTCGTATTTTGGGCCACACAGCTTCATTGTTGAAAAGCTTCAAATTTAACCTTAATTAAATTAGCCTGACATTTATATAACTAGAATATAATCGAATCCAGTTTTGGGCAGTTTTCTGTCTGTCTGTCCAGCTGGTTTTTGTTAGAGCATCACACAAGACTGGCTGGACAGAATTTAATGGAACTTTCGCAGTACTTGAATAACTGTCTGAAGTTTAACCTGCACCATGAATATTTTAATGTTTTTTGTTTTTAAGTCAAGTCAAGTAGGCTTTTATTGTCACTTCAACCATATACAGTTTAGTACACAGTGAAATGAAACAACGTTCCTCCAGGACCAAGGTTGGTCATACAACATAAATTAACAGAAACAAACTAGCTAACTAAGAAACCTAATTAGCTGGCTTGCTGAGACAAGACAAATTGATATGACAACATGAATTAACAACATAGATGAACAAATTAGCGAACTAATTAGCTAGCTCATGTTTTAATGTTTAGCCACCAATCCAGTGGAAACCAATACCAGATAACAAAAAACAAAAAACATTTGTGAAATTACGGGAAAAAAGCATCATAACGTTTGTTAGTTTTAAGCATAAAGGGTAACTGGCTTTGTGCAGGAGGGGCCAACTACATTACCTGAAATGCACTGAAATGATGACTAGGCACTTACGGGGTGTGACTTGGTTGTGTTATAATCTACAGTCGTGGCCAAAAGTTTTGAGAATTTTATAAATATTGGAAGTTGCTGCTTAAGTTTTTATAATAGCAATTTGCATTTTTTTTAATGCAAACTGCTATTATAAAATGTTATGAAGAGTTATCAGATGAATTGCATAGTCCTTCTTTGCCATGAAAATTAACTTAATCCCACTGCATTTCATTGCTGTCATTAAAGGACCTGCTGAAATCATCATCTCCAGCCTGCTGAGCACAAGGCTGGAGATCATTATGTCAGGTTGATTGGGTTAGAATGGCAGACTTGACATGTTAAAAGGAGGGTGATGCTTGAAATCATTGTTTTTTCATTGTTAACCATGGTGACCTGCAAAGAAACGCGTGCAGCAATCATTGCGTTGCATAAAAATGGCTTCACAGGAAAGAATATTGTGGCTACTAAGATTGCACCTAAATCAACAATTTATAGGATCATCAAGAACTTCAAGGAAAGAGGTTCAATTCTTGTTAAGAAGGCTTCAGGGAGTCCAAGAAAGTCCAGCAAGTGTCAGGATCGTCTCCAAAAGAGGATTCAGCTGCGGGATTGGAGTGACACCAGTGCAGAGCTTGTTTAGAAATGGCAGCAGGCAGGTGTGAGCGCAAGTCTTCAGTGAGGTGAAGACTTTTGACCGGTGACCCTGAAGTGCAAAACAAATTAACAAAACTGAAAACAAAATAACAAAACCCAAAACAAAATAACAAATTCAAAACCAAATTAACAAAACGGAAAACAAAATAACTAATATTTGACTGGCCGAGAAGTGCAATACAAATTAACAAAATGGAAAACAAATTAACAAATTCAAAACTTGAATTTGTTATTTTGTTTTCAGTTTTGTTAATTTGTTTTGCACTTCACGGCCACCGTACTTTTGGAAGATAGCCTGGTGTCAAGAAGGGCAGCAAAGAAGCCACTTCTCTCCAAAAAACATCAGGGACAGACTGATCTTCTGCAGAAAGTATGGTGAATGGACTGCTGAGGACTGGGGCAAAGTTATATTCTCCTATGAAGCCTCTTTCCGATTGTTTGGGGCATCTGCAAAAAGGCTTGTCCGGAGAAGAAAAGGTGAGCCCTACCATTAGTCCTGTGTAATGCCAACAGTAAAGCACCCTGAGACCATTCATGTGTGGGGTTCCTTCTCAACCAAGATAGTGGGCTCACTCACAAAAACACAGCCATGAATAAAGAATGGTACCAAAACACCCTCCAACAGCAACTTCTTCCAACAATCCAACAACAGTTTGGTGAAGAACAATGCATTTTCCAGAACGATGGAGCACCGTGCCATAAGGCAAAAGTGATAACAAAGTGGCTCGGGGACAAAAACGTTGAAATTTTGGGTATATGGCCTGGAAACTCCCCAGATCTTTATCCCATTGAGAACTTGTGGTCAATCCTCAAGAGGCAGGTGGACAAACAAAAACCCACTAATTCTGACAAACTCCAAAAAGTGATTATGAAAGAATGGGTTACTATCAGTCAGTACATTTTTTTTTATTTCAGTACATCACAGAAAGAACTGTAACAAAGATCTAAAAGCAGTTTAGCAGCAAACCTTGTGAAAACTAATATTTGTGTCATCCTTAAAACTTTTGGCCACGAATGTACACTAACTACTGTACACTTCAGCACTATTTATTTTATTTTTTTTACTACAGTGTGACCCGCTATGTCTCAACATCCTCAGTTCAGACTTAGCGAGTCTCGGTTTGATAAGGTAAATGTGTGGAAACCACACGCTTTCCGTTTGCTTCACTGTTTTTTTGTTACTTTGACTCAGAATGCGCATTTAAAAAAATAAAATAAATAAAACAAGCACTCTATGAGTTATATGCTCTGACTCATCTGACTTGCTTTCCTGCTGTTGTTTTTCTGGCGAAATCACACTAACAGAGACCCCTATTGGTGATATAGTGCCACTGCACACTGCACAGACACTCGTGTGTGTAAGATGAATAGAAGGAAATGAGGTTGGTTGTCAGACTTCTCAGTCAGGCTGTCAGAATTCTTGAATCAAATAGCTGAATATAGACACATCAACATGTAATAAAGATTTTAGGTTTAAAGTAGATTGGGTTGACATTACACCTAATGCCAAAACTGACATGGGATCAGTCTTGTAACTGAACAAAAAAAAAAAAAAAAGAAAGAAACAACACACAGCCTATGAAACCTAAATAGAATGTAAAGAGAATGTGAATGGCTTGATCTAATAGCTAATATTTAATATCCATCATCATTGCCTAACTGTAAACCACTTAGAGTTATATTAAAGCAATGTGTTACATCACAAGGACTACAGTTTAATAAGAATGAGGTGGGGCAAATGGTTATCCATCCACACACATTTTAGTTTGACTGGACAGTATGCGCTTAGTCAATATACTGTTTAATTTGTCATTTAAAGGAAGCCTGCCGTCGTAAAATGGAAAATATGGTGGTAAATATTTCACCTCATTTAAGTTAATTAAACTCACATCTATATTTCTTATGTGCGTTCTGAATAACTGCTGATTATGTGTTATGTCAGAGAAGTGAACTAAAAATCCCAAAGGGACATCTTCATTTAATCAGTCACATTTCACACTGGGTAATCAGCTGACACAACAGTTGCTGCATGAAACTACAGTCTGGGCTAGAAAAACCTATATCAGCCTATGCTTGCTTTATTTATATCATTGGTGGTGTTGTTTTGTTTGGTCCTTGCTAGGCTATTTATAGCAGTTGCCCCTGTAGGGCCTTAGTGTAAAAAGAACATTTTGTTTGACTAAACTGAGCAATAATTTAATTCTGAGGAAGAATTTAATAGTTATTTAAATAAATAAATTTAAAGGCTAAATTCATGAGAGGTGGTAATAGATTTATGGACAGAATTTAGATAGATACATTTATTTAGTGTATGTTATAATTACAAAAAACAATTCAAGTCGACATGGTGGCATAGACGTAAGCACTGTGGCCACGCACCTCCTGGGTCAAAGGTTTAATTCCCACCTTGGGTCTGTGTGGGAGGTGTGTACCCCACCTCGTTCATAAAGTCTCTTGTTTTAGGTCTATTTGTTTTTGTCCAGGATAAGTGCTATAGAGACTGAATGAATGAATTTTTTGAAAAATTACTCACTCTCCCTCATTTATTCTTTGTACCGCTTATCCTGTTTAGGGTTGCAAGGGGCCTGGAGCTTATCTTAGAGGATTCATGGCACTATTCTGCGTACACCATGGACAGGGTGCCAGTCAATCGCAGGGCACACAAGCATATACACTTGCACACTACAGGAAATGTCAGGCCAATTAGCCTAATATGCATGTTTCGGACTGTGGGAGGAAACTGGAGAACCTCACCAAGCATTACGCCACTGTGTTGACAAAAGCAATTCACATGCTGTCAAAATGCATATGCACAGATTTATGACCTCCACTTCTGAACACTTTTAAAATAAACATTGTGCTCATCAGTGTGAAATTTTAGTGACTAAATTGATTTTAAGATGTTCATTAACAAGCAAAATATTTTATTTTTCAGTATGAGACAACTCCCTTGCAGCCAGTAATAGGTTATATGACAGGGGTGTCATACTGGTTCTGATAAGGGCCATGTGTGCGCAAGCAGAAGCCATGCCTGTTTAATTATAGATTAACATTACATTTTTATTATTATGCAGTATAGATGTGTGATCAATAAATTAATTATCTCATATAGATTTCTGCTGTGCTTAAATCAATATCTAAAAATATGCATCAGTTTTATGTTTACAGTAGTTAATCCCCCACTGCTACCTCACCCCTAAGTACATTTAGACCTGAAACTTTTTTGTCATTACTTAGTGCTCGATGAACCTGCATGTTCATATTCTACCTAGTATAACATGGTAAAGGCATTCAAACTATGCAATAGTCTTCTTTAAACAGATGATATTGAGATATGTCTCATACTAATGCTCTGTAAAGCATGCATAATGCCTCTAATTTGGGGATTTTTGAGGCTGGTAGCGCTAAATGAACTTCTCTACAGCAGTGGCAATTTTTGGCCATGCTTTTCTGGAATGGTCTTTATGAGAGTCAGTTTCATCATGATGCTTGATTTTTAGAGTTTTACAAATGCACTTAACAATGCAGTTCTTATAAAAACTGCATATTATCCTGTATATTAAAATACTGACTGTTGTTTTCGTTGTTGTTACTCACTTACCTAATGTCACATATGCTATTTTATAGTCTAGATTTTAAAAAAGAAATTCAAATTTGCATCCAAAATTTTGACTGGTACTATATGTTGTACACACAGGTGCATTGACCTTTAAATAAATAAATAAAAAGTGTATTTTAAAGTTTTCCTTCCACATTTCTAAAACTTACTTTTCAGAATTGTGGATCTATAAATGACTAATTCCATATCACATTAGCCTGTATTATGCAGTGTACATGCTGAAAAATGTTCTTTTATAATGGTGGCCTCCAAATAACTATTTAATTATCCAGTATGAGTGATCAGTGTCACTGCCTAAATGTTAACGGATATTTTGAATGCTTAGACTGCAGATGTGCTGTAATTAGCTCCATGCTAAATGAAAGACTGAGAACAGGTGAATATAGCCGTCTGTTTTCAGAGATATAGTACAGTAAAATATGGTGTGAAAAGCGGAACTTTGCCAAAGGCACACACACACATGCACACACACACTTGCGAAAACTTTAATTGCTTTCACTGCTTATGAACTAGCAGACAGTTGGTGTTTGTAACAAGCCAGTTGCACCTGGTGGCAAAAACAACTGGCTAGTCCTGCTGCTGAGACCTGCATGCACCAGCTGCCTCTTAGAACCTACAGACTGACGCTGGGGCTTTAGAAATCTGTAATATGATCTAATATAAATAAATCTGAAATTAATTAAAAGTAATTAACCATGAATTGAAGAAAAGTGTACTTTTAAAAAAAAAATCCTTCTGAAACAGCTGGTTCTAAGGGCCTCAGTGTTCATTCGTCATTATGTTAAAAGTAAAAAGAACTAGTCCTCACTTTGTGTCTGTAGTAAGAAATAATGCTGCAGGATTGTTTATTATGCTTTCTACATGCCCCCTGGGTCCTTTTATAGTAGGTTAAGACATTTCCTGGATGTGATTGACCCTCGGGCACTCTTTGTGTTTGAGGTATGTGAGAAATTTGTTTGCATTCTGGGTATAGAAAGAGTAGGTATGTATGCCGGAATATAGCAGGTTTGAAAAGTGAATGTAAAGGATAAACTATCTTGTTACCTCAGTGATCATGTACTGTAGGAGTGATTGTTATCTGCAGTCGGGGTGTTTAGAGCTAAATTGGGTCATTCAGAGTCATTGTTTGCTTGATGTCTCAAATGACTAAAATGACTTCGGTAAATGTGTTAGGGGTGGTCAGTGGTAAGGTGTTATTGGTAAGTTTATTAGGATTTGACTTACCTATTTCTTTTTGGTTGGAACGTATGACCATGTCACACATTTTTACAAGATTTCCTTGTAACTGAATGTGTACAAAATATGTTTTCCATCACAGAGTCATCCAAATGATGGTGTAAACCCTTAGAACACTTTAAAAACAATCCTCTTCCCACAGGGTTAACAAAATCGGTAATGGGGTTACATTATATTTCTATACATTTAGTACACACACATACACAAAACAGAAGAATATTATATCAATAAAAGTTCTCCCCAGAATGTAATGTCTGGTTTTTGAATTTATATCTAAATTTGGTTTGCATTGATTGGCTGATTTAGTTAACAATGAGGAGCTGGAGGTAGTTGTCTGGTCAGAGGGGTCAAGGGCCACTCTGAGAAAATAGGTTCCATGCACCTTAATTCCCTTTGCCTTTTTGTTCATTTGACATAACTTTACAGTATAATTTATTCCTTGTTTTTTTATTTTATTTACAATGATAAATTAAGCATAACCCTCCTTTCCCCGGTTATGCACAGAAGATAAAACAGGTGAGTCCCAACTTTTAAACTTCGTAGTGGTTCTTAAAAAAAAAAGGTCCTTTAAATTATAAAAATGCTACGTACACTCACACAGGCATAAATACTCACTGATGGACACTCTTTTAGTCTTGTGAAGTAATCACAAGTTGTGTTAGCCCTTGTGGTTGTCTTCTTTTACTTTAATCCTCTTTCTCACTCCCCCTCTGTGCTTTCGCTGTGGCTATTACACCTCCAGGCGATCTTCCATCCAGACACTAGAGAGAAGATCCCCATTCCCCTTTGCATGTCAGGTGAGGGTGCCAGCATGCTTCTAACATGTGTGAGTGTGCGTTGGCTGTTTGCTCCTTGTTACTAGCACAGGAGAACTGGCAGAATGGCAGGCAGCGTATGTGGACTGAGCGATTGGGAAAGGTCACACTCAGCTGGATTCTGATTAAAGCCTTCACCCCCTGCTGCCTGGAACTGCTGTTGGCTCTCTGAGAAATAGGAGTGTTTTGGCTTGGTGTTAACACAGCTATTTAAAGACAGAGTGAGAGAAAGACAGAAGAATACCTGTTTGCTGGAAAAGGATGATGGCTACTTAGGAGTGAATTCTTGTGTCATTTTAGGCTAATCACAGTGCTATTACCATATGAAAGGTCAATGATAATAATATGTGAGACTCACAAAGATTAAACTTTGCTTTCATTTTACTGTGTAATATTTTTGTGTGTTTTCCAATGTTATATCCCTGTGGTCGCAGTGGCAATTTGTTTATTATCTTAAGTAATGAGGACACCCAAACTATAAATCAAATTTATTTAGGTTTGTTTAAAAATGATTTTACAGCCGAACTACATTTTATCGTACTAATATTTGTTAACTCTTGTTTTTTACAATTGTTATCCATTTTGACAGTTTGTGTGTCTTTTACCTCCAAGTCAGACACTTTTGCGGCAGGTAAAGCTCCTTCCATGTCACAGTTACTATGAGTGTCATATATAAAAATGTGAGTCAATTTACTGATTCACTTTCTTCTCTGTCTGGGGCTTACAGTAACTGATCTACTTTTGTAAACGACTAACGCATCTAAGGTTCCAGATAAGCAGTGCAGTCTCCTCCATAGTGCAGTAGAGACGTACAGGTGGTGTTCGAGTTAATACAACTTGAAGAGCTTAATCGAGTTATTATGCAGAGGAATTTCCTTTTTTTTTTATCACGTTATACATCATATTTGGGGGTTAAGGGCCTTGATTAAGGGCCCAACAGTGGTAATGTTGTGGTCATGGGATTTGAATTTGGAACCTTCTGAACCATGGGCCAATGCCATTTTTTAAACTATTGATTCTATTTTGTAGTCTACGGGGAAGTCAAAATTCTTTAAGGGATACTTGGGTGTAGTCACCAGTGCAGTTATGATTGAGGTGAATTAAACAAATACTGTACATGCAAAAAGGACACAAACCCATAGTTTTTAAGTGCACAACACAAACTGTTTAAAAAAATTTTGATCCTAGATATCAAGTATAAACTAATCAATCAGGGCTAAATCAGTGTACCACAGTCAGTGCACCAGCTAAGAGATAAGATCTCAGATGTCCAAATAACCACGCCCCCCTGTGTCCTCTAGAGCCAATTAGCTGCCCTGCTGGGCGGCGGTTTGATGCCCTGGGGCACGACAGCCATAACCACGGTGACGGCAACTACAAATGGCCCCATGCCTGTGGGAAGTAAAGGGAGGGGTCACTAATTAAATCCCGAGTCCTGACAAGGCCCCCTGCTGGGGAAGAGAGATGGAGGGAAAAAGGGGAGGGCTGTTAGATGGCAGTTAGATGGGCCTGTAACAGGAGCTGCTGGAAATGACCAGAGACTCCCAATGACAGGCAAGAAGCAACTTCACACAGCCTGTCATGACCTGTCAGCAAGCCTCATGGGTCCTTAGGGGACCTGTTGTTCTTATGCACAGGAAAACAAATTTATTAATTAAGTGTGATAGTTTTTATCCAAAGACTTCAACTTAAACATAGTTTAAAATATGACATAATATTTAATAAGAACTGATCTCAGTATGCATTTTTAATCAAGAATAATGATTTTGTAATTACATCGTGCATTGTGTAATTATTATAAGCTATGTACTGATATGCTTCAGTGATCTTTGTATTTTAATCTTTTATTTCGAACCTCAAAAGTGACAATGTTAATACGTCATCGGACCAGTCATGAATATGGTCCACTAGGAGTTCAGATAGCTGTATTAAGCAATAATGCTACCCATCCAGAGACAAAAAGAGGTTCACTGAAAAGCTTGCTGTAGTTATTAATGTGTGGATTTGAGTTACTAGCACTAATACATACTAATGGTTTAATTTTAGGTAAGCATAATTACGTTTAGGATTTAAAATTTGTGTAATATGTTAGTTTCTACTTACTGGTTTATACTTGGTTGAAGTAGTGTTAAATAAAAAAATTTAAAAAAAATTTTTGTGTGTGTTTGTACTATATAAGTAGGACTGAATGTTCCGTTTAAGGGAGCTAAGTTTCAGCCAAGCCCATGACTTCTGGTCCAAGGTTTCAAGGTTTCATCCTGTTCGTTGCTGTTGGTTTGTGTGTGTGTGTGTGTGTGTATGCTTGTTTGTTTATTTATTTCCACATATGTATATGTGCATGTGTCATGTGCATTGTAAATGAACAGATTAATATATTTTTTGTATATTTCTTGGCAAAGGCCCTCACCTTCCTCACCTTTAATTGTATTCATAGGGTCTTGCGTGCTATGAATACCTAACAATTAAAAACAAGACATAAGTAAATGATCAAATCAGTAGAGCTAAATATTAATTCATTAAGATCATGTTCGTGTTTATGTCATGACATCTTCTGTCTGAAAGCTCATTGCCCTGTGTTTGTAATTGTATGTACAGTATGTATGACACGTGCATGGTATCCTTTAACCACCAATAGCATTAAGCGTTTGTTTATTTATGTTTATTGGTGTGTGTTTTATTTTGACTAGTGTCAGAGGGGAATCGCTGGAACGCTATCTCACTGTTCCATTAGCGTTCTGTGGCTCTAACAAGGCCAGAGGGGCTCTGAGAGACAGTCCCAGGATGCCGTGGGGACACTTGGCTGTAATTAAATTGTTTTTGTCCCCTCACCCCTCCCCTTTAATTAAATCAGCCAGTTCCCTCTTACCTTTTGGCTTGGGTAACAGAGCCTTGTTAGCTCTTGGTTGCTGTACTCTAATTGGTTAATTAGGCCTAAAGTGCTCTCTGTGTCAGCACAGGGATACGTGTCTCCAGGCCGCCGTGTCATTATTGTTGTTGTTGTTGTATTTCCCCCCAGTGTTTATTTATAAAAGGTTATTAAATTGAACTAATTGGACACAATAGGGATGACTGGTTTAAAATATGACCTTAATTTAGATTTTTTTGTTTTCTTTATTTTGATCTGCTTTGTTTTGCTATTTTATTACAGTCATCTGACTCAGGTCTGAAGTGCTGTGAATGCCTGACAACATCACAGATGTGTGTAAGTTTACGGAATAATTTCATTTATCTGCACTTTGTATGATTTTCATGTTATTCTGACCCACACAGAAATAGGGCTAATTTACTCTGCATGTTTTGTTTGAAGTGGTCTGATATTTTTAAGCTTGCACGTTAGTGTGTGTATGTGTGCCTGTGTGTGCGCTGGTGCATGTGCACCCATGTGTATGGTTAATTGATCTGGACTAAACCCCTCAGAGGTGAATAGCTATTTACTTAGCCAATTAACTCAGCCCCATAACACTGCAGCACCAAACACTGATAACTCACAACACAAGGCCTGCAAATTAAAAATGCTTCAGGCTTTTCTCTCTCTTACACACACGCGCGCGCACATACACACACACACACACGCACACACACACACACACACACACACAGACACACACACACACACACTGAATGAATTGAGTAAATCACTGTCATGTTTTCTAATGTTATTGTGATTTGTGTAATGTTTGGAGCTACTTTGAAGTCATATTACTTTATTAATTAAATCACCAAACACATCCTTTAACTTTAATTATAACACAGTGTTTGTCTGAGGTGCTCATATTTTGATTTCATTTTATATCATATTTTGAATCATTCTACCTGCTTCATTTAGCATTATAATGCACGTGTACTTCTTGTCAATTAAGAGATCCTGAAATCCTCAAAATGTCCTAACAAATGAGAATATTTGTCATTTGCAGCTGCTGTTCTAACTACCTTTTCTGTCCTTTACAATCCTCGTAAAAAGTTCTTATGTGTGTTTGTGTGTTAACGATGTTGATGATGTGCCATAGTGAGTAAGCTGGACTTGCAGGGTAACATTGTGACATAGTGGCCACATCAAAGCTATCAGCCAGATGTACGAGTGGACACTGAGAGCTTTTCATATGCATATGCTATAAATACAGCGTGTACAACAACAAATACATTCTGTCAGAAGATACATTTTCAACTTAGTAAATTTTTATTGAGTTTGCATTAAAATTGATTTCTAGTGTTTTTAAAAAAATATAAATATTCATATAGTTTTTTCATCAATTTTTCTGCAGGTTCAAAATTGGTGCTTGCCTTGGCTCTGTCTTGCACTGATGTTATTAGCTACGGTGTAGCAATGATGAACTGCTTTATGAAAAGACAAGTAAAGGCTGATGATTTGGTATTGTAAGACCAAGAATAATTATTTATGGACTACTAAATCACATGCCGACAAGGATACCTGAGATAACTGAGAAAGTGTTATGGCTGGTATTATGTATGTTTCAATAAATGCTCACTATATATGTTTTATTAAATGGCTTAAAATCATTAACCCAACTGTTTATTAATTTACAGATGTTCTGGATTTTTACACAACTTCCACACAACTTATCACATTTATTAACAAAAAACTCACTTTGCAGTGATACCATTCTGGTATCCTTGCCATCATGTGACACGGTGCCACGCTGGCACAAAACATGGTGCTTCTATGGTGCATTAGTTTGAATACAGGAATTATATATGATAGGCCTACAGTGAATTTAGGTGGTAAGCTAAAGGCCATAGCTGTTTTGAAAAATTGTTTAAAAAATTGTAGCACATACTGATCACAACAGAAAATGCTAACACACCTAGGGAAGCCACAGTTTTAGCTTTAGGCTCATCACAATTTGTGAAAACATAGTGATGTGTAGGTTTCAAAAATTGTGAAATAGGGAACTGTGCTTAACTCAGCTTTAGATTAAAATCAAGTGACTTGCTGAATATGTCTATAACTATAATAACTCTATAATATCTAATTAAATAATAAAACATAAATTTATGCAACCTTTACATTTTTCTGCGGCGCAAAACAAATATCTTAAACACATATGACACATAGACAAAATGGACAATGTCCATATTTGATGTGGAAAGCCTTTGTTTTTTCCTAATCCTTTTTTCTAAGTTTATTAGTAATGTCAAGGTTACTTCATGTCATTTACAAGGAAAATTCCTGATCATTTTTTTCTGTATTTTGGATAATCTAAACACTTGCACAGTTTGTTTTTGCAGGTAAAATCTGATAGCCTTTATTATATTTTGTTTTGTATTTGTCTAAAATGTGGAGTATTATACTTTTTCTTTTCTGTTTTACTGGTGCAAAAGCTTACATATATTATTAGTGCTGCACTATTATTCACATAAAAATAGAAATTGCAGTATGGACCAGTGCAATTATTCCAAAAGGCTGCAATTTATTAGTCAGGAATTTGTGTAGAGTTTCTTAGTAATTTAGGTATTTGTTATTGGGGTTTTTTAGTTGATAAATAAATATTGGCAAACTTCCTCTAAATGAGATCATTTGTGGCATTATTAGCTGTTGTTCAAGATTTAAATATATAAATAAATGTAAACCATTCAACCCCAATGTATATACATATAAGTAAATAGTAAATTCCAGTTCATAGGTTGTTAAGTGTATCTGAATTTTGAGTTTTAGTGATCAAATGTGTGTGCAGGCTGTGTTGGAGACAGCTACAGTATGATCCACATAGTCCTTCCCAAGCCTTGATTCTGCCATCCATGCCTGAGAGGTCAGCCTTTCTTGTTTCTTGTTTATTTCTTGTTTATTCTGCTCTGTTATGCAATATATATATATATATATATATATATATATATATATATATATATATATATATATATATATATATATATATATATATATATATATATATAACAGATATATATAATTATTTAACTACGTGACATACAGAGAGAATCTCTCCATGATGTTCATGGACAGCTAGAGTCATGTAGTATGAGCAGGAGCCTAGATTGTTTTAAATAAAATGTAAGATTATTAAGTCTATTTAAAAAATTTTGTTGATGTGTTTCACAATAATCTTATCATGAAAAATATTAGATGGAAGCTCCTTTCAGATACACAAACGCCTAAAACTTTGGGATCACTTGCAAATTTCTTTGCTTTTGTTTAGTGATGTATTTTATACATTCTACAAAAATACAGAAGATTTTAAAACAATGAAACAACACATATGTAATTAGGTTATAGGTTATTACAGTCAGTTGTTATTTTAAGACATGGAGGTCAGCCTTTCATGAACAGTTGTTGCAAGAACGGTATTGTCAAGTGCATTTGCAAAACACATCAAGCACCACGATGAAGATCTTCCCAGGAAAGCAAGACCTAAACTTACCTCTGTTGCAGAGAAGTCATTTATTCAAAATTACCAGCCTAAAATAATCACCAATTAACAGCACCTCAGATTAGGACCTTTACAAATTATGTGTAAAAGATACATATCAACATTAACTGTTCAAAGAAGATCATTGCATGTTTAAAATGCATTTAGCATTGCTTTACAATGTAGAAAAAAAAAAATTAGGAACGACCATGGAGTTAGAAAGTGATCCTAAACTTTTGAGTGGTAGTGTGTATTTGTGCATCTCCATTTCACCTACTCTTCAGTTTTCATAACTTAACTCACAGGTGTGTGTGTGTGCGCGTGTGTGTGTCTCCCTCAGTGGCTTTCAATAGAGCAAGAACATGAGAGGAGAAAGGTCAGTGTAATGTGGGTGTTTGAAAGAGAACTATGTTTGATGGATTAGCTTGTTGAGAGAAGTGTGTGTTACATGTGTGTGATGGTTGAACCTTTAACACTGATTTCTACCTGCTGGTCTCATACTGTCTCCCTCTTTCATTCACTGTGATTGTTCATGCGGTCCTGTCCTTTTCTCTAGGCCTTTCTCAGACCAAATTAAGAGTAACTGATGATTATGATGATATATCTTAAGCAGTTGATGGACAGGATAAAAGATCTTTAACATGCTTCTTTCATTATTACCTTGCTTGGTCCCGCCCCCGTTCTCTCCCTCCCTCCTTTCTACACACATATACTTTGTGCACATGCAGAGTGCCTGGTCGTGTCTGTTGGCCAATTAAAGCTCATCACGGCTATGTGTTGATGAAGTCGTCATTAAGCAGCCGTTGCCTTCATTAAACCAGGACTGCTATGGAGGACTCCTGCCGTGCACGCTATCCCACAAGCCCCCACGTCGCACTGCGGCCCACAGTGAGGGCTGGGGGAGGTGTCGGAACAGAGTGATCTCACACCACACAGAGGAAGTGTCAGAGAAAGAGGGATTTTAATGATGATTACAGGAATGCCCATGATGCTGAGAGTTTTCATTTTGTTGTGAAATTGTGTGTGTGTGTCCATTAGACTCGCCTTACTGCAGACACACCCTCGCCTTGCGCTGCCCATGCACGGCTTGGTGTGTCTCTGCACATTCAGTCTGGCTCTGCCTCTTGCCATCAGTCTGTTCCCCAGAATAGCCAGGTAAGCACACCTGTATATAGAAAGCAGGAATTCACCCACCTAAGCACAGAACCATATGCACAACCCAACTGCATAACGCAACAAATCTCAGCAATAGTCCCACATTACACCTAAGCACTTAATGCAACACACAAAACAAAAACGCAGCAGCTCTACAGGACACTACATGACACAACACAAAACAACTCTTCAGTCCCATTTCTCTCTCCCTCAGTCTTTGTCTCTTGCGAAGAGGGTTATGGTTTAAAATGGTCTGTAATAAGCTGTTCATCCATATGGTTACTGAACTGCAGACATATGTGCTGCCAACTTCTTCCATTCCTCTCTCTCTTCCCCCTCCTCCTTTCCTCTCACTTTCTCGCTCCCTCTTTACACGTTTTAGTGGGTTCCAGACGAGTGCGTTCCCAAAAATCCGCCACTCCCGTACCCCCACCTTTTCACACCCCATGGCACGTCTGTTTCAGATACTGCCTCACAAACTCGCACACTCCATGCCATCTGTTTCTGAGCAAAATATTGCACGTTTTAGCTTTGCCTTGGACGTTTACCAACTCATCTCTTTATTTTTGCATTTATTATTTTTTTTACGTGTCAGTTTTGCCTGCGAAAAATGCTTGTGAAAAATGCTTGAAGCTCACATAGAAGAGATGCAGTTCTCTTAATTCACGTTTGATTAAACATTTTAAACATCTTAATGAGTGGATGTTTACGGTTAATGAATGTAATTTTTAGCTAAGAGATCAGCTCCTTAACATGGATACATAAAAAGAGGTACACACAACTCTTAATATTGTAGTACTCTAGGTAATTTAAGATGAGTGTGAGCGACTTGAAGTTGAACAAGCTAATGATGACCCTGGCCATGTGTACATAATACGTCTTAGCTAAAAGGAATTATAGGATTAACTGATGATTACGCTTGAGTCAGAGATTAGTTCAGATTTATGGATATGTTGTGTCTGTCAAATCACTAAATGCAGTGTGTTGCTTCCTTCCCTGTTTGTATTTTTGTCTTTTTTCTTTCTCATTCTCTTGGATGCATGTGTCTCAGCTTGAGCCAAAGATCTCTGCAGGAACTAAATGCAAGTTCCTGACCTACAACAAAGGCGTGTGTGTGTGTGTGTGTGTATGTGTGTGTGTGTGTGTGTGTGTGTGTGTGTGTGTGTGTGTGTATTTTATAATCGCTTGCACATTGTGACAGGTGCATTCACACACCAGTGCTAATCACATGTCTTCTTTGCAATAAAGTATGCCACTGGATAGTCTAGGACATTACTGGAACTCAGACAGAAATTAGCATGGGAATGACAAGGAGTTCCTTAATTTCCTCTGTTCTGAATGTTTGTAATTTATTTTTGAATTCAGATATGATGATGGAGAAAGATTTCTGCTTCCTGCAGTAAAGGCATTTAGATATAATCTTTGAAGCTGAATGAGAAAGGAGTTCTTAGAAACTTATACACTAAAGCTTGCTTACTCAAAAGATTAGTTTTGTAAATGCCTGCATTTTATGACTGTTATATTAGACTAACAACAAAAATAGACATTACTGATGATGCATTTGTGGAAAATACTGTAAAAGTGAACCTTTCAAGTTTATTTTCATACAAAATGAACCATAGTTACCTGTTATATAAAGAACTCTTCAATACCTATGCTCCACTAAAGCAGAAAATCGCTACTTTTAAGCTGCTTTGTCATAAGGTGTACTTATTTGTTAAGACTTTTCTGACTTATCATAATCTTGACTAATTGAGGAGCTATAAAGGCTCTAGCTGTGCCTCAACCACAAACATAACCATAATATAATTCTGCCTTAATATGCTTATGGCATTTGTATATGTAAAACATTTCTTATTTGTCTAATTGTCTTTTGCTAGTTTTGTCACGGATGTAAGTTAAGTGCTATAGACTTTCGCCTTATCATTAGAGCCATCTACATATCTGGAGGGAGGGGCTCTTTGTTTTTCTACCTGGTTGTCATGGCAACATGTCATGGTGGGCCATGGTGATAGAGGGTGGGACATGAAGCTGCATGTACAATCATTAACCATATAGAACAGCTTTCGGGATGCCACACACACACACACACACACACACACACACACACACACACACACACACTACATTAAACCCTTAAACTGAGTTTAAAACTATAAATGCTTAGAAGAGATTAATTTCATTCTTATGGTTATGCCACCATGGTTGTAAACAGTATTAGAAAATCAGCATTTGCTTTCTTATTTTATTTAAAGATGTTAGTTATTGTTTATTTTATTTCATTTTAAATGCAAAATTTCCATTATGTCGACATTTTGATGTATGTAGAGTCTTGGCAATATGCCTTGCATATTTGTGCATATTTGTGCTATACAGTACATGAATTTTTATTTACAAATGATCAAGATTTGTTTTTAAGTAAGCAAAGCGGTATATCCTTGTGCCTATTTTATACTACAGGGCAACAGGGCACCAGAAATGTTATTTTCCATCTAAGCCATATACTTATATGGCCAAATTTCATGAAAAGATGTAAAATGCAGTGGTATTTAAAACTTAAACATACAGACTTTATATTATTTAAACATTTAAAACAATAATTTTTCTTAGCATTGGTATTTTTCCATCTGCCCCAAAATACCTAACATGGTTAAAGTCACTTTTTTGTTAGTGAATTTTGGTCCATTCCTTCATTTCCTCTTTAATTCAGAACAAAAATCCTGAGACTGAGCTGGTCATTGCAGAACACTGACAATACCTGTGCAGATTAAAAAATGTTTGGCTTATCATCCTAAATGTGAATGCTCCACATATGGTCAAGTCTGAACATTCTGGCAAAATCAGTCATACTTGGCAGAATTTATTATGCTATCTTTACAAAAGCACCTGAACCACCAATCACAAAACTGCCCCAATGCAACAGTAATCTACTGTATTTTACAGCAGGTATCAGGTGGTATTTTGTTATGTTCAGTCTCCTTTTTTAGCATGTATACATGCCCAAAAGGTTTAATATTTTGTTCATCCTGACCTCAACACACAATGCCATGTGTCATTTCAATCTGAATTTCAGAAGCTGCGTTTTACAAGACGCTCAAAGGAATGGCTTCTGTTTGGCAATGCTTACAAACAGCTTGTTGTTATGAAAATGGTGTTTAACAGTTTTTTTTTTAGCTTGACAACTACAAGAAATTCAATGCAATTCTAAAACTGTAATTTCTGGGTATTTTCCCCCGAACTTCATGACGAATATGTGTGGTACAGCAGGCTCCTAGGTTCAGTTCCAGCTATTTTAGATGTGGGGAAACTTGTGGTTGTGACCCTATTGTGCTTAATGGCATTATTTATTGTTACTTTTTATATCCATTACCTGCTGTGCATGGGTCAGCCATTTCTTCCCAAAATAATGGTTTAAAAAATACATGCAAACCTCATTTATATGTTAGGGGGAAAAATATTATTCCTGTCCAGGAACAAATATGGGGGGATATTTTTATTTTATTATTTTATTTAGAATTTTATTTAAATATTTGGGGTTGTCAATAATTTTGGCAAAAATTTGTTTGAAATTAAAGTAATATTATTTTAAAAAATACTAGTTTGTTTTATTTAAAATTTGCATTTTAGTTGTTTTTGTTTAATTGTAATTGCTTGTACATATTGTTTCCTTTAAATGAAATGTAATAAGCTGTCATGTGACTGCCAGAGGAGAGGCATGTATTTTTCATGTTTGTGTTCATTTTTTGCCCCTCTGTATATAAAATCTATTTAGTGTCTTCTAGGAGAAAGTGATTCTGGGTAATAATTTGTTGATGGGTTGGTGTGAGAACTGTCACTCTCTGGGCAAGCAGCCAGAAGTACACAAAATTTGTGGTATTTTTTTCCCCAACATTTTTAACCCTGAGCCTTTGGATATATGTAAGGACAGGCAAGAAAATAGATGTACTATTTTCCTAATTGTTTAGCAAATTCATACACTCATAAATTACTGAACCTTTGTTTAAAATACATTTTTTTCCCCAGAATATGCATATACCTAAAACTTTGTCCTTGTTTTTCCTTCCGTTTCCTTTTTTGAAGGTTGTATATAGGACCAAAGAATGGATTTTAGGAATGAATGGTATGTAGGATGGAACAGTGAGCTTTTAAGGATGCAGTGTTTGTGTGCACCTGTGTATAGGATAAGGTATCCTGTAGACTCATAACAAACCTACAGACACAATTTTTTCTTTGCTCCCTCTTTCTCTTTCCATCTAGCATGCGCCATTGACTATTTTTTTCAAGTGTCGTCGTACTTGACTAAAACTCAATTGCTGACTTGGGGTCAATTGCTGGGGTGAAAGGTCACCTGCAGGCTCATTTAACACAGATTCCTTTCCTTTTTGGAGTCTATTGAGGCATGATAAAAAAAAACAGCAGCTGTTTTCCTGTATGAAAAGTAAACCACACAGCACTTTTAAATGTAATTGAAAATTTCTTGATATACCTCAATCTGTCATTTAGCATTGATTTTGATCATGATTTTGTGTGTGCATGTGTGTGTGTGTGCATGTGTGTGAGAGAGAGAGAGAGGGAGAAAGAGAGAGAGAAAAAGAGAGAGAGAGAAATAGAGAGAGAATAGTAATAACAAAAGTAAAAAAAAACTCCAAAGGTATATAGTCAAGAGTTGTTTCTAAAACATATTTATTATAACTGTCCCTTTCTGAGGAAAATTATATTTTAAATGTACTGTACATTATACAAGCATTAATGTAACAGTTGGCAATTTTTCAGTAGTTTATGTTTATGAATCAGAGAAATATTTAGGAGCTGCCACACTGTAACCTGCATTCAGCAGCCTGCATTACCATGACTGAACAAGAAACAAGAATTCAGATCAACACACATGCATACACACGCGCGCACACACACACACACACACGCACACACACACACACAAGCTCTTACTCATCCACTGAAGGTAGATCATGTCTAAATGATGGTCTGTAAAATGATTCCTTGCATCACAATTTGTTTGTTTTGCCTTCATTGCTGACTGCTACTGGAAAAGCTTAATAAAATATGAAAATAACAACTGGTAACAGGAATTAAAGTCCCCAGTAAAAACTGATTAAACTGTGCCCTTAAATATACAATATAATTTATTTATAAGTCATTTAAATTGTGTAAGTACTCCGCTAGTAACTGACAATAGTAAGGTAAATGCACTGGCACAACAATGCTCGAAAATCGAATGATCTTTAGTGGTATTCTGATGCCAGCATTATGGAGAACAAAAGAAAAACCATTTACAGTGAGAGAAAAATAACATAGTAAAAAATACATGCCGACTGGAGAGCTCTCTCTCACACACTCACATACAAACACAGCAGCCAAATTTAGACTTATACACAGTCATTTCTTAAATCATAAATAAATAGAGCTTTTCATGGCCTTGTGTGTGTCTTGGCCTGATATACAAACAGGTTTTAGGCATCAGATGTGACATCTATATCCTCAGATCCACCCTGCTTGGTAGCAATTCTCCACCGGTTGATGTGGTGATTACCCTTTTTCTTCTGTGTACTCTCTGGTCCCTCTTCCTCCAGTTTCTGACGTTTGTACTTGGTCCTGCGATTCTGGAACCACACCTTCACCTTGTGGAGATTGAAGCACAGGACAGAGTGTGAGTACAAAAATAAAACATAATGTATTTACATTTACATTTATGGCATCAGGCAGCCATCCTTATTCAGAGTGGTTTACAGACTTACTCTAAATGAGGATTTTTTACTATATATTACATAGTTAGTATTGTAATAGTACAAAGTTTTTTAATTGGATGCTTAAAATTTGAAATTTAAGCAGTTAAAAAAACATTGACAATCTGGCAAACTGATCATGATGTGACATCTAAGTACTGTAATAGCCTATTATATTATTCCTATAATAATCCATATTAGCACAATTTCACAGCACAATTCAATTCCGCCTTTTCGTTCGTGATATTTATTTTAAAAATAGTTAAAGAAAAACAATATTTTAAATAATAATAATTATTATTATATCAGATGTTAAGAGAGGACATTTTAAAGCAACATGAGACATTTTTTTGTTTATTAAAAAATAAGTTTTTTTTTTCGCACATCAGCTGTCTGTCGAAATGACTTACCATAATAACCTAAACAGTTTAGTTACAAAAATTCTCAGAGTGTTTTTTATTATTATTATTTCTATTATTGTATCGTCTGATTCGGAATCTGATATGGTTAACATTTTATTAACCAATATCTACGATCAAGGAATGCGCAATGCAATATTTCTATTTTAGGGACATTGATTTCAGTGTTTAGCTTATTGTCAGATAATATTGCCCCAATATTTAACATTTGACCGCTGTATCCTCGTTATAAAACCCGCTATATTCTGTCTTTAATTTAACGCAGTTACACGTCAGTAAAAAAAAGTACTGACATTTGGTGATTTCGATAAATTGTATTATTGAAAAAAAAAATATTTCTTACAAATGTCTTCGGTGAATTATTGCATTTTATTTATTTATTTTTCAGCAGTGCTACAGGCTGGTGATATTAATTAATTAATTTATTTATTTTCGTGCTGTTGCTGAAAAAGCACTATTGGTGAACTAAAATTTCACTGACCAAAATGTCCAACTGAAACTATATAAAATGTGAAACTATTGTTTGAAAGCATGTGGATCTTTTAAATATGCGATGTACTCTTAGTCTGAATTTTATATATATATATATATATATATATATATATATATATATATATATATATATATAATGCGTATATTGTGTCGTATAATAATAATACTATTAATAATAATAATAATAATAATGCATTTTTAATAATGCCTATGTTTTCTTAAGAAAAGCTTTTCCGCGTGCGTCATGATCACTGTAAAGTTTTTCTTCCACGTTGAAGTGTTCTGTCTCATTTTTCTGACACTTTCTTTTTGTAATAATATGTAACTGAGATTGGAGTTTAGGATTAGTATTTACCTGTGTCTCGGACAGGCTGAGACTGTTAGCGAGCTGTTTGCGTTCTGCTCCCACAACATAGTGGTTTTTGTCGAAGGCCCGCTCGAGGCGCAGAAGCTGGGAGGGGGAAAAGGCTGTCCGGATCCGCTTGGGCTTCCGCGCGAAAGGCCCGTGAAGCAACAACGAGTCATGTGAGACGTCGTTTCCTTATAATAAAGTAGGATATAAGAAAGAAGGAGTCACAAACGGGGACGAGAAAAAATACCTTGTGAAGTTAAGACGAAAATGCGCAGTAAAATGTGTGCTACTATTTAACATATGATGAACATTCGTTATCCCATACAGACACTTTGTGTGTGTGTGTGTGTGTGTGTGAACATATTTTAGGTTCAACATGTAACAACAGTAAACTCAGTATTACCTTAAATATGTACAGTATATACTGTTATTATGTGTTTTATTATTATAGAAGTGAATAGAACAAACTCCATAGTTAATTTTAGGGGTTTCACACAAATAAATAATAATAATTTAGCCCTAACTGACTAGCTGTATATATACAAAGTAATAACAGTGACAAAGTAATGCCATGTCTTCTTCTTACTTTTATCATCTATATTAGAGAGGCCATCATCATCATCATCATTATTATTATTATTATTATTATTATTATTGTTGTTGTTGTTATATGTAAATTAATCCAAAAGTCAAACAAGATATGGGCGGAATAATTGTAATTTTTCATCATTATATTAAGTTAAACTCGTCGTTCTTTTTCCCGGTAGATTGTTTTTGTTTTTGTTCAGGGATCGTCACAACAAACAAATAATTAGGTTCATTACCTTGTTTATTAGTCTGTTCTGCATTATGTTTCTGTCTTAATTTTGTGTGAACCAATTTAACACACTTGAAATCGCAAATTGACTAATCAAATTCTGGTAAATGACGGACAAATTCAGC
Organism: Clarias gariepinus; assembly: GCF_024256425.1. Lineage (NCBI taxonomy): Eukaryota > Metazoa > Chordata > Actinopteri > Siluriformes > Clariidae > Clarias > Clarias gariepinus. The sequence goes on from NC_071107.1 coordinate 21,661,130, forward strand.
AGTGGTATATTCGACATTACCATTGAGAAATTTTTTTTCTGAGTTCAACAACAATTTATGCTTATGGAGTTAATATAGATAAATATAGTTATAGTTAAAATAATGTAATTGATGTAATATGTATGATGTAAATGTAAATGAAATAATGTGAACTTGACTTAGACTCCTGGCATTCGTCTTGAACTCACGTTGTTTATGCCAAATTCTATACATTTCCATGTAATACGAGGTCAAGTTGTCTTTGGTTTGTGGTCTGTCATTTAGTCCTATTTTCAGGGAAAATATTTTGTGTGTTGGCGCAGTGTCCTGGAATGAGCCGATAAGTCAGATCAATCGTCGTCTTTGACAGTTTCATGTGGTCAAAGTTTTACTTATGCTCAGAAGAATATTACAGACATTATTGTCTCGTGGCGCATAGGCCTTTATACACATATATACGACCTTTATCTAACCACGACTTTAAGTATGAATTCACACTTCAGCAACAACAATAATAACATAATTAATATTCTTCTTCTTATTATTATTATTGTTATTATTGTTGTTGTTGTCTTTGTTGAAATATCTGCTTATTTAAGGTCAGAATATTCAGTTACGACGCAGCCTAACTCACTGCAACTTACCCGCTTTGAAAATCTGATTATATAATAAATGCGCCTATGTGCACGTTAGGGTAATTTTGGTGAACCTGATGCCACATGTCTTGATCCACGAATTTACCTTGAAACCGGTGCCCAAAAAATCGGTTTCGCAAGACCCATGGGTAGAAATTGAGAGGCTCGCGGTGTTGCGTGCTGAAAAAGTGCGGGTGCTGGAGGTGCGCGCCGCCGAGCTGGTGCGGGTGCACGCCGATGGGCGCATGCTGAACGGAGTCCGGGAAAACCAGCTCGGGGTTGGGATAAAGCGCCCGACTTGCTGGGCTAGGATAGGCGTTCAGAAAAGTGTCTGAGGGGGCTGTGTAGCTTAGCGCGGTGGGGCGGATAGGGTCTTCTCCGGTTAATGGGCTCTCCTTCGCCACCAAGGACTCAATAGTGAAACCGCGCTTCCCTGCTGATGAGAACATAGTCCCTGTCCGTCCCGCCAAAGTCCAGCAGCTGGAGCACGTCTTTACTTCCTCCTTGAGACCTTTGGTGTCACCTCTGTCAGAAGAAACTCCTTCTCACAGGGTCATTGTTAAAGAAAAGCGGCAGAAAAATAATGTGGACTGATAACAACTGTAGTAAATGAAACAATGGTTCAGCGTACATCCATGTATCCGGCTCAGTCTGTGCATTAAGGAAGAAGGAATGAAGAGAGAGGCTGCAGCTTCATGGATTTGGAGTGCAGGGGCGAAACGCAGTGTCACGGTTTGCTTGCTCTGATTGGACAGATGCTGCGGGCGCTCGGCGCTTATTGGTGGGCGGGCTTTACATTCATTTGGGCCAAATAATGAACTATTAGACGGATCATTCATTTACTGCCTCCAACAGGTTAGTTTCTTCGTGGTGGGTAATCAAACCCTTTTAAATCTAATTATTTCTTTAAAACGAATAAAAAATACTTGTAGTTTCAGATCACACCTCTTTCCTGTGTTTTTCTATTTTTAGTTTCATAATAATAATAATAATAATAATAATAATAATTTGGGGTCAAACAAAAACAAAAAATATTTTCTCTTCTTGTTTTTTCCATTTATTTTTTAGGCTAGACATCCCAGTTCCAAAAACTCATCAGCTGAAGAAATTTACTTGGAAAAGGCATGAAACAGCTTTATGCAAAATAATATGCCACTGTTGTCTATAACGATCTCTATTTCTAATTAAGTTTAACCTACGATTACAACAAATAATAATTATTTAGAAAGTAAAATCGTGTAAAGCAGATAAACAATATTTTAAATTGCAGTATGGTCCTTACAGTTTAAAGTCATCATTGCAATTTAAAGTGTTCTCGCTCTACCGTATCTGCTTTTTTTCAGGCTTTTTAATGAAAAGTCATGACCTGTCTTATATACAGTAACGTATTAACTCAGTTTCCAGAGCTGGACATCGATAAGAATCTGAGAGAAAGCTAGACCCCACCTGTTTCTTCAGCTCACACGCGGATGAGCTATTAAAGCTGTGGGCTATACGGGCCCACGGAGTTCAGAGATTGGGCCGCACTTATATGAAAACACAGGCTATACTTATAAACCAAATATGTTTTAGTGGTTTAAGATATAAAAGATATGAAAAGCATATATTAGTTAGTTTCGAGCAGAGTTCGTGAACTTCTGCTGCGCTATTAATTTCCAGGCCATCTCGCTTTTCCTGAGGGGTCGGTCAACGTGCGTTTCATCTTGTGGTTTTAAAGGTAATGATTAGCCGCTTCATAGGCTCGTTAGCTTCAGTGCACATTAGAAAATCATTAGAGCTGAGCATTAGTCGGCAAAACAACATGTTGAGCGCCTATTTAGAAAGCAAAGAGCCCGTGAACATGCACTCGGCATCCTATTGCACAACAGAAGACGTGTCTTTATGTCTTATAATTCTGTAGCACTGTCTGTAATTATAATAATTGTAAAAAAAATAATAATAATAATAAAAGAGATCGCAGTTCTAATTAGATCACTAATTATCAAAAGAAATATTGCCAATTTAATGTATTGTGTTCCCAACGTTTGGTTACGAATTCCCCGTTTTCATTAGGCTGTTTTTACATTATATTAGAGTGTTTTTACCTTGCGGTTATTAATGTGCAGCAACATTACAACTAATAACAACAATACTAAGAAATTCTATGGTTTGGGCTACGTGCGTATTATTATGATTATTATGATTATGATGATAATTATTATTTAGTAGTATTGGCACCAGAAGCAGCAGCAGCAGCAGCAACAACAACAACAACAATAATAATAACAATAATAATAATAATAATTTCGTCACATTGTTGTTTGATGTCGGTAAGTTGCCTGATTTATGTACATTTGTGCTTTCATTTTTATATATAAATATTACATAATTATGTTTTTATATTATTTTAGAATATATATATAATTTTTTTTTATTCTCTAGAGGACTAGGTACATGACAATTTTTATTGCGCTGCTCTTGAATTGTTTGCAAAATGCTAAATATGCACTATACATTTACTGTACATTTTACAATTTTAAAATATTTATATATTTTCTCACAGCGTCACTGTGCAGTATAAAGCTGTAGTACCCAGAGAGAGAGAGAGAGAGAGAATAGCACCTGCACCATGCGCGCGCTTGGTGTGTAGGTACGCGCATCACTCTTATACAAGCATTTCATACACATCTATATGTTTCAGGTTGGGGGCTGTGTAGGGTAGAGATGGAGAGAGCAAGTCTCACCCAATGTTTCTGTCTGCCACTTTTTCTCTCTCGTTCCGTAATTAAGAGCTCATGGAATCTGTAATGAATACTAATGGAGCAACCAGCCATCTGCACAAACACAGAATTAAAATCTACCATGCTGAGAGGGAGAGATAGATTGTGTGTGAGAGAGAAAGAAGGACGGACAGGCAGAGATGGGAGGATGGGTGAGAGATTTAACCTTGCAGCAAACTCAGGCGTGAGGAAATGAAGCTATGTGGAGATTTTGAACACACACACACACACACACACACACACTATATTTGGACCCATCTGGGCAAAGAGGGGATGAGATACATTACAGCTGTTGATTCAAAGACAGCAAAACAGCAATATGTTGAACGCACTTTACAGCTTTTTACATTTTAGGTCATTTATGCATACAGATTCCATTGTGGCTGCATTGATTTATATTTAAATGTGTTGCCAAGGAACATTAACAGACTTGCGCTCACTAACAATTTGACTTTGTGACCCCATGTAGTTTAATGATTACCTGAAATTTAAACGCATCAGTAAAACAGCCTCCACAAGTTCTTAGCCTGAGAACTACTGAGCTTTAATGCAGTGGCATGTGTACGATGGCAAGTCAATCTGAGTCAACGTTCTCCTCAAATGAACCGTGCAGTGTCATTCGTTTTGTCCACTGCTGCCCTCTAGAGGTCTGAGGATTTATTGTACCTTACCTGGCCTCTGACATTCACAAATTAGCATAAAAAAATCCTCAAAAACATACAAAGCATATCATTCAAACTATTTTTACCATAAAAGCAAACAAAATGTCATTTCTGAAAATAAGTCTTTTTTTATTTTTTTTATTTACTGTCTCAGTCTTGGTTGACTCTCACCAAACATGAATATACAGTACATTTCAATTGCCTGAGCTGCACATCAGATAATGAATATGAAAACATATACAGTGTATAGTTAATAATACTCTTAAGCACAACCTGTTCTAGTGCTGCACCAGAGAAAAGGGTTCTGGGCTACTGAACAAAAGTTCAAGTTCTGAGTTCAAACTCCACCACAAGCTGCCACTGTTGGCTCAGTGAGCACTTTAATGTACTACATGTTTGATAAAAATCTTTCTTGTCCTTCAATTTGCATAAATGCATGCCAAATAACAACACAATGGCTGCAGTTTCAGAAATGCACAGTTTAAATGATTTATGAGCTTTAGTTTCTAACTCTCCCCAACTTTTAAACAACTTTGCCAGAAAACACCACTCTTAAAAGCTGACTGGCTAATCATCCCAAAGAATCATTAAAGTTACAATTGAAATCATACCTTGTGGTCAGATAAGACCAAAGTTTAAAAGAAAAATATTTGCCTGTTTTGCAGAAAATGTGGTGTGCAACAAAGGGAAAAAAACTTATTTATAAGGATCACTGATTCTGGAGCTGTTTAGCAGCTGTTGAGGCTTCAGGGGGAATTGGCAATGTCATCAAAATCTCAAGGCTTGACTATAAATTAATCTGACAGTAAGGTAATGATGCAAATGTTGCATCCAAATTAATATAAAAATTGTGCACAATTTTCATCTCAGTCCCCAGATATGAAACATAGTAAAATACAGAATAACTATTAAATAATACTTAAATACTTGTAAACTCGATTGACTAGACTTTATTAAATCAGATCCAAGTGGGACTCTAAATGAGTGCCCTGTTAAGGGCAGGCACACTTTGAATGTAAACCCATTAAGCAGTTGTAAAAGAATTACAAAGGAAACATCTGGAGTTTTGAAATTACTGGAATTGGGATAAGAACACTATCCAATATATTATTAAAACTTGAATGGATAGTGCAAAACATCAACTTCAACCATCAACTTGAAAGAAATGTGGTTGCACCATAGAAAAAAAAGTTATGAATCACGAATATGTTTACATTTACATCTAGGCATTTTGCAGACGCTCTTATCCAGAGCAACTTACATTTTTAATCTCATTACACATCTGAGCAGATGAGGGTTAAGGGCCTTGCTCAAGGGCCCAACAGTGGCAGCTTGGTGGTTTGAACCTGGGATCTTCTGAACCGTAGTTCAATGCCTTAACTACTGAACTACCCCTGTTTAATCCTAGGTACATTAAAGTTTTATTTGGACTTTGGAGAAATGGAAAAGGTCGTGTGGTCTGATGAGTCCAGATTGATGCTATTCCAGAGTGTAGGGTGTGTCAGGAAGCACACGCATGCATGAACCTATCATGCACAGTGGCCACTGTACAAGCCTCTGGAGGCAGTGTTATGATCTAGGGTTGCTTCAGTTGGTCAGGTCTAGGCTCAGCAACATTATGAGGCAATAAAATTACATCAGCTAACTACCTGAATGTACTGAACGACCAGATTATTAAATGTATGGATTTTTTCTTTATTGATGGCATTATGAAAGAGTGGTTCTGTGATCATTGGAATCATTTTCACACATGAATTAGTTACTACATTGTATGGCATAATCAAAGCTGCATGTGGTCAATCAAAATCTTTGTGAGAGACTTTTGTTTTTTTGACCAGGCAGTGTATGTGGTGTGCTAGAAGTGCCCTTCTTAGAGTGATAAAGCTTTCGACTTTTCTAACTAGAGTACAGTACACCTAAATTATTTTAAGTAATTTCGAATATTTACTGCTAATACCATGCAGTCACAGACAAAACACTTTCAGTGGGTTCAAGATGTGCTTTATGGAGCTTTTCTTGCTCTCTGTTGTGTGTTAACTGAAATTAATGTTACTCTTAGTGCATTTTTTTCAGTCAAAATATGAAATCAAAGTTTATGTTTATAATCTATTAGTTAATGTTTTTTTATGATATTTAGAAACATATATAGAAACTGTTATATATTTTGACTAAGGTCTTGTTCAGACTGCAGGCAAAGCCGTTTTTTTTTTTTTTTTTTACAAATGTAAGGCTGGTAAAGCCAGCAGCTTTTCCTGAAATCTTTTAAACTAACCGCACGAAAAAGTCAATGGCGCGGCTTTTACATAATTAGCGGTTATTCCACAACTTATTAAGCCTAACTTAACTTTCTACTAAATTATATAAATAATATATATATATATATATATATATATATATATATATTTTTATATATATATTTTTATCTTAATTTCTACTCGCTTTTTTAAATATTATTTTTACCATTGATCCACGTCCCATACCACGTGATCGTGTGGACTTCTGTGTCGATTAGACATCTTGAAATCCGGATCGATCAGGTAGAGCGTCCATAATCCGACCTGAATCACATTTAAATCTGAATCACAATGTAGGCGTGGTCCAGATTAGCATAAATCTGATTCAATGTGTTTTTTTTTTTGTTTGTTTTTTTACAGTCCAGACTCCATAAGAGCAAACTGATTCCAATATGATTGTGGCAAAATCGGATTTGGGCTGTCAGTGTGAACAAGGCATTTAAGGTTTTTGATGCTACTTTGAAGGTTGTGCGTTTAAATCTCAGGACTGCCAGAGAATCACAGAATCAGAAGCTTAAATCTCAGCTAATTCATTCTGTCGGTCCTTGTAGGTTGCTTGGATGAAACAATCTCATTTTAACGTACTGTAAAACAATATACCTTGCGTATATGCAAGATTTTTGTGTATACCTTTTATGCATTACAGTGTCTCACAAGAAAATACAATAACACAAATAAAATCCATGTTAATTTTAAGAGAACTATATCAGTTATATACTCAGCAAAAAAGAAACGTCCTCTGACTTTTAACTGTTTTTTTTCTGTAAACTTAATGTGTAAATATTTGTATGAACACCAAAAGAGTCAACACCATAAGACATAAACTAAAAATGTTTCACAATGTGTCCCTGAATGAAGGGAGGATCAAAAAAGTACCAGTCAGTATCTTGTGTGGCCACCAGCTGCTTGAAGTACTGCAGTGCATCTCCTCCTCATGGACTGCCTATTGGGGACAGTCTGAGCACTGATGGAGGGATTGTGTGTTCCTGGTGTGACTCGGGCAGTTGTTGTGGCCATCCTGTACCTGTCACGCAGGTGTAATATTCGGATGTACCGATCCTGTGCAGGTGTTGTTACACGTGGTCTTCCACTGCGAGCATGATCAGCTGTCCTTCCTGTCTCCCTGTAGCGCTGTCTTAGGCGTCTCACAGTGCGGACATGGCGATTTATTGCCCTAGTCACATCAGCAGTCCTCATGCCTCCCTGCAGCATGCCTAATGCACGTTCAAGCAGATGAGCAGGGACCCTGGGCATCTTTCTTTGGGTGTTTTTCACAGTCGGTAGACAAGTCTCTTTAGTGTCCTGCGTTTTTAGAACTGTGACTTTTAATGCCTACTTTCTGTAAGCTGTTAAGGTCTTAACGACCATTCCACAGGTGCATGTTAATTAATTGATTATGGTTAATTGAACATGCATGGAAAACATTGTTTAAACCCTTTACAATGAAGATCTGTAAAGTTATTTGGATTTTTACAACATTATTGAAATACACTGTCCTGAAAAAGTGACGTTTCTTTTTTTGCTGAGTATCTATGCAGTTGCCTAGGATCACTAATAATATGAAACCATGACTTTAATAATACTGGAAACTGAATGGAAATGTTAAAGGCTCTAGTGCCTCCATGTGGACGATTTTTGCACTGCAGAATCTAAAATTGTGGGTAGATGCAGTCTAGATCGTTCCAATAAAAGAAAAGCATTTATATTATGTCACAGTTCATGACATTGTCATTGAGTTATAGATTAAGTCTATTTAAGTGATGTGCACCAAAACAAAATACTTAATGTTCAGGACTCTTTGAGCTGCAGTGTATGTATCTGTAAATATCCAATAAAGACAAAACGTGAACTTAAATGAAATATAAATTATATAGGAAATATAATTAAGCAACCACCATCCCATGCTCTGTGGCAAGTATAAAATGCTATAGTAAAGACTGTGTTTACAGTTTACTTTCTGTTTGAAAGTCATTTATTATTATAATAAATTATCTGTTAGTGCAATACGTAAAGAAAAAAGAACAAAAAAGGCCTTTTTTAAATTGAATGTCATTGCAGGACATAAATAGACAAGGTGCAAGACCAAAACTCACTTATTGCTTTCACTCGGTGTCTCTAATTTTAAAAACATAAGTGTGTCTTAGATATGGAAGTTTTAGGAATTTCTGCAAAAACTCTTGAGCATCTATGGGAGAGCATCTGTAAACTAAGTAAAATATCATGGGTACAAAAGAGGTTACTGAGCCAGTTTTGTGAGGACTAAAATTGCTATCTTCACAAATGTGAGGTCATTTTTTATGTATTTTTTATGCCAGAAGATTGATTCCCTTTTAAGTTTATTTATTTATAAATTTTTAGCATATACCTTATCATATCTGAGAGCGGGAAGCATTCATTTATCTTCATTTCATCCTGAACAGAATAGCGGGCTACACACTCAAACACACACACACACACAAACACACACACTCTACTGTTCATGATTTGGGTGGCACAAACTTTAACCAAACCTCAGAATTAAACTGAGGACCCTGTGAGAAGGCCTTTGTCACCTTCTCATAAAAAATAGTTATTTGGATATTTAATTCTTTACTTCCTAAAAGTTTCTTTCAGGTTCATATGGGTTCTGCATAAAATTTTAAGGTTTCTCTCCAGATGGACAAGAATACGTTTGACTTTTATCAGGAAATATCATTTGAAAACTGCCTATAATTAATGCTAGACATTAGTGCAGCTTGGATATTACTCTCTTACACGTTTTAGACTAGGCTACAATGCTAATAGCGATTTCTGTTTGCACTTCCCCAGTAAACACTGTGAAACATAATAGCTCGGAGGCGCCATTTACACGGAAGCAGTTTGATACCTCATTGGTTAGACGTATTTATTATGCATCACAGCAATAAATGGAGGCTGTTAATGACAGCAAACAGAGAAGAGACAGAAAGCGGGAGGATGCTGTAGCTTAGACGAACCTGTTAAAAAGAAGGTGTCCGATGACGCGCTCGCACCTCGATTCATTAATAAACTAATTGACCACATTGTTTCACATTAACTTTGTGTGTTCAGCTAATCTGTTCTCCTTAGCTAGCTGCTGTTTTTCACTCGCGCTGAAAGAGCTGGGAAAAGTCACTAACAACTCTAGTACTGACACCTGTGTGTCAAACGAAGCAGCTTTCCACCTGCGAGAGTGGAAGAAACACACACACACACACACACACACACAGGAAGTATTGTGCCGTGGATATTAGCCGTTTTAACCGTTATATTGTTTCGTATCGCGGCCATAAGTTTATATTTTAACTGCACTGGAATCTGTCTTTCTCTCTGTTTCTCTCTCTGCCAAGAGCACTTGAGAAAACAGGAATGACTCAATTTCCTGAGAGTGAAAAAAGGCTTCATTCGGAACTTACGCGGGATGTGGCATTAACATAAAGTGCTCGTTTAGAGCAGGCTTCTCCTTGTGCTCTTTTTAGGCGCCTCAGCGCGCGTTAGAAGTCATTGTGTGTCCCATATGAAACCCTTCACAAAGACACAATAGTCCTCGTCTACTTCAAACGTTAGTAATGAATGCTAATGACCGCCAGATTGAGTGGCAGGGCAGTGCTCTACAAATAAAATGCAAACATCAGACTTTTACAATCAGCTACAGTTTTGGGGGGGGTAAGTTTAAAAATACACGTTTAAGGTTCTAAGAATTTTCTTTACCTTCAGTAGTGCATGAATTTGGATAAACCAGTCTATAGTATGTGGTTTGCATATGTTGTGTTTGTGTATTGGGGAGGGGGGGGGGGGGCTTTAAAAAAAAAACTTGATATGAAGTGAAGTGATGATTTTGGTGTAGCTGTACTAACAAGGGTGTTACTGGTCTGTGGGTACATTTTATATGATTATTGTCCTTGGAGATGAAAAAGCCTATATGTAGATAATGAGATAGAAATATTAATAAAATATTAACATGCTCTTCATATTCTAGTGAATATTTATCATGTTCAGTTTCACTTTTCATCTCTCTATATAAATATTGGAATATTAAGTGTGTGGGTGTATGGGAGAGAGAGAAGCTGTGATAAATCTTTGCACCCCATCTGTACATTTCACTGCATTTTCCAGAGTGTTAAAGAAAGCCAAGATCAGCTTTATCTGTGAATGTGTCACATTAGAATATGATGCAGTGGTAAAGTGAAGAGCCATAGTGCTAATGCTGACTGTAGGGGGTACAAACTGAAGCACGTTGGGGGAGTAGAGAGGAACAAGACTAATTGGACTGGTGAGCTCCACTCCCCTTTCTTGTTGTTCCTGTGGCTTTTCTCAAGCTACACTCCCCCCACCCCACCCCGAATATATCAGTCTGCTGTGGATTACACTAGATCACACCACAGATGCTTTGTTTATACATAGTTTTACACACACACACACACACACACACACACACACACACACACACACACACACTCTAAGACTTTTAGGAAAATTTAACTTGAAAGAGGACACAGTAAACATTTAGTAGAATATAAGGGGCATATTTATTAAGCATTAGTAAGCATTAGTAAGTCCTCATATACTTTTTTTATTCTCTCACTCTTCGCTCACTCTGTGCAGAGCTGTTACAAGTACTTGCTGAAAGAGGAGATTAATAAAACACGAGGCTTTTCCTGACAGTGCTCCCTAATAGGCTTTTTCATCTCCAAAGCCAATAATCATGTAAAATGTAGCCCACAGTCCAGTAAGTTCCAGGGAAACACAGATCAGTGTTTTGGTAAAGTTAATTAGCTACATAGAAAACATACAGAAAATGTATCTTAGAAACATGATTATGAATCATCTATATAACCAATGTTATGTATTGCATGTTAAATATATCTGAAAGTACTTATTAATTTTGTTTACCACACATACAGCAGACATAAATAAAACAGCATATATACCACAATAAACCTTCGTAAATTATAAATGATTTATGGCATATGACTGGGGTTTTGGAGTCGAGGCCCCTTTATTTGTTAAATAAATTCCACAAACTCTCTAAGCAAAGCTTTATTTAATGAATATAATCAAATAGTTATATATTACATTTATTATGTAAATATGTACTTGCTATTAAGAACACTTTTATTCTTAAATCACAGAACACATCAGGCCCAAGATGTCAATTTATAAGCTAATTGTTTTTTGAGTATTGAGGTTTGGATTAAATCCTCTCAATCCATGTGTCCAATTGGTTATTAATTAGGAACTTAACAAACATAATAATGACATTATTATAATATAAATAAATTCACACACTACTTGGTTACCCTGCCCCGCTTGATAACTAGCATTTATCACATCCACATAGTGAAGTTTTAGTAGGGTGAGTACTGCAGTTCACAGTAAGGAATTACCCATCATAGATAAGTACACAAGAGTAATATTATGTAGCCCACTTCACTAACATTCAAAATGTTGGTTAGGTACAAATAAAGGTGGTTGGACATCTTTCTGCTCATGTTCTCGTAACTGTACACTCTTGAAAAAAAAAAGTTCAGATTTAGAATGTGTCAGGGACGTTCAGTTGTCCTAGTTGGCCCACCTATTAGCAAAGTACCAGGAACCATTGAAGAACACCTTTTCAAAGCATCTATAGGGGCAAAGTGATAAGAACACTCAAAAGCCTTATCAGTTTGTTTAAATTATTCTCACATTTGTTTATTTTATTGTTCTGTACCTGTAATGCATCATTATTGTGATAGTTTAGCATATCTGTAGTCTTTCTCTCAAGGATTAACTGGATTACGAGAGCTGAAAAGAAACATTGTGTCAGCTGTGGTAACTAATAATGGCTGTGTTCTCAGTGAAGGATTACTAATCCAAACTAATCACTATCGTCAGACCTATGGCTGCACAAAGCCACCATGCTAAAGGGCTTTAGCGTGGTTCAGTGTGCTACAGAGAAAACACAAGAGGAGGACAGCACCATGCCTAAAAGGCTCTGTCTCTGAAGGGGAGACACGTTATTTCTCTGTAAAATAAATCAATCTGCTTGGTGCCAGAGAGGCAGCATTTTTTCTCTGGCTCCCACAGATGTGACTTAGATCTGACTTAGACCTCTGGCTGTCTGATAATTCTGCTGAGAAAGCTACAAGTCATGTTCCTATAACTAATTTCTTAAACTAGCTAACTAACCCAGCTTCAACCTGCATTACTATGCAGTCACTTAGCTGTGTTAAAAGTGTTTAATCTGCACTCACACAAATATTCCACAGTAGAAGAGATGCATATTGAGTAAAAATATGTAGAATAACACAAAGATGTTTTAAGCATTTTTCTGATTTTGTGACCAGATTGCTATTAGTCACCTGCATATTCAATGCTTTCATTGTAAAGGATCACCACTTAATTGTTCCTATGAATCTTTTTTTTATGGTGTGTAAGGTGTCCTTGAGTGTCATAAAAGGCACCTACAAATAAAATAAATCTGTTATTATTATTATTATTATAATTATTATCATTATTATTATTATGAGTATTTATTTATTTATACAAAATTAAACCTGTTATTCATTCCCTTTTAAGAAGACTGCTACAAACAAACATTGTAATAATGGTTCAAACATAATCATGGTTCAAGTAAATAATGAGTTAACTTTTTAAAAGGTGAAAAATCTTTTTTTTTATGGTGTGTAAGGTGTCCTTGAGTGTCATAAAAGGCACCTACAAATAAAATAAATCTATTATTATTATTATTATTATTATTATGATTATTTATTTATTTATACAAAATTAAACCTGTTATTCATTCCCTTTTAAGAAGACTGCTACAAACAAACATTGTAATAATGGTTCAAACATAATCATGGTTCAAGTAAATAATGAGTTAACTTTTTAAAAGGTGAAAAAACACATTCTTACCATATCTGTAGAAAATAATTATTTGGTGTTTTTGCACATTTTAATGTTTAAATGAATATATAAAGTTTACATATACACACTGTAAACCCGAATAAGTTGGCAGAACTCAAACAATTTAAGGTAATCAGTTACATAAATTTTGTAAAAGTTAATGATGTTATAAAAGTAATGATGTTTTCAAGTTAACAGAAATCAGTTTTTGAGTTTGTTGTACTTATTCATATTGATCATTCTTTATTTGGATTATTGATTAGCCTAACTCCTACTATTTAATTGCAATTATCATGAATCTTAGTTAATTAACTTTTTTTTAGTCGTTGCAAATTAAATAAGTTGTTTTTGGTCTTTCAGCTGCTCCCGGTAAGGGGTCGCCACAGCGGACAATCTCATCCGCACACACAAGCTTGGCACACGTTTTATGCTGGATGCCCTTCCTAACGCAACCCTCCCATTTTACCCGGGCTTGGGACCGGCACTGCGCCTGGTGGCTGGGGTTTGGGCACTGGCTGGGAATCGAACCCAGGCCTTTCACAAGGCAGATGAAAAAACCTACCACTGGATACCAGTGCCCTGTTGTTGCAAATAAAATTAATAGTAATTTTCTTTATTTTAAATTAAATCTATAAGTACAAATTTTATAATTATTTTAAAAAATATTACCACTTTCAAGAAAACACAATATATGCAATACCATTTGTTTAATGGGAAATTTGTTTTTTTTTAATAATGAATGCCCTACAGCCAACTTCACTTTTATATTAAATCCAACATGAGATGCAGCATTAATTGCAGTACATCCTAAATATAGCACCAAACTGGACAATCAGATGACAGAGCTGCCCAGGTTGCACAAGGGAACCTACACAATACTGGGCATAATATGTTGTGTTATAATGAAAAAAATCAACTTTAGGATCCTCAATATGGACAGTCGAATCCGCTCTTTGACCATCTTGATAAAAAAAAAATCATGGGCAGGCTAAATTGTAAGTTGGTGGAACTTAGGAGACAGTTACCATGGCTTAAAATATCAAACTTGTTCAGCTAACTTAAAAAGTGTGATTTCTACAAACTCATAAATACCAAAAAGTTTTAAATACTCATCAAGGTTTATTATTTAAGTTAACAGTACTCAGTATGTTTAATTACTTTGAGCATTAGGGTGCACTTTTTCCAAAAACATCACAAAAGTAAAGATGTCTTGAAAAAAGTTTAGCAATTTTAAAATTTTATTTTTAAGTATTAATTTTCGAAGAATGCCCTATGAAGGGGCAACATTTTACTTTTTAAATGCACAATAGGCTATTACACTAAACTAAACAATAATGAGACTAAAACTGTTTATCATAGCTTCTTTATCCTGATTATATTACATCCTTTAGATTTTAGGCGATGTTTTGTGTTTTCACAAAATCATTTTTGTGCTATCGTTTTTTTTTATTTTACAGTTTATATATAATTATTAAAACATTTTACTATTTTCAGCTTTCCCAAAAATAACTGTTTTTAATCCCAAATCCCAAAACTCCCAAGACCCAAAGAATTTTACTAGTTCATTTTACAAATATATATTCCGTTTATTTTATCCATACAAATGTGTACAAAAGAAAGAATTGTACTCTGATAAGAGCAATAGAAAGAAAGGTCTTAAATATATAACTATCTATTACTTAAATATACTGTATTTTTCTTTTTTATACAAAAGGCGGTACTACAAAATATGTAGCATTTAAAATATGTACAAAAAGCAGTGTTGGCTGGTAAAGTCAATGTAGCACTTTTCAGCCGTGCAGAGAGTCATCGATGTCAACATCAGAGTCCTCTGTGAAATCGTGCTCGTCTCCCTCATCCTCGCGGCCTTGAGATCCGGGGCTTTTCGGTGGAACAGCGAGTCCCAGTTTGGCGAGTTTGGCCTGCTGTTGCTCAAGACTCTGCTTTCTCCACTTGATGCGCCTGTTCTGGAACCAAACTTTAACCTGGAAAATGAGGAGGGTATTAGTATATTAATACACTCTTATATTAATAATTAGTATATATTTAACGCGTCTATTTTTTGAATGAGCTAAAACATTGTGACGTTTAACGCAATATTTACCTGCGCCTCGGTGAGCTGGAGTGCGGATGCGAGCAGGAAGCGCTCTGATCCCACCATGTACTGCTGGCGCGCAAACTCCTTCTCCAAGCGGGACAGCTGCTCGTTGGTGAAACTCGTGCGCATCCGTTTTGATTTCCCGCCTTTGTGCTTGTAGTGCGAGTGAACTCCGCCTTTTGATAGTGTGGCACCTGTAGAATGGCAAACACTTCTGTTTAGCTGTGTCACTCATAACCATGGTAAATTTTGGCTTAGATGATCACCGATATAGAATTACACAAATCCATGCTTACCTTGTGAGTAAACCGTTCCCGGGCATGTTGTCTGGTATCCGTAGGGTGGACAGCAGTAGACTGGATAGCTGGATTGCGTGTGCATCATAGCCGGGCTGTACAGGTAATGAGGAAGTGGAGGACACATCTGTCCGGCGTGTAGAAAGAGACCTTGTGGGGTTGGCGCAGGGTTCAGTGAGCCCTGAAATAGACTCGTCTTGGAGATTTCAGTGTTGTCAGGTTTAGCGAGAAGAGCGTCGATGGTAAACGATTTCCCCGCGCTGGGTTTTGAAGCATTGCTGTCATAGTCCGGATGGAGAGCAAGATGTGGACGCACTGAAAATCCGTAGGGTCCGTGAGGCCGAGCAGGGATCTGCATGGTTTCCTTTCAAAGTTAGAGTCAAAAGAAGCAGCAAGTTATCCGTGGCTCTGTGTTACTCAGGCTTTCGTGGAGAGAAGTGGAATGATAAGCAGGAGAGGCCACGGCTCATTTATACACGCCCAGTAGTGCGAGGTGTCAACGACCCCCTTTCGCGCTTTTGTCTTTCAAAGCAGCAGATGAGTCAAACGAGCGGCGCTACAAGGGATCCAATTAACTGATGGAGTTGTAACAAGCTGAGATTGTCAAATATCCTAATGGCTCTTTCCACTCTGTGCCCCCGGAGGTAGCCCGGGAACACAGAAAAGGGGTCGTGAGATGAGGAGCGGGGGGTCCAGATTTAGTACAAATTCCTGCATGGCTATGCGAGCCAGAAGCTCCCGGTGCAGCTGAGAGAGGCCATTGATGTTCTTAAATCATCTTATTTCGGCCTCTGGGAATCAAAGCCCGCCGCCAAATGCGCCACACAGCGGAACAAATACCCTCACATTCAGAGGTCAACAAGGGGAAAAAAAACACACCATAACCTTTTAATCACATTTCAGTTCCGTTTCAATCCTGCCTCTCAATAATGCGAACTTGAATTTAGCAGACAAACGAATTTCAGGCAATTTCAGTGTTTTTAGACACGTTAAAAATGCGTTTGACTCGTGAAAGAGCAGTGACAGTGCATTATCTCAGTTTCAGTCTCAAGGTGTCAAATGAAAGTCGCGGGTAGTTCTGGGCCATCGCTACGTGTTCGTTCGTGTAAGCACGCTAAGCAGATCTCCTCCCTCGAGTTTATAACAGGTGAAGACACCTTTAGACGAGGTGTTTGTTTTTGCAGTTTTGCAATGGCCTCTCTCGGTAGATTTGCCTGGGCGTCAGTTTCCTCGCGACGGCCGCGCTGATGTTTCTACTGGCTATTTGGGTAAATCCGGGGAAAGTCCTAATCCAAAATCTGATCTCTTAATAATGAGAGTGAAACCCGCAAATTATATAATAAAGTAAAATAATATCTACTAAGTAAATGATTATTATAAATAATTTGGGCCTGTGTGTAGAGGTAAGTGCACAAAATGAGTGTTGCATTGCCCGAGGGACATTCTTATTGCTGCTTGTCAATTAGGAGATGAAACGCTGTAGATGAAAAGCACCGGTTTCACTAAAGGAAGTGATTCTCTTTCTTACACCGCGTTAGTACAAACAGTGCGTCTCTTTAAACCGAGGATTATAGCCAGCTCTGCAAACTCTTCGGGCTCATTGGCGTGAGCTGAGAGCGCTCGAAAGGACTCGCTAAAACGCACTCAAACACGGCTCTGCCTTTGACGTGAACGTTTTCTAATTACAGCACAGCGCCTGACACCAACGCGCTTAATAAAGCAGGTAAACAGCAGTCGAAAGCACATCTGTGTGCGCCTCTGCACTGCTGCTGGTGCACGACCCTGTCAAGGCTTCCTAACGAGTTTTCCGGAAAGTTATGGGAGTCAGGAATCAAGCGGAGAGAGACGGTAATTACATATTACCGTTTAGTTCTCACTTCATCCCCATTAAACACACAATCACGACCATTCTCACTGACAGCACTAACAACACTGGCTATTGTCGGCCTTTAAACAAGAAACAGACGTGTTTCAGTTATTTTATGCATCATATTGCACTGATCAGTAGCTTATCCACGTCTGATCTGTTTGATAATTTGTTCTGTTTCTCTGTCTTACACTGCAGATATTATGCAGTATTCATTAGGGCAGCTTGTCAATTTAGAGAAATGTCCTTAGTAAAATAGTAAATAAAATAAATGAATCATTTACCCAGGTCAAGTTGATCTGACCACCCAAAATCAAGGCTAAGTCTGAATTTGTGTATTGGACCCAGACAAAGAATAAACAGGTCTCAGAGACCTTTTCATAGTCATGGGAGAACAGTAGCTGTCCCTCCTATAACACATCTCTATTGTAAAAAATCTGAAACTTACTAAAATGCACATACACTGCCTACCAATAACAAATACCCATCTATTTTGTAAAAGTTTCCCTTTGTGTCATTTTACAAG
Source organism: Clarias gariepinus (assembly GCF_024256425.1). NCBI lineage: Eukaryota > Metazoa > Chordata > Actinopteri > Siluriformes > Clariidae > Clarias > Clarias gariepinus. The sequence goes on from NC_071107.1 coordinate 21,679,128, forward strand.
TTGTTCATATGGATACTTAATAAACTAAGGTGTACCTTAATCCACATGTGCATATGGAAGAAAGAACAATAAACAAGTTTTTATTTTTATTCAATTTGAGGAAGATGGGAATAATAGTCAGTAGCAGAAATACAAGCTAGTTCTTTCACTTCACACATTATTCAAGGTTAATAGTATAATCATTCTTTTTGCTTTGTGATCTAGTTCATAAACATTCTGATTATCATCATCATCATTATTACTGAGGTGAAAATGGACCAGTATTCTCACCTAAACTAATTCAACAGACATCAAACCATCTTTTTTAGGCCCATTAATGTGTGCACTAAGCAACTACAGTGAACATGAATGGGCCATCTCATTGAAGAGGCTATTTCTTTTCGCTCTTGCACAGAGTGTCAGGGTCATTGAGGCGAAACAATAATGAGTCATTGGCCCTTTTTTCTTGCCTTGACTGTTGAGAGAGGTTTGGGTGGATGACCTGGTAAACCACGTCTGGCTCCAATACACACCTGATCTCAACCAAGGAAAACCACAAGCCACAAATGGTTGTTGGGCGATAGTTTAAGTATAGAACTGACCTAGGAGAAAGCATGCAATTATAAAATATACATTAATTATCCAATCTATCATCAATTGATAGTTATTGTTGAAGCTAATTAGATACATTATATATTTCTTTTTCAACAAAGACTGCTTTGTCGGTAATACATCTTTTCAAAAAGACAAACTTCTTTTTGTGTTCTATAAGTTCTATAAGTTACTCCTATTGTTCAAAGCAGAAACTTGTATTTCTGTAATCTGTAAATTCATATGTAATCTGTAAGTACATATGTAATCTGTAAGTGTATATGTTATTTATACTAAATAGCCAGATGGCACTTGCCCTGATTTATTATTGCAATGATATTTCAAATATGGCGCCTTTTAAATAATACAAGTTATCAGTAATTAACTAGCCTCTGAGTATAATAGATTTCTATTATGAAAAATAAAAACATTAAAAAGTTATATGCAAAAGGAGTTTAGAATGCTAAGAACTCAATTATTTAAAGAACCACTGAGTTTTTTTAAGTTAATGAGTGGGCAATTCCATGCAAATATGATCATTACTATGAAATAAAATAATTAATTCAGATGTTTTTTCATGTCTTTCACTTATATTTCAATGTTAGCATAAAGAAATTGTATGATGTTTTTAACATTTGCCCGCACTGTCCTCTACTATAAATAAAACCATATGCAAATTGATTAATTTATCCGAGGCTGTTTCTGTCCTGAAATATTTTAAAATTTCAATACAGACATCAAATCAGGAATACTGGAATTGTCCAATACTTCATTGTCCAAAAGTCAAATCTTACTATTAGCCCCCTTTAACAAAATTAAAAAAAATTGTTTTGGAGACTGTTAACATGCAGAAAAGTGTATTTTCCCTCTAGATGGATAAAACAAACTGATGGTGACTAATGGACTGATGATAACGGCACAAAAACATGTTCATGCATAGTTTTCCTGCTTATGGTGAAACTGATTGGTGAAAATCATGTATAAAATAACCAAGTGTGTATTCAGGCTGTCCGACACTGTGACCACACCTTGTTCTTCTTGGTGGTCCAACTGTTGAATCAGAGTTTCTATTGTAGCACTAAGCATGATTCATGCATTTTGAAGACTGCATGCTCTAAAACCTCTCTCACACTTGTTTTCTAGGTGTGACTAATGCTTCATTACCCTACAGGTCTATTGTGTGGCCTTCGTAGGTGGAACAATACAGCCTAGTAGAACATACATATGGCATCTAATAGGTTTAGTTCTTTTTTTTACTTTAAGTAATGACTTTAACTACTGTATGACACTAAACATCAGAATTAAACATATCAAGTGGGTAGTAAGTTGCACTTACACATCATGAAATAAGCAATAAAATTCTGTTTGTAGACATGCATTATTACATATAGATTATAATACAGCGTGGGCATAAAATCTTTTCTTGATTTTAAACATATATTACACAAAACCTATTTGCTAAGTACAAACATATGCTTTACTGTAAATAGTATTTTTACACAAAGTTTATTTTTTCTTTATGCTATTTAACACATGATTGTTGATGATAAACATAATTTACCTTGTATTATAATAATTAATTATTTAGTTTTATAATTGTTTGGAATTAATAATCAGCATATAGAAATATGAAGATTACTGTATATAATTAATTTATTGCACCAACCAAAAAAACACAAGTTTCTCAGCTTTGTGTTACAATAGTACCTGACACTTTCACTGAAAGTATTACAGTGTGCTAGGACAATGTGAGAAAGTCACACAATGCACAGAGAGTGTGATGTGTAGTGAAATCTCATAAAACCCATCATGGAATATGTAATGTAGCCCTATTCCTCAAGTGCCACTATGCAGGTGGTCCAAAAGCAGAGGGGGGCTTTATATGGGGGTGTTTTAGAGGCCTAGAGGTACTATAAGGGGTATTTGAGAAAGTTATGCATGAAGACACCCTTTAATGGAGGTGAGAAGTGGTGGGTTGGACTTTGACACTTCATCAGTGTTTACACTTCCTGTAAGTTTACAGGCATCCGAGAGAAAGAAAAGAGGGAGAACAGAGTGCATGTGGTATTGAAGGCTGCATTAATTTATAATGATTACTATGAATTAGCTTTAAAGTTCTCTGCAGATGTTGCATAAGCAACACAAATTTTACATAATTTAATAAAATGTAAAGCCTACTAGTTTTTGCAAAGTCATCTTGACCTTTTATAAGGTCAAAGTTATTTGTTTATACATTCTTGTCAATATAGACTTTTTAAATTTGTGTTTTTTAAATAAAAAAATTAATCTGCATGTCAGGGGTGATATAATGATACCTTTATTTTCAATATGGTTTTGATATTAAATTATTAATATGTAAATAATTCTGTTGATACAGATATGCTAAAACAGAGTTTACTAAACTTGATTTTTGGATGACTCGTTGTACAAAAAAATAGAGGTAATTTTTGATAATTCTATTCTGTGTTCAGAGTCAACAATGCCATAATTATGTTGTGTTTTACGGGGTTTTCCTCTGAAGTTACAGAGGAAATCTACATCAAAGGCCTGCATCCATGGAGATGTCACAAATAAACACAAGTTCCTGGGAGGAATGTGTTTATGAGTTTTTAAATGGAGCATGTCCTGTGGCCATTAGGGGCGCTATTTCAGACATTACAGGTTGGCGGTTTCCCTAAACTCATCAGATTATTTATTCACTTTTATCACTTCACTGACATTATGGAGGAAGATGATTTAAATTATTGGAAAAAACAAGTGTTCGAATAAGTCTGTCACAGTCATTATTTTATTATAATTGTGACAGAGTACACACTACCTTAGTGGTTAGCACAATTGCCATGTATCTCTGGAATTGGGTGTTCATTGTAGGCTGACTGGCAGTTCCAAATCGCCCATAGTGCATATTTTGGTGCGTAAATCTGTGTGTGTTTGTGCCCTGGGATGGCTTGGCATTCCATCCAATGTGTTACATGATTAATATATGTTTTTTTTCCTAAAAAGATACATAGCCAAAGATACAGCATAAGCAGTACAGAAAAAGGATGGATCTATTGGTGAATAACAGAGGGCAGAATTTGTGTTTTACAGCTCCAAAATCCCACGTTTGATCCTGAGCTTGAGGTATTGCCTGTGTGGAGTTTGTGTACAGTACATATTACCCATGTGAATGTAGGGATTTTGTTCAAGGCCTGTAAATACTGAGGAGAAATAAATTACTGAAAGTACGTGGGAATGTTTTGACAATTAAATCTATAACATTAAAGATTAATGGATTGAAACAGCAAGGCCAATTCTTTTTTTTTTTTTTTACATTTCACCGCAGGAGGTAAAATTAATGCTCAATTGGGTTAAAGCATGGTTACTGATTTGGCCAGTTTAAAAACCTTTCACTTTCCCTCCTAATGAAGAAGTTTTTGTGTTGGTAGTCTGTTTTACATCATTGTCTTGTTGCATGATGATGTTCCTCCTAATTAGAATGGACAAATTTCTCTGTAAATTTAATTAGATTGTTAGTGTTTTATGAACGTATGGCACCTGTTATAAGTTGTTCCCTAAAAAAAAGGATGTATTACATATTTACTGCCTCTGAAGTTGTCTTTTGGAGTCATTAAAGCCTGGGAAAATAGAGCTGCTATTCATTATGGTATAACATCTAGTTGTAGTAACAAGACTAAATGGGATTAATTGAAATCGATGTAATCATGTTACAATTTTTTTTGATTAATTGAAAAAAAAATGTTGGTCTCACACAAAAGGGGCCATATTCAAGTTTAACTTGAGTAGATGTAACTATGAGGTTAAGAATTCTGAAATATTTTTGATCGTACACCTAAAAATTTTTTGGTGTATTTGGATAAAATGGCCTTGCTCTCCTAATGTTTTAGAGAGGACCACAGAAAAGTTCAAAGGCTAATACTGAATGTACTTTAACAGGGTAAAATCAACAAAATACAGACTTTTTAGTTGTTTGTTCCCTTGACCTTGTTTGCTGTTTTAGCATTTATTTATAATTTCACAACTGCTTTAATAATAATAATTTTTTACTTAAGCCAATCAGATGGATTATGTATTTTTTTCAGTATTAAAGGGTTTGAACTCCTAATTCTACATTTTACATGCTCAAAATTTACAAACATTGATATATAAGAAGGTTAAGTGTATTCCCAATTTACACCATAAAATTACCAGAGTATAAGGTTTACCTCCACTGGATGATAATTTACAAATTAGAGTATTGTTAAAAAAAACTGCTCATAATAATAAACAGCAAATACTAACAAGAAGAAATGATTTAACAATCACCAGAACTTTAGCATGCAGAACATGTCAACAGTCAAATGATGCTGGTAAGTCGTTGGATCTTCAGAACTACTGCGCCATCTGCTGGCCTGACTCTTGTGTACGCGCGCGTAAAGCATTAAAAAAAATTAAGTCCAAGTGTAGTGACTGTTCATTAGTAACTGTATTGCAACAACGGGCCCTATGACGATTTTTTTAAAAGGCCGTAGCAGTGCGGGAGATTCTTCTGTTTAGAGGAGTGATTTCAGTAGTGTTTGTGTGTGTGTGTGTGTGTGTGAGTGAGAGAGAGAGAGAGAGAGCTACTGTCCTACACAGTAGCCCCCCTTCTTCCCTCGTCTAACATCAATTCTTTGCAAAAGGTAAAGTGCAGGTTTATTTATTTTTTGGACAGGTATTAAGTATTTTAAAATAATAGGCAAACTAGGCAGATGTCCCTATTGGACATAAAGAAATACAGTTGAACATTTCCTCAGTATTAAAAATTATCAGTGCAGTTCGAGTGCTTAGATTGATTTAATAAAATATTCAGCATTTTAATGGTTCTAATTGTAGTCCTGTAATTAGTTTAAATACTTGCAGCTTTACAGTACTTGTTTCCTAAGATGTACTCCCTAGGTGGTATTTTTGCAACTATTTCATCAGTCAATAATGTTGCAGCATGTCCCAGCTGGTCTGTGTCTGGCAGGCTTGGGGGACCCAACAGCAGACACAACAACTGAACTGAGAGTTGTAATTAATTTAATGGGTAATGCACTGGTTAGAGAAAAAGAGAAGCTTGTATATTCAATAAAGGTGGTGATGGAGATCAGAGTGACAAGGTGCATGCGACATCCAACGTGCAGCATAAAGGCAGTTGTGGACAGCAGCGCTGAAGGGGAAAGCTCTATTTTCTGCAATGCATACCTGCGGTCCGTCTTGTAATAAATCCTGTGGGCTAGACAGGGTCGTGGAGCCGGAGATAAAAACTGGGATTTTAGTCAGCGTTGCGAACAGGTTTAATCAGTGAGGCGAGAAGCGTGAAAAAGAGCAAGAAGTCGGCAACGTGAAAGTTAGAACAAAACTTTATGTGAGGCACGAGAAAACTGGGCTATGAGCATGCAATAATTCGTCGGAGAATAGTTGCTTGATGATGAGTTTAAATAGGCGTGTGGATTAGAGGAGGAGGTGTGCATGGATTGTCGTCACACAGCAGTGCAATACATAAAATCATGAAGATATGGCCCAGCAACTTATCTTTTTAACGGGCAAAAGATAAAGGTATATGCAACAATGTTCTCTCTGTATGATTAAGGTATTCATGTCATTATGTTTATTAGCGGTATAACGTTAACCCTTAGGTTTGTTAGCCTTCTTGCTTATGATGCTTGCTGCTTACCATGCTAAAAAAATAACACAATAAAAGCCTAATATACAAACCATCACAGAAATTCTAATGGTTTCTATTAGATAGCATTATGAACTAATAACTTTTTCCATTGAAACAATTACAAAATTCCTTATCCTTATAGTGTGTACAAAATGTGAAGTTTTGTCATGTTTTTTTTTTTTTGGTGGCTTGGGCGCTTGGGGCGCCAGGAGGGAGTCTCGCCCGGGGAGCAATTTAGTGTAGAACCGCCACTGTGCCCCACAGGTAGGATGTGAGTTAGAAGGGAAGGAGAAATTCTGAAATGAGTTAGATGAAGTGATGCAGAGCACCCCAAAGGTGAAAAAGTGGCGATTGGTGCAGATTTTAATGGACATGTTAAGGGAAGGAACTGAGGTGATGAGAATGTGATGGGTAGGTTTGGTCTTACCGGGAAAGAGGCTAGCTAAGAAGAAGTGAGACACTGAGAGGACTGAAGAGAGTAGACAGGAGTACAGGGAGATGCAGCGTAAGGTGAAGGTAGAGGTGGCAAAGGCCAAACCAAGAGCATATGAGGACTTGTATGCAGTAAGAAGGAAAAAGTGGATCTGTACAGGTTGGCGAGGCAAAGGGATAGAGATGGGAAGGATGTGCAGCATGGTAGAGTGATTAAAGATAGGGATGGAAATGTACTGACAGGTGCCATAAGGGTGATGGGCAGATGGAAGGAGTACTTTGAAGAGTTGATGAATGGGGAAAATGAAAGAGAACAAAAAGTAGAAGATGTGACTGTTGTGGATTAGGAAGTAGCAAAAATTATTAAGTCATCCTAAGAGTGAGGTGAGGAGAGCGTTAAAGAGGATAAAGAGTGGAAGTACAGTTGGTCTTGATGACATAGCTATGAAAGTGTTTAAAAGAGCGTTGCAGTAGAGTTTCTGACTAGTCTGTTTAACAAGATTTTGGAGAGTGAAAGAATCCCAGAGGAATGGAGGAGAAGTGTATTAGTGCTGCGCTTCTAAAAGGGGGATGTGCAGAGCTGTGGCATAAAGTTGATAAGCCATACAATGAAGCTTTGGGAAAGAGTAGTAAAAGCTAGGATAACGGCAGAGGTGAGAATTTGTGAGCAGCAATATGGTTCATGCCTAGAAAGAGTACATCATATGCAGTATTTACTTTGAGGATGCTGATGGAGAACCACAAAGAAGGTAACAGGAAGTTGCATTGTGTCTTTGAAGATTTAGAGAAAGAGAAAAAGCGTATGACAGGATGCGAGAGAAGTGCTGTGGTATTGTATGAAAAAATCTGGAGTGGCTGACAAGTATGGTAGAGTGGTGCAGGACATGTATGAGAGCTGTAAGACAGTGGTGAGATGTGCTGTAGGTGTGACAAAAGTAGAGTACAAAGTAAAGGTGGGTCTGCATCAAGGATCGGCTCTGAGACCCTTCTTGTTTACTATGGTGATGGACAGAATGACAAATGAGGTTAGACAGAAGTCTCCATGGACAATGATGTTTTCAAATGACATTAAGCTTTGTAGTGAGAGCAGGGAAAAGGTGGAGAAAAATCTAGAAAGATGGAGGTATGCTCTGGAAAGCAGATAAATGAAGGTTAGCTGTAGCAAGACAGAATACATGTGTGCGAATGAGAGGAACCTAAGAGGAACATTAAGGCTGCAGGGAGCAGGGTCAAGGGTCCAGAGCAACGGAGAGTGTGGAAAGGAGGTAAAAAGGCGGGTACAGGCAGGTTGGAATGGGTGGAGAAAAAGTGTCAGATGTGTTATGCGACAAAAGAGTATCAGCATGAGTGAAAGGAAAGGTGTTCAATACAGTGTCATGACCAGCGATGCTCTACAGCTTAAAGACAGTGCCACTGAAGAAAAGACAGGAGGCAGAGTTGGAGGTAGCAGAGATAAAGATGTTGAGGTTCTCTTTGGGAGTGACAAGGATAGATAGGATTAAGAATGAGTTAATCAGAGGGACAACACATGTTAGATGTTTTGGAGATAAAGTCAGAAAGGCCAGTTGAGGTGGTTTGGACATGTTCAGAGAAGAGTTTGTGAGCATATTGATAGAAGGATGCTGAGGTTGGAACTGCCAGGCAGGAGGTCTAAAGGAAGATCAAAGAGGAGGTTTATGGATGCAGTGAGAGAGGACATGAAGTTAGTTGGGGTGAGAGAAAGGAAGCAGAGGGTAGGGTTAGGTGGAGGTAGATGATTCGCTGTGGCGACCCCTGAAAGGGATTAGCCGAAAGACAAAGAAGAAGAACTGTCAGAATCGGAAAGAGCATGATTCTGAAAATGACACAATGGTGGCTGGCTGGTTTGAGCACATCTCTTGGGATTTTGACATTCAACAGTCTCAAGAGTTTATTCATAACGGTGCAATTAAAAAAAGACATACACTGAGTGGTGGCTGTTTTGAGGAAAAGAGTCAATAGAGAATGACCAGGCTGGTTTGAGCTGACAGAACAACTAGAGTAACTTATATAAACCGCTCTCTGGTGAGCAGAAAAACATCTCACACTGCAAAATCAACTAACCATTGTGCTGTATGAACTACAGCAGCATGTCAACTGAAATAAGACCATGTTGAGTTCCAGAGAAGAACAAAAGTCAATAGTAAGTAAATAGTGAATAAAACTGGACAGAATAGAAGTAAATTGGTCTATGAGCGTTTTGCAAGATGATAGATTTTTTACATTTTAACTTGTTAAACAAGCATGTATGCATTAATTTGGCTGCTGAGTGACTACAACTGAGCCAGTGGTTCCACTCTCTCACGCTTATGGGATTGTGGGTAATGGTCTTCAATGCTCAGTCTCAGAGTGTCACTCGTATAGTCAACCTTTGTGCGTGTGTGTACTGTTTACTATAACATTGTAACCATGTGTGTGCGCTCGTAAAGCATTTTTTTTTTTGTGAGTCCAAGTGTAGTGACTGTTTTTTAGTAATTGTACTGCATCAATGGCCTTGTGAAGAAAATTATTTTTTTTAAAGGCAGTAGCAGTGCGGGAGATAAATCCGTTTAAGAGAGATTCCAATAGTGTGTGTGTGTCCTAAACAGTAGCCCCCCTTCTTCCCTCGTCTAACATCAGTTCTTTTCAAAGGTTAAGTGCAGGTTAATTTATTTAAATTTTTTTTTGTATGAATTATTTTTATATGATTATTTATAACAAATAATGAATAATTTGAGTTTTCATTATTTCGTATAGGGAAATTCATTGGATATATAAGTGTTTTAATATACAGTACAAGCCTGCTTCTGGAACTACTTACAGTATGCTCGCAATCCAAGGTTTAACCGTCAATGTTTCCTGCAGCTTTTGAAATCTATAAAAAATTATATAAAAAAATGGGAAGTGTTTCAGGGCAAAGTAAGGCCCTACCGAGAATAAGTATACTGTTCCCAATAAATTTTTTATGTGTGTAGAAAGTAAAAATGAAGGTCAATGAATGTTAAATTATGATAAGAAAAGCATTGATTTTTAAAAACTTACCATTAAAAAGGTTTACTACTGTCTAAGCTGTAGTTGGTAACTATGGGACTCAGGTTTGAAGATTATAATTGTAATTAGTTTAAAATAAGTATGCTGATAATGAAGGATTAAAATAAAATGTATACATAAAATAAGAATCACTTACTCACACAATTATCGTCTATACCGCTAAATCCTATATACTGGGTCACAGGAAGCCTGGAGCCTATCCCAGGAGACTTAGGGCACGAGGCATGGACCACCCTGAACAGGGTGCCAATGCATCGCAAAAAGCTCACTGAATTCAATCAAATACTGAATTACTTGTTAGTCTTTGTAATTAAATAACTATTGTTTTTATTAAGATTTAATTTCTTTAATAAAAACAATTCTGACATTTCTTTTAAAATTTTTCTGTTTAATTTCTAGTGCTACTCTAACAACATCTGCACTTGGCTGCTTTTGATTTACCCTGGATATTTTTATATAATTTAGTTTTGTCTGTACTACATTAGTCAGAACTCACTCTTTCAATTATATCTTTACTGGTTTACAAAGTTTAATTAAACTTTGCCACTCCATCTGTATATGCCTGAAGTTAAAGCACCATACAGTAGGTGAAATAAAAATGTTGAGTAGAAGTGAAGTTATGGGCAGTTTAGTGCCAGATTATATACATGTTTAGACAGTGTACTAGGGGTGCAATTTAAATCAACCATTAGATTATAAACAAATTTTAACAGCAAACTGCATATGCATCAAATTGTTGGTGCGATTTAAATCGACTGCTGTACAGAAATTAATAAAATTTTGGCAGAACGTAGATACCTGCCAAAGTTTAACCTACTTAACCTATGTAAATAAACACCTAAACAAATAAATATTAATTAGAAAATCTAAACTAAATATTTTTACTGAGATTACTTAAAACTTTTTAAGTGGTATAAGTGAAATTTTATATGCTGTAATCTTTTTATGACAAACCTTAATATTTAGTTACTTTTTTGATTTCTCATCTGTGATTCATTACCAAACAGGGAGTGAATAACTACAGCTTAATGCAAACAAAGCATAAGATACTCAACCTTATGATAATCACCATTTATACTGACAGCAACATACTGTATTCAAAATGGCTGAAAATGTTAAATTTTAACTAATAAATGATAATGAATTTCCTAAATCTTTTAGGGTTTTTTTATTGCTTATAAAAATAAATCATCTTTGGTAAATTTTATGCGATTAAGATATCACAATAAGTAGTCCTGAAACTTATGAAGGAAAGAATTATATTTCTATGAAGGAAATAGGTCCTTCCATTTCTTGAAAATATCTTTAAGGAGAGACTTGCTAAAAAAAAATAATAATAATAATGGAGAGAGACAAATAGTTATCAGTATAGTTATAATCAGGAATTTCACTGGGAACCAGGTGTAAACAGTGATTGGTCACTGAAAACCAGTCGATTTGTGATTTGCAAACCAGTGGACAGTGGACTGCATGCAAGCAAAACATAATCAGGCATTGCAGGTCCACGATGGTATGTTTAGAGCGTGGTGAAACTGGAACTCTTGGAACTCTTATTGCAATCTTTCTCTCCTAAAAACAATTCTTAGCCGCAGAGGAGGATTAAATTTACAATGGATTTACAATAAGCAAATAAGAGAGTGATGGATATGTCTCCACAAAATAGCCTTACTGTGTTGTTACAGCAGGAACCTACGGAGCCCCTAAAGGGACATTGAGGAGGGGGAAAAATTCGTTAAGTGGAAAAAAAATAGAGGGCGAAAAAAACCGGGATATGAGACGCGAGGGGGAAAACTGGAGAGAGAGAAAAAACGGGACACAGGAGGAAAATAAATCGAGACCATGTGACTCATATTTCCGGTGCCAAAATACAGAAAGGGCAAACTCCGAGTACATAGTGAATGTCTTTACATTTTAGGCCAAAAGCTGAAAGTAAAACTCAACTACTCAGAATTCTACTCAGTTATTTTCTCCATGGCTGTTTAACAATCTCAGCACATTCTGAGATTGTAATTTTATTTTTTTAGCGATTGGCATCCAGCCTTTAGGCGCATTACTGACCCCAGCTGGACTGGATCGATATTACGTGGACAAGGATCAAGCTTTTAGGAGCATTGCTGCCACCTACTTGACTAAATCGGAAAACCTAGCTTATTATTTTTTATCCGTATCATGTAAGCCTATCTTACGGAGCCCCTAAAGGGACATAGGTGATTTATATATTTTTTCCTGTATCTGGTGCGCACCAGAAAGTATCTGGTGCGCACCAGATATTAATTGGTGCGCACCAGAAACTAATTGGTGTGCACCAGATACTAACTGGTGCGCACCAGATACTAATTGGTACTTCCCGTGAAGCATTATACCTGGAAAGACCATTCGGAGCATTTTGGTGTGTGTTTCTGTGCTGAAATGACATCAAATTAGTTAGTTCGGATATATTTTAACCTGGGACTTCATTATAAGGATATTGCTACTTTACTTGCAAGTCGTCACCGTTATATTGTCTCCGAAAGACATTTAAAACGAATTTTGAAGTCTTGTAACCTGTTTCGGCGCAAGGGATACACAAGTTTAGATCTGGTAATTGATTTCATTCATGAACAATTACAAACATCTGGCCAACTCCACGGGTATAGGTGGATGTACACTAAATGCAAAGAGAATAGATTACACGTCAAAAAAGAAGACATACGCATAATTCTACAAGAACTAAGCCCACGCAGCGTTGAACTCAGAAGAAGGAGACGGCTCCATCGCCGAAGCTATTTTGCAAAAGGGCCTAATTATATTTGGCACTTGGACTCTTATGACAAACTGAAACCATTTGGTATCTGTATCAATGGCTGTATTGACGGGTTTTCCAAAAAAATCATCTGGATGAATGCATTTACTACCAGCAGTGATCCAAGGCATGGAGGCAGTCGAGAGATTAGGTGGTTGTCCAAGAATTGTCAGAGGCGACCGGGGCACAGAGAATATTAAAGTCAGAGACTTTCAACGTTTTCTCCGTCGCAACATTCACGACGGCTCTGTTATTGAGTGCTACATTGAAGGGTCAAGCACAGCAAATCAACGAATAGAATATTGGTGGGGGTTTCTCAGGAGGGAATCAATGGAGTTTTACATCTCTCTGTTTGTTGATCTGAAGGACCGTGGTTTGTTTGATGGTGCATATTTGGACAGAAGTCTAATTCAGTTCTGCTTCATGGGTATCATTCAGGTAAGCCACAGGTTTATCATATTGTTATGTTAAGTCTTTTATTATAAGCTGCAGCCCACAAATGCTTGTTTCTTTAACAACAATAATTCTTTATAAAAAAATAGAAAATTGCTCTAACAAGGTTTTTGGGCATGAAGGCGGCGTAACGGTCATATACATTAGATTTTTTTTCCACAAGCACATCAATAAATAATGTATTTGTTTGATGAAGTTCCTACAAATCATAGGAAATAAACAAAATAGCACAGAGCAGAGTGTATAGGATCAACAATCGTCCCGTATTAAATGTGACATTTTTCCTGCTCTGAATAAGAAAAGACGCGCCGCGCCTTCGCGTCTTAAATTAACAGGAGGAACTGCCGTTTTACTCAAAGATAAACTTCCAATAAACACTCGAAATATTCAAATTCAAAGATGAGGCAGGCTGCAGCATCAATAGAAAGTTTCCTCTAAATTTTAGGGTTTATCTCTATTATTCTGGAATGTTTTTATGAGACATTAAAAAAGTTGCTAATCATGCTATGCTCTGTGATATTTTGTTTATGTTCTGTAATGTCTTGTAACTTAATAAAACAAATGCATTATTGATGTGCCTGTGAGCAGAAATAATAAAATAAATATTACATAACAGTCTGGAAAAACCTATTCATGTTTAGAAAAAGCTGTGCCCTTAATTTGCTCATCTTAAATTACATGGTTTAATTTGAGTGCTCTCCTGACTTATCTAAAGCCAACGTGAGAATAACAAATTGCAGATATCAATTAACTTGTTTTCTTACTTTCTTATATACTGTTTTTCCAGGACGAATTAGATGAGACTATGCGTGTGTGGGATTCACACGTCATCAGACCATCGAAGAATGACAGGGTACCCAGTGGTCGGCCCCGAATCATGTACATGTTTCCAGAACTCTACACAACTGATGACTGCATTTCTCCAGTGGAAAGAGTTGATGTTCAGCTGTGTCACAGTAACTGCACATTTCGACCAGCAGTGCCATGTGACACAGACATCTTCAACATCTGCAACATTCTTATGGTGGAGTCACAGATGCATCTTCCAGCTGATGCTTATCAAGCTGTGGATTTATATTTGCATTTGAGAAATGAGATAAGATCCGCTCTCTAATTTGAGATGTGTATCCATCTAAACTGATCACATCACGGAATCAGACATTCACCACTATGTTTTATTTACCAAACATTCTTAGTTAAGTTTTGTAGGAACCTAACTTTGGATAATTTTCCTTTAGAGAAAGGATTGATCTGTTGCTGTGTGCACATTGACTGCTCTATAACAGTGCTATGGGACAGATATTAAGAACACTTGCAACATTGTTGTGGGGCAGTTGAATCTTCAAGTGGTTGCTTGTCAAGAATTGTATTTGTACCTATGTTTGAGGAATTACAGAGTATTAGCTCTTCTAATTTTTTAAAAGAATTAAGACACCTAAATTAGTTGTACAGTACAGCATAGAGGTTTTACTTTGCCTTTACATCAGTCATGAACAGGAAACAAATAAACCCAACCACAATAAAGTAAATCAACATGGCAGAATATGAATGATAAATTCAATTTTTATTTGAAAATATTTTGCTCTTAACAGTTATTAGTATGTTGCCCATATGAGGCAAAAACAGCCATGAACAGCCATTGGAAGCGGTATGTGCAAACATATTTTGTTGAACACTGACATGAACTTCTTTCTGAATAACAATTGCATAAAACATGCATATGAAAATGGTACATGACTGAAAAAGGGATGTTTACCTATGAGAACAGATCTTTCTGACTTATCAGAATGGTTAACGTACACTGTCTGTTGAACTTTAACAAAGTGTCAAAGATAGAATGCTGACAAATATTACTGCAAAAACATCTACAATAAGAAAATGCCAAAAACCTTTCTTGTTTCAAATTTCATAAGATAGGGCTATATAACCAAACAAGAAATTAATTAGGATTTGTTGAACAACTAAGAATATAGTTTTTAATAGGGAATTTTTATGTCCTATTGACATAAAAATATCAATAGGAAAGGTAAATGTGCAAGATCCCTTACATTCACTACACAATATCCATGGCGAAACAGTCGCCAGATAGGACATTGTCAAGCTCTTTACGAAGCTCAGGGTACGAGCTGTATGTGCATGGCAACTCAAGAACTGCTCCACATGTGTGTGCTACAGGTCTGCGACTTAAACCACACATTCTATTAAAAGTTACTTCGATTGTGTCTTTGCACAGCACAGTGGACCCTGTGCAGAAGCGTAAGAATATCTCCAGTTTTCTTTGGTCGACGCTTCTCACATATCGTAACAGGTGGTTAAGAGCTGTCTGCTCTTGTGGATTTAGGTTTTCACTTGATGGCTTTATCATCTGGGCCACTTTCTTGTTAGTTGGCCTCTTAGATTCATAAAGTTCCATAATGCTGTCTTTGGTTATGAGCGTTGGCACAGCATTGTGAATACTGGAGTAGAAACAGTCAATTATGAACTTTGGCTCTTGAAGAAGAGCTTTGTGTGCCATTGTTAAGATGGCAGCCCTTAAGTTGTCTTTAGAGGGCAGGCAGTGTGAGCCCATCCTTGAGAAAACTTCAAGTAAATCCTCCTCAGCAGTTTCGTCCATGCTACCCTCTAATGCTTTTGCAACTGATGCTCGCTCATCCACTGAAAGAAAGTTGGCAAATGACATCATCAAGAGTTCTTCATCCACTGAACTAACTCCGTGACAACAGGCAAGAACAAATGCTGGTGAGAGTCTGATTGGTATGATGTTGTGGTCCATGTATCCTTTCAACCACACTCTTCCGACAGCTTGCCATTCCTTCTCAGAATAGTCTGGTCGTAATCTAGGTACTCGTTCATCTTCTCCCTCACACTGTTCCAAGAAATGTTCCCAGAACGCAGAGTATGCTTCTCTGGACACACCTTGACTGTCCACAGCTTTCTCATTTGTGAACTCAATTTTTAGATCAACATTCAATACTTTGGGTTCCATGAAGACATTAAGGAGATCGTCAACTATGTTTACTCGTCTTAATTTTACAGAGAGGAGTTCTTTTTCAAATTGTTTTGATCCTGGAAGGTCGTTTGATGTTACATGTCCGTCATTCAGTGTGGAATGCTGCCAGATTTAAAAATAAATTAGATTTTCAAATTAGATATGATTATTGATCAATTAGTTAAAAGAAAATAAACCAATTACTTTGACAATCATTGTATCAATTAAGCTATTTATCATGCAAACATTATTATTACTCTGTATATTCAATGTATTACAATACATTGAATATCAGTTGGTTTTGTAATGTTTGGATAAAAACTTAATCTCAAAACATTAGCTTATCATTATTATTACTAATATTTTATAGACTGAATAATGAATAGGAAAAATACTTTAAATAAATAATGGCAATAATGTTTGCAGCACTATTAGAAATAACTCAGTTCTACACTATACCTGCATACTGTTCAAGTCATGTGGATTCCAGGGAAGGGTCAAGTCTTGATCATCACTATTATCACCATAAACAGGTCCAAAGTGTATTTCATAGTCTTCAAGAGGTGCTTGGATGGCAAGGGCAAAAGGAGGATCCAACTTATCATTTAACAACTGGTCTGCATCTTGATTTGACACAGGCATTAAACACTCATCTTCAGATCCATTCCTGGTTGTTGACTGACAAATATGATTGTCATCATCATCATCATCAGATGGTGGTGGATGCAGGATCTCAACATTACTCATCTCAGCAGGGGCTGGTCTTGATTGCCTGCTTGGGTTTCCTCTCTATTGATAATCAAATGAAAAAAGAACAAAAATATAATGATTACCTTAGCTTTGTTTTTGCATCATCTCATCTAAGTCTTCATGTGTACTATCGCAGAGAGGATGTGGTTAAAACACCTTGCACCTGAGCAGATTTTTTAAATAAATGCATATTGAGTTAATGTAGAATTGAACTTAAACCATGGACCCTCTTGCATCATCTTAACTGCAGTTTAAATTTAATATGGACTTACCTTTGTTGTTTGGAACAAAATCATAGCCTCTAGCCTCAGTTTCCTCATAGATTGCACCCATGATTTATTCTAAATTCAGCTGCTGTGTCATTTGGATGTAACCTAAATGCCACTACAGGACACTGTATCTTTTAGGTTTATCCTGCTGAAGACCTGGTTTAACTGAAGTTGAACTCAAACTTGCTAAAAAGTATTCAAACCTATTTCAGTTAAAATGTGCAATTCTACTGTTTTCACAGATACAAATGGACTGTTTGCAACATCTAACATATGGAAATGACTGGAAATGGTTTGAGGTCTCTAAAGCCAATACTGATTTATAAAAAATACCCACATCAACCAATATCGCAATCTTGCAGATTAGGTTGGCTCTATTAGGAAGCTTTTCCTGGTGTAAGTCTTTTTTACTAAAAAGATAAATCTGTGTTGCATTGCTGTACAGTATATTGGATTGCAAGCCATATGGTTTCTACTGTGTGTTGTGGTGCCTGGGGCAGTCCAAATCCCATACTGTATATTACAGACAGGGTCTGTAAAAATGCAGTCATTTTTATCTTCGCTTACTCTTTCATGGTATTCCTGCATTGATCCATTGGGTGCTGGCTCTGAATCAGAGGATCTCTCTGGATGATCCACTTGATGATCGGTACCAGTCTTCCAGTGATTTCTGTTTTTTTTCCTCAAGGATTGTCTCGGCATTGTCCTAATCTATAAAGAAAGCAGACCAGCAAATTATATCCTTAAACAGCCATGATGGCTTGTCCTGTTCAAAACATGTCTGTCTGAACTTATTGTGATTGAACATGCACATAAGAGGAGAAGTGGTGCAAATATTCAGAAATTTGCATCTCTTTACCTCGTGCAACTCAACTATCACCAATGACTGAGCATATAGTTTATTGTGGGCTTCATGTTCCTAATAAATTTGATATTGACTTTAGACAATAGATTTATCTGCAAAATCTTCAGCACAGCAGTGAATGTACAGTACACATATCAAATAAGACCATGGGTAGGGAAGCTAAGGTGGATCTTATTAAATAGGCTACTCTTTGAAAACAATACAAATATGAGACAGGTGTGATAGACAATACTATTTACACCAATAATAAAGAAAGTGATTACTTGTAGTTATTGAGTTTTATGTGGAGAAGGACAGTTAAATAACGAATGCATTCATATGGCTGTAATACTAAGATTTTTTGATAGATCCACAAAGAATGGATTGCACCTGCTATAGCACATGAACTGTGCAGCATTTGCACACACAATCTGCCCTGTTTAATGTCATATGCACACAAGATTTTGCATGTAATATGCCAGTTCAAAAAAGGCAATAGGATTTCTTTTGCTTCTTATTGACTCAGAACTGTGTTATTTCAGAACACGGGAATAGATTCCGTGCCAGCCCAAATTTACCTGACCAGCCCAAATATACCATCGGCCCACCAGGCAAATGCCCGGTATGCCTGATGGCCAGTCCAGCACTGGTTCAGTCCATAATCAACACTGCAAAGAGTACAAATGCCCCAAATTGTGTGCCTTTTATTAGCAGATGTGTGCACACACAAAGCTCTACACAGTCATATACTTTCATGTATTTGTACTTGTAGAGGCTAAGTCCATACTTAACGCCCCTCCTGAGGGTTTGCGAGACCGGCACATTAATGACGCGCTATTACTTGCTTTGACGGCTGTTGTGTGTAAACGGCCAAGTCATGGCGTAAAATCGGCCAAGTCATGAATAAAATCAGACGTTTCACAAAAGCATCAGTACTGATGTTCTGTTTGTTGCTCGCAGCTGGCTGCAGTCTCATGATTTCAACAATATGCTGTGATAATACAAATGTCACTTTTGATAAATTACCTTCATTGGCCTCTTATCTGCGGACTCGAAGTCTGATGACGAATCAGAAAGAATCACTGAGACGTTTTTTGCCTGGGAGCTTGTGTAGATGCGCAGTAGTCGTAGTTTACTCTGCTCGTACAGCTGGCTCACTGTGGCTTCAGGGGATACTGGGTTGTGACTAAAATCACGAATATCAAACTCGAAGTCTTCCACCGATCCTTTGGCTGATTGTCCATTTGGAAAAAACAAGCCTTTGCCAATCTCCAGTAGGTCACCCATAGTCACTGTTTTCTGAACAGATAGGTGCCGTGTGCCACCTCCATTTTTTGTTCTGACCTGATGATAAGTGCCGTTATGAAAGTGAAGCCATCCGATTTCAACTCGGCGCGTGTCTTTGGCTGCGTATTTATTTCCAGCACCGTGGCCTTTGTCACTGCTAAAAGTTTTCCGCTGTTCCCCTAATCTGTCTCTTACTTTCTGCATAAGATCGAACTTCACTGTTGCCTCAGCTGACATTTTGTTTGCCACAGTTCTTTGTCGACAAAATGCTCTGAGTGCAAGTCGGTCCCCGTAGCTTACGATGTACTGTCCTAACTCCTCATCAGTCATAACCTCTATGATGTTGATGTCGATCTGTAAGAAGCAGGGCAAATGCCAGATATGTTTTTTAAAAGGAAAAGTAACTTATCAAGTTGAGAAAGCTAGCAAAATTAGGCTACTGCTATGTGATTAAAACAACATTTAACGTTATAAAACATGCAATGAATTAACAGTGGGGTCATTTACCTTATCGTCTTTTAGTTTGTTGATGATGTTGTCAGGTATATTTCGTATTTTCAGGAAAGACAATAAATCCATTTCTGATGCCATTCTGTCACCTGAGCCAAATCCAAGTACCGTCGCCACAGTTAGCACTAACTGCTGCTCACCAGTTAGTATCTGGTGCGCATGATATACTTTCTGGTGCGCACCAATTAGTATCTGGTGCGCACCAGTTAGTATCTGGTGCGCACCAGTTAGTATCTGGTGCGCACCAGTTAGTATCTGGTGCGCACCAGTTAGTATCTGGTGCGCACCAGTTAGTATCTGGTGCGCACCAGTTAGTATCTGGTGCGCACCAGTTAGTTTCTGGTGCGCACCAGTTAGTTTCTGGTGCGCACCAGTTAGTTTCTGGTGCGCACCAGTTAGTTTCTGGTGCGCACAAATTAATATCTGGTGCGCACCAGTTAGTTTCTGGTGCGCACCAGTTAGTTTCTGGTGCGCACAAATTAATATCTGGTGCGCACCAGAAACTAACTGGTGCCCACGAGTTAGTATCTGGTGCGCACCAGATACAGGAAAAAATATATAAATCACCTATGTCCCTTTAGGGGCTCCGTACTATTTTGTTTGCCTAGCATTTATTTATTTATTTTGCCTCGCATTTTTTTCCAAGGTGGAATTTTTTTTCCTCCAAAGTTAATTTTTTTCCACCCATGCCCCTTTAAAGGCTCTGTAGAAACCAATGCTGACCTGTCTAACAGGCAATGCAGGCGGTCGCCTAGGGCTCCGCCTTACGACAAGCACACGCTATTAAAAGCATTATAACTATTATAACCGCCATAGAACATAAATACATAAACATATCGTTGTACTCGCGACACATGGACCCATTAAACATGATACAGTTGTAAAATAAACTGTAAAATATTGAATAAATAGGATGGATATGTATAATTAATACATGACAAATAGCTGAAAATGATAAATACAAGAATAAATATATAGTTGAAAGCAATCCTGCACACCCTATAGTACTTGGGCCCTAATAAAAGCATAAAAGATTTAAAACATACACAGAAGCAGGGCTTAACATTTTGATTCTCTCAAATCAAAATGTTAAAATGTTGAGAAAGCACATGTTAATATACTCACAAAATGAATATATTACAAGTTGATAAAATTATCTGCGGTTGCGAAAAATTCGTGTATTCATTTACAGGCTGCAGCGCGCGCACGCGCGCACACACACACACACACACACACTCCTCCCCTGAGCCCTCGGTAATATGGAAGTATAATAGTGCCAAAATTCCTCAAAGCAAAATAGCAGGTTGAATTACATGAACTGAAAAAAACGTGTTGCAATAAATATGTTTGAATTTTTCTGCATTGCAATTTGATCGGAATTGAAAAAAATCCTTAGAGCATTTACAATGTTTGAAATTTTTGCCACTGCAATTTATTGTGGTTGTATATTTCAAGTAAAAATGTAATTCAAGCATTTAAAATTCAATGCAAAAAGATTCAAGTTACTAAATTGCAGTTCAAAAATATTTTCAAGTGTTAAAAATACAATCTTTATTATTTTTCAATCTTACAAATTCAGGTCGATAAAATTCAGGTAATAAAATTCAGGTTGCAAAAATTCAGGTAACAAAATTCAGGTTGCAAAAATTCAGGTAATAAAATTCGGGTTGCAAAAATTCAGGTAACAAAACTCAGGTCACAAAATTCAAGTCGCTAAAATGCAGGTCTTTACATCCGGGATATCACAGGAAGAGCAGTGGAGAGCCGATTGCTGCTGTCCGTGCCGCAGTCTACTTTAAAGTGTGCTTACTGCTCCCTGTGCAGTCTACTTCTCAGAAACTACTTACCGATCGGAACGCAGCCCTCTTAACTAACAGGCCGGGTTGCCAGTTTCACAATAAAGTGTGTATGTGTTAAAATTACTCCTCTGCCGTAAACACTATATTCAAAGCAAAGCCAGCGCTCTTTCATTCACACGCGAGAGCGATGGGTTTCCCGCCCCTGAGCTCGGTAATGTTCAGTCACATTCAGTAACCAGATGTGATTAATTTCCTCAGCAGCAGCAACAACATACATGCTGTTTAGACTTTGTTAAATTTATATTGCTTATAAATAAAGGTAAACACAAAAACTTTGTAATTAAGAAAAACGTAAAGTGTGGATAGTACGGTTTAATGTCAGTCTGATTAAAATATAATATAAATAAATTATATAAATTATTTTATGCAATGCAATTACAACATTTCAGTTTAATATTTAGTATGAAGTCATAAGTCTTCATGTAGTTATTCAAACAGTTAGTAGTATATATGTATATGTGACTGTTTCATATGTGTGTGCATGAGTGAAGTTTGATTTAAGCTTTATACGGCGACTCATAAATACCTGTCGCACTGTGACTTTGTCACATATAACATTGTACATCAATAGCTGCACTGCAATTAACCCCATTTCTATTTTTATTGTAATTTATATTTATTATCTTTATATACTTTTTATATATAGTTTTTGTCCATCATTGCACTAGTAACTCTGGTCAGTTCCCACATTACCCTGTGTATACTGACTGTAAGATATACAGTGTGGAGTCTAAAACCTGTCTTACTGTTACTGTCTCTATTGCTGTTGGATATCTGGAATTTCCTTCGGGATCAATAAAGTATCTATCTATCTATCTATCGTATATATCTGTCTTTATTCTTTGTCTGGAATTGTCCCTATCAGTTTATTTGCACAGAGTCAGACTTCTGCAGTTACTCTGGTGTCACGCGCTGAACTCATGCTGTTTGACTGCTTCCTAAATTTGTTTCTGCTGCTGTACAGAATTTTTCCACAGACTGTAACATTACCGAGCTCAGGGGCGGGAAACCCATCGCTCGCGCGTGTGAATGAAAGAGCGCTGGCTTTGCTTTGAATATAGTGTTTACGGCAGAGGAGTAATTTTAACACATACACACTTTATTGTGAAACTGGCAACCCGGCCTGTTAGTTAAGAGGGCTGCGTTCCGATTGGTAAGTAGTTTCTGAGAAGTAGACTGCACAGGTTGCAGGAAGCACACTTTAAAGTACACTGCGGCACGGACAGCAGCAATCGGCTCTCCACTGCTCTGCCTGTGATATCCCGGATGTAAAGACCTGCATTTTAGCGACTTGAATTTTGTGACCTGAATTTTATTACCTGAATTTTTGCAACCTGAATTTTGTTACCTGAATTTTTGCAACCTGAATTTTTGCAACCTGAATTTTGTTACCTGAATTTTATCGACCTGAATTTGTAAGATTGAAAAATAATGAAGATTGTATTTTTAACACTTGAAAATATTTTTGAACTGCAATTTAGTAACTTGAATCTTTTTGCATTAAATTTTAAATGCTTGGATTACATTTTTACTTGAAATATACAACCACAATAAATTGCAGTGGCAAAAATTTCAAACATTGTAAATGCTCTAAGGATTTTTTTCAATTCCGATCAAATTGCAATGCAGAAAAATTCAAACATATTTATTGCAACACGTTTTTTTCAGTTCATGTAATTCAACCTGCTATTTTGCTTTGAGGAATTTTGGCACTATTATACTTCCATATATATGCACTATCGTATTTATATTGGTTTTAATAAAAGTGCGCTAGAACGCGTTCAACTTCAAGACTAGCTCGTTCAGAATCAGGTATTTATTGTAGATTCTTTGACGCGATTTTCTTGTCATACATTTCCGTGCAGTAAACCCTCCTGAAGCCCACATTTACTGGAGCTCTATGGGCAGCACAGAGAAGATTTTTTCACTGCAGAAAACCTGGACGATAATTGGATAAATGCACCAAAATCGTCACTTCCGGGGAAGCTCAGCTTCTCTGGGAGTAAATGGAGCAGTGGGCGGGCCAGGACGCTGGGCTGCTGGATGATGATCGGAGGAGCTGTTTAAAGGGCGGAACCCCTTTTTTGATGGACAGCATGTCTTAAGTATACATCGGCGCTACAGAGATTCGAGTTCAGTCCCATGCGGATTAGCAGGTGATTTTTTATAATGAAAAGTTTAATTATAATAAAACATTTTATGATGAAGGCCTAATATGAGCTTCCCCTGTTTCGGATTGCCACCTTATTGTGTTCATGGGGGTTGCGTGGGGTAAGGTTCAGTGACCTTAAGAGCTACACCAGCAGGAGCTTAGTCTTCAAGTGGGACACCCAAGTTGGACAGGTCTGAAGGTAGAGGCCTGACAAAGTGTAATCCACTTCTCCAGGCTTTGAATGCAGCTAACAACACAATTCAGCAAGGACAATACGGTTACTATAAGCAGAGGGGGGAAAAAGTGCTCGAACATGATGTGTACACATGATGCCCCCTTCACATTTCTGACTGCCCCACCATATGTGCCTGTCTAGAACCGGCCCTGCACAGAAGCACCACATGCTATGTGTCCCATTTTAGATATGCCCTTACCATTAATGTTTCATTTCTTATTAGGCGGTTGGATGACAGAAAATGTGCTGTAATATGGATTTAACTGATTTGTGTATTGCCTCTCACAATGTTGTCTGTCTCGTTGCCGATTTTACACAGTGCAATTTTTTAACTATGCGATGCACGTTGATACTATTTTAATTTGAAATGACATGGCAACCAAGCAGTATCTTTCTGGAGCTGTAAAAAGAAAATGGAGAAAAGCAGAGAAAGAAAAGCAACCTCAAACTAAAAGTATGTTCTGCTATACATAATACATGACTTGCTATAGTATTAGTATTTGTACTATTCATTTATATTTATTTTTATTTGTTTTATGTACATATATTTTGGTTATTCTTTTAAGCACACTTGTACATTTAGTGGGTACAGAAAGTATTCAGACCCCCTTAAATTTTTCACTCTTTGTTATATTGCAGTCATTTGATAAAATCATTTAAGTTTTTTCTCATTAAGGTACACACAGCACCCCATATTGACAGAAACACAGAATTGTTGACTTTTTTTTTTTTTTAATATTACATGGTCCTAAGTATTCAGACCCTTTGCCCAGTATTTAGTAGAAGCACCCTTTTGATACAGCCATGAGTCTTTTTGGGAAAGATGCAACAAGTTTTTCACACCTGGATTTGGGGATCCTCTACCATTCCTCTTTGCAGATCCTCCCCAGTTGTCAGGTTGGATGGTAACGATGGTGGAAAGCCATTTTTAGGTGTCTCCAGGGATGCTTAATTGGGTTTAATTCAGGGCTCTGCCTGGGCCATTCAAGAACAGTCACAGAGTTGTTGTGAGGCCACTCCTTTGTTATTTTAGCTGTGTGCTTAGGGTCATTGTCTTGTTTAAAGGTAAACCGTGGCAAGGAAAAACTCCCTGAGATGGTAAAGGAAAAAACCTTGAGAGGAAACAGACTCAACAGGGAACCCATCCTTATTTGGGTGAAACAGAAAGCAGGAATTGATCTGCATTTATACAGTGTGTTAGATGGCAGGCAGTTCAACTATAACAGTTGATGTTAATTGATGTAAATATGGTGTCCAGCTAGTTATTGAAGACAATTGCAATCTTGAACTATTGAGCAACCGCAGCCAAGTCAAATCCTCAAAGAAACAGCTGTCAACACCAGTTGAGGCCAGACCCGTCTTTATGGTAAAGTGAAACCATCCCCAGACACAAAACGCATTCCAAAGAGACACGCGGGGCATCCATGCGACGAGATCTCCAACCAGAAGTGGGGCACAAGGATGGGTCAGACAGGTCGGGAGGGTAGAGGGAGTCTGGATCACTGGCAGCTCAGGAACGACATGTGTAGCTCGACAAAGAGAGGGGGAGAGAGAACAGAAGAGGGGAGAGCAGAAGAGGAGAGATAACAGTTAGGTATGGTCGCATTCACATAATGTATAATGTGAATGTATATTTAGTGTAGAGTGCAAGCAGAGACTTTGGCAGGACTAACTATGACAGCATAACTAAAAAGGGGAGAGCCAGAAGGAAACACAAACATGAGGGCTCCCTGAGATGTAAAGCAAACAATCACCTCACCGTCAACAAACCTGAGTGATCAATGAGAGCGGGGAAGACAGCATCTAAACATACCAGTTCACCTAATACTCTATGTCCATGAGTCTATTTATTCAAATTCATTCTATTCAAATCTATTTATAAAAATGCTTGATTAAATAAATAGGTTTTTAGCCTTGACTTAAACCCTGAGACTGTATCTGAGTCCCGAACATTATTTGGAAGACTATTTCATAACTTTGGAATGCCTGCATCCTTTGATCAAAGTAGGTGTGGCGGATCATAAGACACTAGCAGTTCGTTCAGATTCTGCGGCGCGAGACCATTTAATGCTTTATATGTCACGAGTAGTATTTTAAAATCAATGAAATTTCACAGGGAGCCATTGGAGTAAAGATAAGACAGGTGTGATGTGCTCGTATCTTCTGGGTCCAGTGAGGACTCTCGCTGCTGCATTCTGGACTAGCTGCAGCTTGTTTATGCATCTAGTTGAACAACCAGACAGTAAGGCATTACAATAGTCCAACCTAGAGGTGATAAAAGCATGAACTTTTTTTTCTGCATCGTTAAGCGACAGTATATTTCTTATCTTGGCAATATTTCTGAGGTGAAATAATGCTATCCTGGTAATATTATCTACATGTGCTTTAAATGAAAGGCTGGAATCTATAATCACACCGAGGTCTTTTCTGTTGCACTCGATGGAACAGAAAGGCCATCTAAAGTTACAGTGTGATCTAAAATCTTACTTCTAGCTGAATGCGGTCCTATGACTAGAACTTCTGTCTTATCAGGATTAAGCAGAAGGAAGTTAATTAGCATCCAATCTCTTATGTCCTGCACACATTGATCAATTTTAGTAAGCAGTTTTTTCTCATCTGGTTTTGCTGAGACATATAACTGTGTATCGTCAGCATAACAATGAAAACTAATACCATGTTTTTTTTTTGTCAATGTGGGGTGCTGCGTGTACATTAATGAGGAAAAAAATTTACTTAAATGATTTTAGCAAATGGCTGCAATATAACAAAGAGTAAAAAATTTACGGGGTCTGAATACTTTCCGTACCCACTGTATATTTGCATTACAATAGTTGCAAACTTGTTTAAATCTGATTAAATGTTTTTTACACCATGTATTAAATGTTGAATATTTTATACTTAATTCGCATTTAAACATCCAAATATTGTCATTTTTTGTGCCATCTCCTACCTCGTAAATATGCTATGACAGTTATTAACACCAGTCAAAATTATTTTTCATGGAATTTTACAGTGGTTGAGTTTTGAATTTTGTAGAATTTTGGTTTAATTTGGTTTGATTATAGATTTAGGGGCTGCATATGCCGCAGATACCACTAGGTGAGGCTGCAGCCTTTCTTTCCTCTACGCTGTGCAACAAACTGAGATTTACATTCATATGGCAGGCCTGTCTAGCTTGTGAAAACAGACAATTTGCCCAGAGGCCTTCTTAACTACTTCCTAACTGCTTTCCTTATAGAGGGAATGGCCAGGCTTTTTTGTTTGTTTGTTGGATATCTGTGAGCCAAATATGTGTCAGATACTAACTGACAACATGGGCATGAAACAGAACATGTCTAAAATGTGAATGGATTGCCTAGACCTCTATGCCAGGTTTCCTTTAGCTGCCCTTGTTTGCCACTGCAATAGTCCTGAAAACAGTCCTTTAAGAAACCACAATAGTGGATAAATTAAATACATAAGATACTGCATGGGCCACCCTAGTGTCATCATGCCAAACCTGAGCAGTTTCTTGTCTAACTAAACTTTAATCATGCCTTCAGTACACAATTTACAAAAAATAGCAAGTAATTGAAAATGGAGTTACCACTTGATTGTCATCGTTATGGACTGTAAAAGAATCAACAAAAACACACAACACACTACATTACAAGTTATTGTAATTTTTTATATTGCACACAATGAAACGCATCTGACCAATTTGGGATCTAAATAATTCAAATAAAACAAAAGTGTACTTTAATAAGTAAAAATATAATAGACATAACAGTTTAGACTGAGAAAACGCATTAGAATCCACGTCCAATTATTTAATAGATAGATGCAAGTGGTACGGAATATACAGTGTGTCTGTGTGTGTGTGTGTGGTGACCTCTGCTGCAAAAAAAAAATGCCACTTCATTCAGGTTGTAATGCTGCCTTGCACCCTGTATTCATTGGACTGCAAAGTCCTTTGTACCATATTGCTACTTTTTATTTTTTGGAAATTGAGACATTGTATCTCATTTAAATGCATTTTTCCATTTTTAATGATGATCACAAATAAGTGTGACAATTTAAAACGGTTTTGCTGTTAAATAAAATATTACATTACAGGTGGATATACTGTTTAAAAATAAATAAATATAGTGAACAATATACTCTTCGTATTATTTAATGCTGATTGCCCAAACAACCATAATTTTCTTTAAAAATATATTTCTTCTTTTTTTATTTTATATATTTTTTAGAACTTTATAAAAGTTAGAACTAAAGTTAGAATCAATATATGTCCTTACTCATCTGCATTTATGTGACAGTATGAACATTGCACACAAAACTATTGCCACTAGAGGGTTGTCTTGCACACAAATTAACCTTACCAGCACGTATTGGGACAAAATACAAATTAATTCGAGCTGACATTATCCGTAATTTTTCATTATATATTTTTATTATATGATAAATAACAACATTAAAAAGGCAACCTTATAATCAAGCAGAATTGCTGGTGCGAAGCCTCTAATATTTCTTGACATGCCTTAAACTATAGTTTTAAATTCTTCAGATAAACAAATTGCATAGACCGTGAACACTAGCTGTTTCAACAGACTATAGCCCGCTAATGCAGTACCACATATGAACACCAGGTGGGGCAAATTGTCATTACAATTGCGTTTTTGATTGTCCAAAGTTGCAGGCATTGAATCAGTTACCCAGATTGGTATTTATATATGTCATTATATCTATGACATTTTATTAGTATTAGGAGGATAACCCCTTGAGATGGAACATCTCGTTTTCGAGAAAATTAAAAAAAAAAAAATTATATATATATATCATAAGTGATTATGGTCAAAAATATCTGTTTATGTGACCTGATGTACTGTTCTTCTGTTCCTCTTTGGGGACACATTCACTGTTTAATCAATTGTTATTAGATTTTGTCTGCTTCCAGCTTGCCTCTGAGTCATATAGGACAGATGTTCAGCAACAACTGCCACACACACACACACACACACACTTCTATCTCTGTTGCTTCATCCTGTATATACTTGTATATATATTCTGGGATAGGCCTGGAACCTATCCCAGGAGACTTACAGGCAGTCTACACCCTTCACGGGGTGCCAAACCATCACAGGCCATTCACACACATGCACACACACTCTCACACTCATTCACACACTACAGGCAATTTGAGAATTCCAATTAGCCTAATCTGCATGTCTTTGGAGTTTACGAGGAAACCGGAGGACCTGGAGAAAACCCACCAAGCACAAGGAGAACATGCAACCTCCACGCACACAGACCCGGGCTGGAATGAAACCTGGACTGGGAAGTGGAGGAGAAAGTGTTAATCAATAAGCCACCATGCCACGCACACACACACACACACACACACACACACACACACACACACACACACACACACACACACCTAATTAATATATAACGTATTTAGCTGAGACACTGTGGAATGATTGCTATGTTTATGCTATTAAGATGCACACTAATATATGATGTGACATTTAAAGATACATTTTTATTTATTTTTTTGACCCTTGACAAATTTTTGTAATTTCAGTTATAATTCAAAGAACCTTGCTTGGATTGACCATCTGACTACTAGAAAGGGTTTAATATAATTTATTACCCTTCTACCTTTTTACTCAGCTCTTCCAAGAGTATCTTTATACTTTACCAATACGTCCCTTTTTTGAGTGCAGGTCTGTGATCATATCAAGCATGGTCTCCTTGGCTCTGTTGCACACCTTGAGGTGATTGATAAACTATCTTGCTAGAAGTTATAAACATATTATTACAAGGTTTCACTCCTATTATTAAAAATATGGCTTACTGGCTTTTATAGCACCCCTTACCGTCCCTGTTTACTTATTACTTATTATGTTAATCATTACTTATGACGCAGTTGCTCCTGCAAACAAACATACACTTTTTCCCGCTGGTGATTCTTGCTGCATCTCTAGCACTGTGAGGTCTTTTAATGCCTCTGTGCTGTAATTGTATTTAGCATCAATTGTATATGACTTGCATAATGATGGCATAGTGGTTAGCAGTGTGGCCTCACACCTCCAGAGACGAGGGTTTAAGTCCCACTTGTGCGCATGAAGTTTGCGTGCTGCTTGGTGGGTTTCCTCTCAGTACTCTGTTTTCTTCTCACTGTACAAAGACATGCAAAGTAGGCTAATTGACATTGCCCATAGTGTGTGTGTGTGTGTGTGTGTGTGTGTGTGTGTGTGTGTGTGCGCGTGTGTGTTTGTCTTGGAATGAATTAAAACCCCGCCTATAGTGTATTCTGCCTCATGCCCCAAGTGACCTGGCTTCAGGCCTCTCTCGACCGGGTATAGGACAGTAAGAGTGAGAGATATTTTGTGATTTAAAAAGCCTGCCAAATGAGTAAATACAAATGAAAAAAAAAAATCTAACAAAAACAAAATAGGTGAATCAGCTTTCACTAATAACCAAGTCAGCCAGAAAAAAGGCAATGTAATTGATAAAAAGGCACAATGTCATTCCTAAAATATGGGATATGATCATTCAAAGATAGCTCATATTTGACAGCTTTATTTGTAACAGCTATGTAAATCTGAGTGTAATAGAAAGAATAAAAACACTTAAAATCTGAAAAGTAGAGTGTGCACATACCCATATGGCCAACAGCTGATTATTCTTTCTGTAGCAGAAGTTTGAGCCCCACATCAAATGACTAAACAAATGAAATATTGAGCAGTCATTGAGATATGGGTTATTAATGCCTTGGAGAATGTGTGTACCTGGGGGATCTATTCTGGGTCTCTGCATCAGAGCTGGTCCCCAGGAAGCATTTTTTTTCCATCAAACAAGAGCTCTGGTCACATCAAAGACTTGCATTTGACACATCAGACGCTCAGGCAAAACACTCAACTGCCAACACTTTTACTGTTGATGGTCCTTTTCACACTTTGTGTGTCAGTGAGTGACACAACACAAATCAAACCTGAGTACTTGTGAATGTTAAATTTTACTCTTTGGAATTTCAATTATTTCTACCATTCGAAAAAATAGTGACTTTATGGGACAGAGACAGTAAATTTGTCATGTGGGTGCTGTAAGAAATTTGTTTTCTTCTGTTAATGTATGGTCTAATTGCATTGAAGGCGCATCCGCAAATCTAGGGAGCTCAATAAAATGTCAGAATCGAAAAAAAGGGGGTTGATTTATTTGTTTTGTAAGATCTAATGGATTTCTATTTTGAAGACCCAGAGTTACCCAATAATTTTACATTTTAAAAATTTAAGTCTGTTACAGACTTCTGCTTATGATAAATTGAGTCAACTCATTCTTAATTTTACTTTTTAATGAAAATAAAAAGTTCAAGATAAGGAAACAGAACATTGTATTTTTAAACAACATTAAGAGGTGCCTTAAATTATTGATCCTTTTATTAAATGTAATCCAGAACATATTGTAGTTTATTTATGATAATTTATTCCCCAAGATGAAAATGATAATCATCTCATTCTCAGGGGGCAATAAATTACTTATTCATTTATCATTACATTATACTTATTATTACAACAAATTGAACCATGACACAGACATGATATATACTTGGGAAATTTTAGAACATATAAAATGTATATATATAATATCTATACCATATATTCAGGTCCCCTGATTCCCTATACAGGATAAGCTGCATGAAGGATGAATGAATAAATAAACATCAACTATTAGCTTGTATTTTATATCCACAAAAAAATATATAATTGGTAATAGTAGTATTTGCATATTCAATAAATACTGTGATATATTGTACAAAAAGCATAAAGTATATTAATATACTTTTAGATATTATTAATCTTAAAACATTCAAATTCAGATTTTATTTGTCACATACACAGTCATACACAGTATGATATAAAGTAAAATGCTTGTATGACCACCCATGTAAAAGGAAGAAAGTAAGAACATAGAGAATTCGAATAAAGAATATAAAATATGAAATAAGAATATAATAATATAAAATTATACAAATATAGGAAACCTTTTAGCTGTAAAATATACACTATGTACATATAATAAAATAGAACTGTATATGTCCATCATGAGCAGAACATCCTGCAGTATAGAAGTTTCACACATTATTATTATTTTGGTGTCCTGTTACTATTCTGTCCTTATTCTTTTCTTTTTCTTAGATCTAAGCACCTTCCTTCCTCCACAGAAATCTTCTGTCCTCTTTCTTGTCATTTTTCTCTAGCCCTCTCTCTTTTGTCTCTGTCATTCATGTTTCCCTCCAGAATTCTTGCCTGGGGCAGAGTATTTCTTCCCCCGCCAGCCCATCTGGCCCTGGGGCCTCTTGGACAGCTGTTCATCTTGCGTCCATTCTCTCCTTGCCTTTCTCTGACCCCTAGACATTGGTCATCAGTGGACGCCCTGCTATTTATAGAGTGTTGGTATGCAATCATAATGCTATTATTATTGGAATTATATATATTTTTTTATATAAAAACAACTATAGGGTTCCCAGCTGGAATTAGCAGTTTTAGAATTTTTACAAAATTAAACTGTGAATTATGACGTTTTGGGCACTTAAACCATCAATATTGCTTAAATTCAGAAGAATTTACTGATGAATAAAATAGGTCTGTAGAGAAAAATATATAATAAAATAGCTTATACATTTTTGTTGGCTTGGAACTTGGTCCATGTAAACAATTGTGTTTAGCGTTAGTAGCTGCACCTACAACCTAGAGCTCATTTTGATCATATTTTCAAATTACAGTTCACATGTTGGTTGAATTCCAGCCACCTGGTCTCTGTTTGCTTAATTTAAACCAGTGAGATAAGCTGGTGATAACATGGATTTATGACAGTTTGATAACTTGATAATAGGTTATGGCAGAACAAAGGTCCGCAAAAATACATATATTTTTAACAAATGCATTAGAGATCACTACTGCTAGTCTTCTTTTAGCAGTAAGATTCCAACCTTTTGGTTTTGCCTGCTCATGTGTTTGTTGAACCAACTAAAGTGACCAAAAACCATCAATCAGTTTATTTCCATAGATGTGAAAGCAGGAGGTCAACAGACAGTAAGGAAAGTGAAAAAGAAACTCATTGAGTTGCCTATGATAAGGAAAACCTATAAAAGCCATCCTGATCATGTAAAACTGAAATATATATTTAGGCGATTGGATCTGTGGCAGAGTCTTTATGACATTAGCCTTTTATGAGAAATGCAAATCATGTTTGAATTTATTTACTTTATACCCAGGATCATCTTTTCCTTTAGCCTTGGCTCCATGCATGTGTTAATGATCTGCCCAAGACTCCCTGTGGTCGGAGGGTAATTGCTCAGGTTAATTGTGAGGAATTTTTAAACACAAACTAAATTTGTCTTGCATACTCACTAATATACATTTTTAAAATCCACAAGTGCACACACACTCATTTGTAAAAGTCACATGTAATGACAAAGCACATAAAATGCTGCCCATACAGTTATGTCTGAAGCATAAAAAGATTGGAACACTGGAAATATCTGGAAACATACTGCATATTTATAACCATTAAACAATATATGTCCCACAAAAAATGTGAATAAATTGTCATGAAATCCATTATTGTAGCTTCAAGTACCCATTAAAATGTAGCTTGACCTTAACTGAAATAAACATTCTGCTGTGGCTGATATAATCTTGTCTGACTGTGCATTTGTGATAGGGTGGGGGAGACGTGACCTCAGCTTAGTGCTGTTGACTCGAGCAACACTACCGTTTCACCACTGCTCAATTCGTATGGGGGTTTGTTCCCTTGAGTCACCACTTTACACCCCAGCTAGGAAGATCATTATTCCTTACAGACACTCTTAATGGGTCAATGCACATACATAATGCATTCATAAGCTATTATGCTAAGACCACCTCAATGTACACAGACTCAAATGCTAGGCCAGTTTACATAAGATGCAGTACATAACCTTTTTTTGTATAGAGGCGATTTTTTATTTGGATATTAATAGTTTAAAAAAGAAAATCTAGGTATGGGTGTCTCTGTTAGGATCCTAGTTCTACAGTAGGGCACATTAGATGTTGACGTTGGATATTTTATTTATTTACTTATAGCCCTGAAAACACCATTTTCCAGTTTTAATTGGAAAACATTACTTTAAAACTGAGTGAAAATGCTTTTAAACAGTGATGGCTTCTACAAAGCAATATTAAGAAAAATGGTTAAAGTGTCATCAATTTGGTTTTGCATTTTGTACATATTGCTGTTGCTTTGTCTATATAAATATGTCTCTTGTCCTTGATATTTGTGGTTGCTTCTTTATTATATACAATATGCTAAGCCTGCATGCTAGTCCTGTTGACAACAATTTGTGAGCGTGTGTGAGGTTGTCCCTACCCAAGCCTTGTTTAGCTTACACACCCTGACCAACCCTGCCATCCTAGTGTAAACCCTCATGACACGTTTTTACATGTAAGCAAACGGCAATCTATAGAAGTGTCTGAGCTTGCCTTTAGAGTTTTTTTTTTTTTTAAAGAAGTCCAGTTTTACTAGTTTTTAGCCCTAGATGAATTTGAATTTCTACTCTCTATTGTAAAGTGTATAAACAGACAAACTTAAACTATGTTTAAGGGATCAATAAACTTGCTCCCTATACTTCTTTTAAAAAACAGACACATACTAGTAAATTTACTATTTTAGAAAATAAAACTATTTACTCTTTTCCTATATTCCAATTTCACTAACTTTTTGTCAGTAAGAACAGTTATAGTAAAGCAGGTATGATGGAAATTTTTAGTTGTTTTGAATTAGCCAAAGTAGAGAGGACCAAATAAGTAAAAAGCCACAAAAGCTCAGATGGATCTAACATGTATGAACCCACTAATCCCCACACTAGCGTGTGATGAGCTAGATTGGTAAGGGACACAAAGGCAGGAAATGTGCTTTTGTATGAAAATTAGCATCCAACAGCTTTAGGACCAAAACTTTAAATTAAATCTATATGTATTTATACACATCCTCTGAAACAGCATTTATCAGTTAGGTAGTCATTTAGAATCTATAAATATTATAATTTAATTATAATGTGCAGACACACACTCATTCTTCTCTTGATTTGACAATACCTGAAGCATTTTGCATTATCAAGTATGTTTTTTTTTTTTTTGAGAAATGAAGTGTGCTGTTTTAGCTATGCGTCCTTCTCCCCCAGTATTCTCACAGCTTCTTTTGACTGGATTTGGAGGGATCTTGTTATAAAGGGGACAGCTGCTTTTGGAGACCGACTGGTTGCTATGACATGCCAGGGTTGGGTCTGCTTGTAAATAGTGAAAGAAAGGCTTTAAAGCAACCACTAACTGCTACATATTTTTGTTCTCATTGTGCCACTGTAAAGGGGAGATATTCTGGAGGGAGCAAGATGTCTACTAACAATGTTGCTGTGAACAGTGCTGCCACTTATTCTAAAAAATATTGTAACAGAAGTATTTTTGTCTTAAATCTCACAGGCCACAATTGTTCAGGCTTATGTGACAAAAACAGCACAATGTCCACAACCACACCTACATCTAGCAAACCTTAAATACCAATAAGTTATAAAGCCTATTAAATAGTTTACAACCCATCTTCTGTTGTCCTGTGCATTTATTGTCCTGTTCTGTGTATTTATGGCCCCAAATCCTTCTTATTGTCGTCACAGTGTATGTGCACTGTATGTAGTCTAGCGTACTGTTATGTGTTGCCCCATCGTGTTGGAGAAACATTTTGTTTTAATGTATACAAGCAACGCAGAGGAATGACAATAAAACCCACAAGACTTGATCTATGGAGTTTTTACAAGTTTGGTAAAATATAGATATAACGCGACACTGCGTTTTACTCACTCTTTATTATTGTAATGACGACTGTATAAACAAGCGTGAATATATATATTTTATAGACTAGTACCATTTTGTATCATTTAAACTGCAAAATTTTAAACCTTTATCTTTGAGATTGTGGTACAGTCCAAGCGTGGCTTCTGCCTTAGTATTGGCTGAGCTCTTGTTGAAGGCGTGTCCAAGCTGGGCTTGAATCGTTCCGCGGGAAAAAAATCTATTTCTTTCTACGCGGATATTGTTACTTCCTGTTGCACGTAAACGTCAATGAAAGAATATCATTGGATAGTCTTTCACGTGCGCTAATCGCTGATTGGTCACAGGGTGTGCCTGTCACGCATACTTTTTTAAAAGAGCACCGCGGAGGGAAAAAAGCAAACTCGTCTGATTGGACAGATCAGATGTATCGAGCTCGCTGATAGGTCATACCGATTGCCGCTCGTGGGCTGGATATTTTGAACATAAATAAGGGCTAAACTCAGCACTTCTTTTCTCAGAGCAGAATTCGGAAGGAGTCAGAGAGAGTGCTCTCAATGTGGCAGCTCTCTGACAAGAAGAAACAAAGAAAATGACCTTTTAAAATATACTATTCGTTTATTCCGGACTGTTTATTTTGGGCTTCGACGTCATGTGCGGTTTTGCAGCGATTTTCTCTTTCACCCTAAACAATTATTTATGAAACTGGGTGCTAACAAGCGAGCTACCGAGCTAACCCCGGGCTTTTTGTTTGACATTACCGCCTGCAGTCTAACCAAAATTTTAATTTGAATTGCTCTGACACCGCGAGAGTGCATAAATGGAGCTCGGTAAATTTCCAAGCGACTTCAGCCCGGTGAGCCTGGAGCTGGGAGAGGGCCCTGATTCAGTCCCCAGAGTTTCCAGGCCAACTCTGCCCGAGATAGGGCTAAAGGGCTCCCCCTGCATCAAAAACCTCTTCTCCCCTGGAAATACCGCTGTGCTGTCTCCTGTGACCAACCTGACACTCAATATGGACAATCTCGCTGTGCTTGAAGGGTGAGCATTATTGATTTATAACAGCTATTTTATTGTTTTTTTTTTCCTAGCTAGCAGGTCGGGTTAACTAGCTAAAACGCTAGCCTATTTTATTTCCTATTCCAGGACTTGTTCTGTTGTGATTAAACAAAGCGAATGTTGTGTGTGCTAGCGATTCAGTATCTTAACATGTTATAACTCTTTAGGCAATGCGAGACCCCGAAAAGGAAGAAAATGGATAAAAATGTGCCCTTGCTCAAAATTCCATCCTTTGCCTCCGACACTTCTTCAGATGCAGGTGAAGTCCGCCACCCTCTTCACTCTCGTATTAATCAGTTTAATAAATGTATCGAGTCTGTTTTCTCCACGAATGTGAGAAAAGCGTAGTGACGTTTTTTATTTTATTTTAGTATGGCCATGTCACTGTAATTATGGCAAATGCATAGGCTAACTTGCTTCTCCCATCTTGTGTGTTTTAGGATTGGGCATGGACTCTCCCAGCCCTGTGGACTCGGAAGATGCGGAGCAGAAGTGAGTTGTTCTGACTGGCGAATTTCTAGATGTTCTAGAAATTTACATCACAAACTTGCAAAAAGTGCTGTGGTTAATCCAGCTAAACTCGTAACTGCGGTGCAAATTTGCACTGCAATGACATGGTTCTCTTTATTCTAGAAATTTCACTTTTTTGTTCTAACTTTTATTTTTTTATTTTTTTTAATGATTTGTTAGCAGACATTATTTGGAGTAAGCTACATTTACAACTGCACCAAGTCCTCTCAAACCGAGCCTTTAGCAACTACGCAGTGTTCTCCCAGGGCCAACATTCTCCCGCAATTCCTTTTGGCCTTTCTGGATGCTGTTTGGCTACTAATGTTTAGTATTACACTAATATGGCATAGTTGTATACTATACTTAATTTACTTTACATGCTCATTTTCATCACTTTGCTTAATATTTATTCTATGTACTGTTTCATAATATACCCCAAACTGGCATATTTGCATAAAGGCCGGGAACAAAGGACTGTCTATCTTTGTGAATACTAGTTGTCAGCTCTATTGTTCTTGTATTTCATATTTAAAAATGAGATGGTTAGTTTCAGGGATTATACTTGTTGATGGGCCATAAATTCTTTATGTAGATTTATACAACCATAAACCCTTTGTGCTTGGGTGTTGGATTTGATTATTATAGCTTCAATTCTTGCTGTTTATCAATGCATCTGTCTTTTAGAAATATATGTATGTTGTGGCAACTCCATTTGACAACTTATTAACCTTGCTAATTTATAGAAATGGGGTCACTACACCATGGTTTACAAATGTGCTGTAATGAACAATTATATAAAGTGATTGTTTCCTTCCTTAGAGTATGATGTGCCAGATGTTCTATCGTAGTTGCAGCAGTCTGTATTTCTGTAGACATGCAGATGGGCATCTTTTGTTCTAGTCTGAGGTGTGACCAGTTGCTGTTCGTGAAGATTCCTATTCATTCACAGCCCCTTTTGACTAGCAGCTGTTTGCTACTCATACTGTGGTGGTGGGTCCTTTTTTGCACAATGCTCAAGGGGTTTGGGCGTACGGACTGGCACACTCCACAATCTTTTTGAATAGTGGTATGGATAACGTGTGCTAGTCTGGGCTGGTGTAAAGAAAGGAGGCCCCCTACCAACCTGGCTGCACTTAGCTCTCCAATTCTCCCTTTTCCTTTGCTGACAAAGACATGCGCACGCACACACACTCTCTTCCTCCTCCCCCTACAAAGATCCATTCATCCTGTGGCCGGGGGGACTTGCATTAGGGGTTAGTGCCGTGTGGGCATATGGTTGATTAGAGGACCCAGTTCTCCCTCTCCTTATAGGAACTCTTTAGCATACAGGTGGGGATCACAATGCATTTAACCCCCAGTGTGTGGTGAGGGGCCCAGTCTTGGAACGTAAATACGTTGTTGAGTTTCTTTGTGTCCTAATTCTGTGTGTTCTGTTACTTGACAGACTTTGGTCAGGCATACTTCCAACTGTCTCTTTGCTCTCTTTCAGGTTTGAACAGGTCATACAGAATGCTACCAGAGTCATATATGAGTAAGTAAAATGTATGTTTATTTTTTGAGAATAATTTAAACCTTTTATCTGTATGTAATTTACATGTATGGTTTGGTCTTTATAGAAAGATGCCCATTCGCAGGATAAACTCCTTGCCGGTAAGTTTGTCCAGTATTACTAATGGTTTAGTGCTGTTCGGGCTAAGTCAGATGTTTGATAAACCTTGATTTATGCATTATTTGAACAATAGATGATTGTTCATTAAAATTTTTTGACTATAGCTGCAGTTGCTGGGTTACAGTCCCAATCTGAAGGTGAAAGATTCTGACATTCCTCGTTATGGAGTATTTAGTCAGAGCTGCACACTCAACTTGGAAAACAAGGAGAACCTGCATGATGTAAGTCATTGGTGTCGCACATTTGTGAACCTCTCAAGCCTCTCCAGTCTGTTTATCTTTACCTGTTTTCTGTATTAATGTAGACAAGTTTTGAGTTTAAGAAGCCCACTAAGCCCGTTTCTCGCTGTCGACTGCGTTCCACTGGGGATGCAAAGGAAGCTTTTGCTAATCGGCCCAACTCTGCTCCTGCTCTTATGGTATGATTGTTTTGAATTTTAGTTGTCCAGTGTTTGTTCAAAACAATATAGAACATAGTCACTTAATTTTCTTTTTCATCCCTACAGTTTTCTCCTACCTCTTCTAATCAGCTAGCCTCACCAGAAAGTGACAGTCCTTTTACACTGCGACGCACATCTTTTTCCAGCTTCCCTACTGATGATGATGATGGCTTTTTAGACGTACTTGATGATGTAGAGGTGAATAAATGAAGTGCTAACAATGATAAACTAATTGAAAATATAAAATAATAAGTTTTACATTGTGTACATCTTTTGTTTTTCCTCACCCTGATAGACGGACTCTGAAGTACCTACAGGAATGGCCAGTTTGCTTACAGCTCCTCTAGTTGCTGAACAAAGTATGGCTGTGGAAGTCTCGGTATGTTTCAGTCTCTAAATTTTAGTTCCTTTCTATAGGATGGATAAACAGATACCACACTGATTATGCCCATAGCTGACTTGTTGTGTCTGTGGTTGTTGTGTGGTTCACAGCCGGTTCGATGTCGACCACGAGGGCTGTTTCGCTCACCCTCCATGCCAACAGGAGGTCGTGCTCCTCTTAAAAGACCAGATAGGCCCAGAGATGAGAACACTCCTGTACGTGTGAAAAGGAGGAGGAGTGTCGCTGGGTCACATTTCACAACATTGGAGCAGGAGGATCCTTTTCCTCAACAGGTCAGACACACCACTTTTGTGACCATGCCAAATGAGCATATCTGCAAACACGGTTTTGACACTAAACTCCCTCTGTTACAGGTTCAGCGGTCAAAATCGTTTAATCATGCAGAGATGGAGAGAATATTGGACACTGATCCGAGTAATGTAATTGGAGATTTTACCAAGGTAACTGTCTACATCTGCTGTTTAGCTTAAATTTTTTTGTTCATGGGCAGATTTAATATTTAGGTTTTTCCTCTGCCTTCTTCCCCATAGCCTCCTGCTTTGCCCACAGTAGATGGAAAACACCAAGACTTAAAATACATCACTCCAGAAATTGTAAGTAGATATTATGTACTAGTTCTAATTAAAATTTTTAGAGTTGTATACCTTAAGGGTGTGTTCAAGTTTCTTTACCTTTCTTTCTATGTGGTATCAGATGTGTGCAGCAATGAATGGGAAGTATAGTCATGTGGTGGAGAAGCTGTTTATTATTGACTGTCGCTATCCATACGAGTTTGAAGGAGGGCATATCAAGGTGAGTACAGTGGAGTTCTTTGGGTTGACAATAACAGTGTTATTGTTTTGAAGCTGCTAGGAAGGGAGTCCGCAACATGACCTTTAAGCCTGATTTGCCTGTCGCAGATTAATTTGAGCGATTAATGAGCGACTGAGGGGGATTTAATCTTATCTGCTTCTGTGTGCTGCACATTTCACAATTCATGACTTTTGTCTTTG
The DNA here is from genome assembly GCF_024256425.1 of Clarias gariepinus. Classification (NCBI taxonomy): domain Eukaryota; kingdom Metazoa; phylum Chordata; class Actinopteri; order Siluriformes; family Clariidae; genus Clarias; species Clarias gariepinus. The sequence continues at coordinate 21,719,894 of NC_071107.1, forward strand.
TGTGGAAGAGCAAGAGCAAATTGTATAAAAAAAATATATATAAATAAAAAAAGATTGTGGTGCCTAAAAAAAAATAAATTAATTAAAACCACAACAAAAACTGTGCATCTCCCCAAGCAATCTTTCCTTGACATTTTTAGCATAGATCTTTTAGTCCTGTTTACATACTAAATATGACGGATGAATGGTTGTTTAGGCATTTGGGGTTCAAAAATGAACAATGACGAAAGATTGTATTGTCTCAACCTTATTTGTGATTTCTCATGTAATTTTCACAGTAATCCTGAATTATTGGCATTGAGTTTGTTGACCTTTGTTTTGACAGGGTGCTCTGAACTTGCATCAAGAAGACCAGGTTGAGGACTGCTTCTTTAAACAGCCTGTCCTTTCAAAATGCCCTGAAAAGCGTGTGCTGCTGGTATTCCATTGTGAGTTTTCATCTGAACGCGGCCCACGAATGTGCCGCTTTGTTCGTGAGAGAGACCGTGTTCTCAATGTCTATCCCAATCTCCATTACCCGGAACTTTACATTTTAAAGGGGGGCTACAAGGATTTCTTTCCCCTTCATAAGGTGTGTAAGGGTGTTTAAAATTACTTAATCAAGAAAATGAAATGTTTATTTTAGTTATAATTTAGAGCTCTACTGATTTTTTGCATGTATTTTTACAGATGGAATGTGATCCCCAGGCTTACAGGCCAATGCATCATGAGGACTTTAAAGATGATCTGAGGAAGTTTCGCCTAAAGAGCCGGACGTGGGCTGGAGAACGCAGCAAACGTGACATGTACACCCGTCTTAAAAAGCTCTGAGGCACATGTGCTCACTTTTATATACTGCCTAAACTCGCTCACACACTGTTCACATGATCAGTTATGTGACAATGATGTAATGATATCCAATATTGCTCAGGTCATCTGCCCATGGTCAAAAAGCACGCTTACTGCCTTAGCTCAGTTCTACACACCTGTTCCTTGTCACATGTCCAGTGGATAATTTTTTTTTTTTTTTTTTTTAAACTCCTTTTCTCCCTCAGTCCAGCTAAAGACCTCAAAGCACTTACATTTTAGTGTTTATGGTAGAGAGTGCTCATTTTGTTTTATAATGCAAACTTTTTTTCCCTGCTAATCCGGGTCTGAGCCATTTTATACAGTTAGTTACTACAGTTATGAGAACCAGACAGTGTTGTAATGTCCTTACTCAATTATGTACATTCATGTAATAAGTCACCATGAGTGGTTATTTTAAAGAGGGTTTCTAACTTTTTTGATAGATTTTAACAGATTAGTATGAATGACTAGTGCTGTTTAATTGAGTGTGTGAAAGGCCTGCATTTGGTAAATGCAGTCTGTGGATTCCTTGGCCATTTTGCACTGCCAATTTTATTTTTATTATTCTATTTGCAATGATTATATCCTCATTAAGTCCCCTGTATTTTGAGATTTAATGTGAAGGCAGAAAAAAATTTTAGGAGGTGGGAGCAACTGTCATGGAACCTGTCTGTGATTGCGCTCACTCAGGGGGACAGGCTTGGCTGATTGCTGCAGGTCAGCGTGAGGTGACCTTAATGTTCACCAAAATGCCCAGCAATAAACCTGCATGTGACTTTTTTTTTTTTTTTTTTTTTTAAATTAAATAACATTGTTATAATCCCCTTTTTTCCCCTAAATGCTAATGTTCTGTGTGTAAGATGGTGTATTGAGTCTGCTTTTGTCCATGCATGGCCCTGTGTGAGGTGAGATCTGTTAACTGCAATACCAGTGTGATCTTGGTGGGAGGGGGGGAATAAACTACTTTAAACTATCTGTGCAAATGTTAATGCTTCCTTCATGTGCGATTATGTACCGTTCCAGGTTTTGTGGTTTGTTACTTTTCAAATCCTGCCAGGCTGGTTTTTGGATTTTTAGGCATGTATCCACAAGCATTCCAAACAGTCCTCCTTGGTGAAGGAGTAGCCAGCAGTTTACCCAACACACTGTAGTCTCATCTGGGCCAGTATAAAGCTCTTGGTTTTGGGGGTAAAGAAATGTTAAACGGGCCTTGTGCTTCTCTGGAGCCATCGTATGGCAGCACTACACAGGTTTTGTCTTAAGGGAACTCTTAAATAGATGAGAGTTCTTCACAGGTGTGTCTGAAGTGTTAAGTACCTTAAAGGATGGCAGATAAATAAAGCACTTGCAAATTTAATTATTAATATAATTATTTAAATAAAGTATATTTTAGAAGCCTAATTACATACTGGCACAGAGCTGTAATTACAATTTTTAAGAAACATTTCATTGGAATCGTTTTTTTCTTGACAAATGCAAGCAGTAAACTGGGTGCAAACAATAGGTTTTGTGTGTAGGTGGGTGCTACATGAATTCAATGAAGTCTGAGAGGGTGTGGCTTCCCTGAAAAGGAACACTAAAGTAAAAAATGCCACTGGGTGACTCGGAAGCATTTGCCGGTTTTAACCATGTGGTATATGAAACATAATTAATAAATAAATTTAATATAGATTTAAATAAGTCTTGTAATTTGTAACCCAAATATTTTATAGTTGGGCTTTAATGACCAATAAAAACATGAAAAAGCTGAAAACTTGCATGGAAAATTTTAAATGAACCTTGTAGCTGTTTCATGCTTTGGTATAAAACTCCAGGGGCTTAATAACTACATGGCAAAGTTGAGTCAAATAGGATCATGCACACCAAGTTTCCATTCAGTGCATAACTTGGTCAGAGTGATTCTAAATTTAAAGTCATATCCTTTACTGTCATTGGTAGTGTTGGGCTGGAACTGCTCTGACACCCACATCCTGTTATTACTGCAGCTGAGATTAACCCATTGTTAGAGATGAGTTTTGTAATATCCTAAACAGCGTTTGAGTGCTTAGTGTAATATATGGCCTAATTCTTCTTTCCACTTGTAGTTCTGTCTTAATGTCTCAGTTAATGGAAGTAACATGCAGACGATGTCTTCTTGTAATGACTTGTAACAGATGCTTTTCTTAGAATCTAGAGAAGTGCACCATTGTATAAAGGTAGCATATGGGTCCTCTAAAAGAGCTGTTACACAAACTATAGGCTTGATCTGTCTGCACTTATGAGCGTGTTTCCATTGTAAAGGCATGCTTCCACAAATTACACAGATATTTAACCAAACTAAAAGCAAAACTCTTTGAAAATGCTGTAAGGAAAATAAAAGTCAGTTTTCATTGGAATTATGTAATTATGTATTTGAATTGGATTATATCATTGTATACTGAATGCCATCTGTGAAATGCATCATTTAAATACTACACATATACATTTTTATTTTAGGATTATTTTAAAATCATGGTTAAGCAGAAGTTTTTTATAATCTGGTAGTTCCTCTCACTCTTCTCTCTCACTTACTGTGGGGGATTTGACTGATGTGTGCTTCTGCTGGATGGTCAACAAAACTTTGAATTGGGGGTTTCTTCCCTGCAGTGTTAAGTGAGCATGTCTAGCAGTTGTTAAGTAACAGTTGCTCTTGTATGTTTTACGCACACATTTCAGCTGCTGCAGTTGAGATGGTAATGTCCCCACCCAAAACCAAGAACGTAACCTTCCTATAAGTGTGACACCATATAGTAATTTGTTGTAAGTCTTATTAAAGTAATTAGCTTTTTTTCTTATCAAAAAGTTTTTTTACTTTTTCAACTAAACAGTGGATAATAATAGCATATTAATTAATATGGCATATAGAATCAGATTACATTTTGCTACACTGCTGTAGTAAATGGATTTTTCTGTGTATTTTGGGTGAATATGCTTCAGATCTTGTACAGTACTAAAGCCAGTTTTTGTTTAAATAATGTTCTGTTGATTATGTCAGAGATGGAGGTTTTTGTAACTGCTCTTAGTATACCGGTCTTCAATTGGAATAAGCCTGAGGTGAGCAAACTCCACACAGACAGTGAGCTGCTACTGCCTTGCGCCGTTCATTTGACTTGGTGTTAAATTAAATTAATAATTATGAATTTAATATTTACTGATTTCCGAAAATAAGAAAATTACCAAGAAAATAGCCTTTAGCCTCGACATCTGTCCCTTTGTTGTTGCTGAACTCTTCTGCCACCTAGTGCTAACATTAGGTACAGGCCGAGTCCTGTCCTCGATCATGTGACTAAACCCGGAAGTGTTTTTTTGTTTAATGGTGGAGGTACCACACAGGTTTCATTTACTAGATTTTTTTTTCACAATAAGAAGTGTCTTTTTTTCTGCCACTTTTAATAGTGTATTGTAATAGAAATGAAGAAGAAGTAGTAAGGTACATTCGCTACGGTGCTGGGTAAATATATATATCTGTAATATAATTATTATTTTTTAAAGTGCTTTTAATGTTGTTATTTAACATTGTTTAAGATAGATGGCACGCTATAATTGCTCAAAATACCACATTTATATTGGCAAATCTGCAAATCCTGTTCTAGTTATAAAGAAGTCATGGTGGTCTGCTTTCTTATCCATACCGTGTGTCCGGTGAGCGCGCTCTCTGCCGGTGAGAGCCGGATCCTGTACTCTCACCTGTTCGGACCGGAGGAGGTCACACTGCTCCACCCAACCGCCGAGCAGCAGCGACTGGCCCAAAAGGAGGCTCTCTGCCTCGTAGCCAGGTAACACTCTCTATCCCATAAGTAATCAATGTTACTCTCTCATAGTCTAAACTATTGGCAGAGACTTCTTATACTCTGTTTCAGTGCAACCTCATTCCATCCATCTATCCATCTAGGAAGCTCTGTAGTCCAACTACGGACCGTGATGATTACCGTTATAGGACCTCCGGTCGACATTCACACACTACAGGCAATTTGTGAATGGCACTTAGTCTAAAGCATGTCTTTGGACTGTGTTAGTAAACCGAAGTACCACGAGGAAACCCATCAAGCATGGGGAGAACATGCAATCTCCATGCACACAGCCTCAAGGCAGGAATCAAACCCAGACCATGGAGGTGCAAAAAAAACCCTGTCAGAATACACAGTGCATTGCTGTTGATTTCACATGGAGCCGTGTAGCTACAGACCAGTCAGAGTGCCCATGCGGACCCCTGTCCATTGCCAAAAGTGTCTACAAAGGGCACATGAGCATCAAAACTGGTAGCAATGTTAGGAGACCTGTTTTGATAAAATCATTTTTTTATTTACATCATGTGGACAACCACAGGTATTGAAGAGATGGCACCAGAATGCACCATGGGAAGAATGCAAGCCGGCAGAGGTAGTGTGAAGCTTTGTGTGATGTTCTGCCAGAAAACCTTGGGTTCTGCCATTCATGTGAATTTTACTTTGACACATACCACTACCTAAACATTGTTGCTGACCAAGTACATGCCTTTATGGAAATGTTATTCCCTGATGCTGGTGGAGATCACTGTGGCCTTGCACTTCCAGTGTCGAGGGTTTGATTCCCGCCTCTGGTATGTGTATGTGGAGATTGCATGGTGGGTTTCCTCCAGGTTCTTTGGTTTCCTCCCACAGTACAAAGATAACTATAATGACTTTGAAAGCCAACCACACAGAATAAAAAAAATTTCATCACAATACAGTACTTTGAGTTGTCGTGGTGAATAATACTGTATTCCATTTTTAAAAACCTTGACTGTACTTGACTTGTCACAGGAGTTGCGCTACTGTTTACACAATAGCTGTCTGGGTTGCACTAACACTTTCAAGGTCTACTATTGGGAAATACTTGTTTAAATGTTTTTTTTTTTTTAGACAAGAATACAGTTTATGTAGCAATGCTAGAAACATGATTATGGCTTAAGTGTGCATGTGCTAAATGCAATGTCCTAAAAGGGCAGTCCGCTAAGCACTGAACAAATGTGTTTTTTTACTTAGGCCCATCCCACACACACATTGTAAGACAATTATCAGCTACTTTGGCCTTCTGTGGAATAGTTTATACAGAATGCTCAAAAGGTAATTTAAGCATCATTAGTGGCAAAGCTGCTGTCAACGGATTTATTAAGGGGAGAAGATAATAACACTCTGATGGAGACTGATATCAGTAACACAGACATTTAAGAAGTGTGGTGGAACTTATTTAAATTAATTGTCATTTATATTGAACATCAAAATGCTAAATTATATAATTTTTTATTTAAAAAAATTAAACTATATGCTGTCTGTGCAGCATGATGTAGGTAGCCTCACAGTTTCAGGGTCCTGTGTTCGATACTGAGACTGTCTTTCTGGGTTTTATATGATATCCTTGTCCACGTGGGTTTCCTTCAGGTTTTTTTTAGTTTCTTTCCTCTATCCCTATCATATTCACAAATTTAAAAGAACTTAAATCTTACAAAGCCAATATAAAAATACGAATGTTCAAGAAAAAGACATTGTTCTGGCTCTTATAGGCAAGTATATTTTATCTAAACTTTAAAACGCTGCAAGAGACGAATATTTCATTTGGTGATGGTAAGTTTTGATAGCAGTACAATGCTGGAATCCAGTGACAGTTTCTCTCTCCATCTCTCTCTTAGGCAAGTGCGCAGTGCTGTGTCTGCAAGCCGGGAGGTGTCAGGCAGAGTGTTAGTGGAGGCAGGGCTTGGGGAAGAGGCCACAGCTTTGAGTGAGGCTGAATCTGGTGTATTGTCCTTAGCAAACAGGGAGCCATTTGCAGGAAGTTGTGTTGCTCTGTGGCTTGGAATTCACGCTCTGGCCTTCACCCTGGTGTGTCAGCCACATGAGAACCTGTTGCTTGCTGAGGGAACTCTGCGGAACCTGGCACGCCACTGTCTGGAGGAACTACGTCTGCTTGGACCTGGTAGTGAGGTGTGTGAATGTGATAAAATGTGATAATACTTTCTTGTGAATTTTAATGGACAAGCAAGAGTGATATCACTTATTGATATGACCATCATGTCCTATTCTACTTCATTCTGAGATATAAGATATTTAATTTAGCACTTTAATTATGCAGTGTAAATTATATATACACAAGCTTAAAGCCAATTAGATTAGAGAGTTATTGCTGCATGAGCCATTGAGGCTAACGGTCTACTTCCATGTTTGCTGTACCACACTGTATTAATTTCAGTGGGCAGTTTTGTCATATCCACGCACGCACGCACACACACGCGCACACACGCACACACACACACAAATAGAGGTTACCTGAGCCCAACTTTATGCCTTCATGACCTACCTTATCAATTATTATAAGGCTCTTTTTACTATCATTCCTTTCAGATCATCCACTAGGCTATGATACACTCACTCAAATATTTGGACATTGACAAAGTTATTGTAGCAGAATTCAAAGTAAATTCTATTCAGAGTTCGGATTGAACACTTTACATATGCAAGCCCTCAACTTCTTCGGGGGACAAATGTAAGTGGACAAATTAACGTCATTAAAAATTATTGTTTAAAGTTGGAAATTCCAAATTCCTTGGGGTCAGTGACTGCCTAAAGTCTGAAACCCACAGACATTACCAGCCTGGTGATTCCCTGTCAGGCCTTTCCCTGTCAGGTCTTCCGTTGTTGCTCGTTTTTAGGCATTTTGCCCTCAGTTGTGCCTTCGGCAAGTGAAATGCCTACTCCATCAGATTCAGCTGTGGTGCTGACTTGGCCATTGCAGAACATTACAGGTTTTTTATTTTTAAACCACAGAAGGGTTGCTTTTAAAGGTGTACCAGTCACTGTACATCTGTACTGTGAGGAATCATCCAATGAGAATACATCCCCCTTCCCATAATTCTAGTACAAGCTTTTTTTCTTGTCCCTCCTTAGGGTGTTGCTCCAGAACTGTACTGGCTTTTTAAGATTTTTTTTTGCATACTTTAAATCTGTTATAGCCGTTTTTGTGGGCTTACCAGTGGTTTACATCTTGTGGTAAACTTTGGTGATGGTCTCTCTTTCTCATTATTAACTTTCCTGCAGAAACCATATCTCCTTAATCTTCTTAATTTGGGCTTTTTTTTCTCATCAGAGAACTAATTATTACAGTATGGCATCTCCTAGAGCTGTAAATCATGGCTAGACTGTTGATTCAATTGAATAGCCCTAAAGTTTACTGTATGACTTATTAATAGCAGCTATATTTTTTATGGATTTAGGAAGTATTAAAAACTTCTACAAAGCCTTTAATAAACATTAAAGTGTGCTGTGTAACTTATGTTGTTAATTACTTAAATATAATTTCAAATACAAAGCTATCATCTTATGTTTCCTATTATTCATCTGCTCCTACAACCGCCCATGAACTCACAAAGGAAATTTAATTTTTGTGAAAGATGTAAGTGGTTTATATTTTTTGCAAAAACTTGGAAACTGTTTAAGGAATTCATCAATTTAATTCTGAATAAAGGACTATTCTAATTAATTAATCGAATCAAATAGTTTGGTGAAATTGTACAATTGATTAGATCACACAGCACTATAATTTACCATGATTGTCTTTCATGATCCCTTCCGGCCTTTTGGTGCATTCTTTTATTTAAGACTGTACCAAATATTTGATTTGGCAACACTTGATTCTGTTGTCTCTCTGATTGGTCTAGTTTGATTTTAGCCATAAGATGACTTGCTTTTTTAACACTGATGGCTGTTTTTTTCATATTGAGACAAAACAGGCAAATGGCACACTTGAAATCAATTCTCAATCTTTTAGCTGCTTGCTTGTAAGTAAAATAGTGAGGGAATAGTATACTCCTGGCCAATTTGTCCAATTACCTTTGGTTTCTTAAAAATAGGAGGACCACATGTAAAAAGTACCTTTCCTAATTCAAACTAGAGCTGTAAAACTTTTTCCTTAGTGCTATCATTTTTCAACAGTTCTTCTACTAGTATACACCAACTGTTTTTTGACATTTTAACATACTTTTATTAACTAGTCTGATCTTTGTTATATCTCGAACTATAAGAGCGTTATACAGTTAAACCTTGGATTGCGAACATAATTCATTCCAGAAGCCTGCTTGTATATTAAATCATATATAAAAGCGAATTTCCCCATAAGGAATAATGGAAACTTCGAACAGTTTCACAGCCCAAAAATATTAATATAAAAATAATTAATACAGCAAATCTGCACTACAAACAAATTAACCTGCACCTTACCATTAAAAAGAATCATAAATGGTGTTAGACGAGAGAAGAAGCAGGAGCAGGGTGGCTACTGTGTAGGATGACTTTCTTACACACACACACACACACACACACACACACACACACACACACACACACACACACACACATGATAATACAATGTCACATTTCCGTGAAATCCTCAAAAGAGAGAGATTCACACAAGCGTGCACGCACAAACACACACACACACATACCACATACACTAACAGAATTACTGCTCTGTCAGAAAACGTCTTTAACAAGAAACCTCTCTCTCGAGGATTTCGTGGAAATGTGAGGTTGCATTGTTGTAAAACAGATTCCTCTCCCACACTGCTATAGCCTTTTTTTAAGTTTTTCTTCACGAGGGCCGTTGTTGCATACCGTTGCATAGCTAAAGAACAATGACTACACTTGGACAATGTTATAGTAAATAATACACGTGCACACAGATGACTATACGAGTGAGAACCTTTGGCTTGGTTGGGATCACGTGACGTTCGGGAGACAAAGCGCATGCGTACTGTTCGTATATCAAGACCGCACAAGGTTTTTTAAGTTAAAAACGTTTGCTCACCTGGAGATTGCTGGTTCGATTCCTGGGTGATGCTGTAACCTCTTACAGCCGGAGGTCGGGAGAAAGCTGATTGGCCGAGCTCTCTCAGAGGGGGGGATGAGAGGTACTTGGTGCTCCCACATTAATCGCGGCTCTACAGACAATCAGGGGCGTCTGTGAGCTCACGCAAGGAGCGGATAGCGCTGTCCTCCTAGTGTGTTACGCTGCCCCCAACGGTGCGCAAGCGAGCAGTTTGAAAAGATGCGGTTGGCTGGCGTCACATGGTTCGGAGGAAACACATGATAGTCTTCGGCACTCCCGACTGAGTGATAGTAGTAGCCTTAATGTGGGAGCCCCCTAGTGACGGGGAGGAATTGGACAAGACTAAATTAGGGAGAAAATCTAAAAAAAAATAAAAATAAATGTTTGCTCATGTTGCAAAATAGTCGCAGACCAAGTTACTCGCAATCCAAGGCTCCACTGTATAAGGGGCTATATATACGAGTTTTATATAGTGAATATGTAAATGAACTTTTATTTATTTATTTATTTATTGAGTCTGTCTGTCTGTCGGACAAATGCTTTATTCTTAGGTGGTGTTAAAAAGTGATCGAGTGGATGCAATGCTTCACCGACTTCTTCCCCATGGACAGCTACTCTTCCTTAACCATCGCTTTGCACATATCATGGACAAAGAGCTATCCAGCTACATTGGCAAATAAAACACCTGGATATGTGCTGAAAGTATCAGGTGAAGCACTTAATTTCAGTTTAAAGACAAAAGAAAGTGATTGAAAGTTGTACATGTAATGGGGACCACACATTCCTAAGTGATTGCATACATGAATACTCTCCCAATAGTGATTACCTGTTTAATTCTATATGTATACGAATTAACCGTGATATCAAGGAGAGCATGTTAATGAGTGTAGCAATTTCATATCTGAGTCAACTGGTTCTGTATGTGTGTTACATGCAACTGTCTCGATCTTATATAGTTCCTTACAACACACCTGTGATTTAACACTTTGTATAAAACAATGAGGAAATATTAGATCTAAATATAATAAACGTGATAATGACGATCGTTCTGTTTGTATCAGTCCAAATCTCCTTACATCCTGTTCCATTAGGGGGCAGTGTTGGACCTCCACATTTACGGTATTGAAGATGTCTGTGAAATTCTTGACAATGACTGACAACCTACTTCACTGTCACGTTCTCATCTGAAATGCTAAAACAAAACAGCAGTGATGTGTGAACAGAGTGCTAATTGGTATGATCTGCTGATGATGTGGTGAAGTTTTAATTGTTGCTTGGTGAAGTTTATTAAAAATATTAAAAGGATAAGCAACTAGTGCATGACTTAATGATGATACCTAATGATTATAGAGTCTTTCCTTAAATATGTGTAAAAAAGGCAAGTCTGTTCAACATTTAACTTGGTTGAGTTTATTTAATTTCTTCTGTACCTTCAGAACTTTAGCAATATACTTTTTTAGCATTATTATTTAATAATTTTTTTTTATGAAGAAAAAACTCAAAATATGGCAAAACATTATTAACCAAAAACAGATTTCACAGCTGTGTTAGGAACTTTTTATGTCGGGGTTAGTTAAAGCTACGATAAACAAGTTTTATTTAAATGTGAGCTTATTAAATGTAAATAATTTGCTTCTTGAAACTAGTAATAATTTATAATTGGCGGTTTTCCATGGCCGCTGTGAGTTGTTCTGATAATCCCATGTCAGATTGGAACTGGTGTGAAATTTATACTCATAAATCCTAAATTTCATCTTTAAATGTTTGACTGTCGTACCATATGTGGGTCTTCCCCAAACTGTTGTTACACATAATTGGGTGAATGTCTTTGTATTCTTTCATTTTGTCTTCACTTGACTGGATCTAGAGGGTCCAAACTTGGGGTGTCCAGACCTGTCCTTAACCTCACTGAACACGTTTGGGATGAACTAAAGTGCTGACAGCACCCCAGGCCATCTCGTTCAACATCAGTTCCTGGATTTACTCATGCTCTTGTTATTGAATGGGAACAAATCCCCAGAGTCACGCTCCAAAATCTAGTGAAGATCTAGTGCCTTGCTAGAAGAGTGGCAGTTATTATAGGAGTAAAGGGGGACTAAATTTAAAATAGAATGTTCGAAAAGCACAAATGGGGTTATGGTCAGGTAGCTAAAATTTTTTTGTTATACTGTGGTTACCAAGTTTAGAAACATCAACGGTCATTATGCTTCAGGTCTAAGCATGAAAGTAGTATTGTGTAAAAGGCTACCAAAAAGAAGGGAGAATGAGTATATCATATATTATACTATAATGGAAAAAAATTGAGGACTGGTTCACTTGTTTATATTTTTTGGTTAACAGTGTAAGACATTTATTTTTTCTTTAATTTATTTTGATGTTACGATAGTGTATGATAATCAGTTGATTTATTTCTGTTGTGGAATTTGTATCATCAATCAGTTCACAAGTTGTTTAGCTAGAGAGCTCATGGAGTTTAGTAAGGTGCTTGTGAGTTTCTTCGTAATTTTGTATTTCAGGCCTGGTTATATCAGGTGAGGGATATCACCTGATGCAACCACCAGTCCAGATAATATAAATATATATTTTTTTGTTTAGTTTCACTCATTCATCTACTACTTAGTAACTGTGACAAACACATTGATGTGCACACACATACACATATGAATTTTTTTTTTCATAATGCATCTATAATACTGAGCGCTCACAAGTCTTAAACATTGGACCACATTTTTTTTTCACAATCTTTTTAATTTTTAGGCATGCTACTTAGAAGGATGCTGTTTGGGACACAGCTTTCTATCTAAACACATGCACTTGCAGCCATGAAATTAACAGGGGAAAGTGCAGCACAACCTATATTATGAAATTGTCTTGTGTAATTTTCTAAGAGGGGTAGGTTTAACTTTAGGTCTTTGCATGTTATCTACATTGACTATGAGCTGTTTGTAAAACTGCTGCTGTTGCTGAATGTCCACTATCCACCTCTTTGTCCTTTTCAGCTTGATGATTATATGTGTCTTACTAGTGCTGTGTTTCTGCCTTACATGCAAAGAAATTTGCATAAATGTGTTCAAAATACAACCAAGGTCATATTACCATTCTTTAATGTTTAAGGAAGTTTCCTTCCAAAACTCCAGAGGCAAAATCATTTTATCACGACAAACCACTTGATTAAGGGCACCATTGGTATACAATTCTTTACTGTAGAGAAACTAATTTTAAAATGCTGCTGGATAGTAAACCACGAACAATAATTTCAGAAATCATAGAAATGTTATATCTGAGTCAACTGTGAAATCTGTTGTTCATCCTCCTAATGATGCTAGATTGGGACTATATTTCCCCTAGAGTATAATAAATGCTCAGCTCAAAGTAATTACATTTATATTGGTTTTTAATGGGATCTTATTTTCTATTTCAGTATGGTATTATTTTATATTTCGTTAGGCATATACAGTAAAACGTATTTTATTGATATAAATGTTATTATTTACTGGGTTCTCTGCTATAGCTGCCATATGTCCCTCTGTTTGCCCATTTCTCATTTGTCTAAGATTACACTTAAACACACCATTTAAACTCTTTTTCTGTTGTACCTTAACTGTCCTCTCTAATGAGAAAACACCATACACCTCAGAACCAATAAACATCAAAAATTCTAGTTGTTGTTAGTGTGAGGTTTGAACTGTCAGTTTGGGTCTAAAGCTGGACATCAAATATTGAAATTAATTTGAGTTTAAATTAAATTGCATTTGTCTCCTTTAGTGTCTTCGTGGTGACTGTGGGTGGCTTTGAATGCTTTCTCTTTCCGTTCTTATCAGCGGAAAGCACTAAGGGCTTCACAGGACAGCTAAACCAATGTAGCTTTCTGCAACATGCATGGACCAAGCAAAAGAAAAGGATATAAAATACCTCTGCTTTCTGATCTTTCTACTGCCCTCAACTGCAGATCAGCCTAGCTCAGGAACACAAGATCTGTTTGTTTGAGTTCAAACTGAGTTGAACTGCTAGTTTTTATTTTAACTGGACAAAAGTTCAAGAATAAAATCTTCAATTATGAAGGCCCACCGATGTCAACATTCTAATTTCATTGTGTGGTTTGGTATTGTTAGTACACACACTGCAGTTTCTAAACTGTCCCAGTGCAGCCAAAGCTACAATAAAATCCCTGTTAGTTTATCAGCAAATGATGATTCAGGTCCTTATCAGCCCCACTGCTAGCTTTAATCACGACTCAAATTACTACTCTGATACCTTTTAAAATAGGCTTTCTATAATTATTATACAAACACCAAATGTATAATTAAGCCACATCACACAAGCAAGTATGCATTCATACTGAATACTGGCAGGGTAATCATATTTTTCAGCTGAAAAAAGTGTCAGTGTCCAAAATAACTTAGTGTGTTGCAAGGCAAATAACATGGAATACAACGTCATTTTCCCAAAGTCTTTTCTCTTTGGAGTTAGTTTTACCAATTGGCACCATCATGCCATCTTTAAAAAACAAACATAATGCTTGTCTATAAATGTAATTCACTGTCTCAAGCTCTTTTCATTTAGAAGAATGTAAAAAATATTGCGTGTTTAATGGAGAACTACACATGCACTTACTGTCCAAATAATTAGGAACATGTATGTACACCTGCTCATTCATCTATAAGCTCATTCAGACACAGTTCAAGGGGTTCATTTAAACATCAAAACGTGACACAAATGTGGTCTCAGTGCCTCTAATCATTGTATGGTTGTTGCTACCAAATAGGTTGGTATGGAGTATTTAAGAAACTGCTCATCATCTTGCATTTTACCACAAAGCTCACTTAAAGTGAGATGATGAGACAGATGAGAATGTCCAGGAAGGTTCAAGTTCTTTTGATATAGTAAATACAGTATTTTCAATTGTAATTAACAGAAAATACTTATTATTAATAAGTATTATAATTTTTTATTTAATAAGATAATAATAAATAATAAGTTTTATAATTATTTATTAAAAAAATTGGCTTTTCTGTACTACCTTACTGATGACTCAACGAAGAACATAGATCCGTTTTAAGCAAGTGCTTAAACATGGCATAACGTTCTTATGTTTCAGACGACTGGTCATTCATGCTCTGTTTAAATCACTGTGAAGTAAATGAAAACATCAAGAAAGAAAACATAGAAGGTCATACTTATGACATACTCACAACGCTGCTTGATTCGATTGTATATGTCTGGTTTTGTTTTGTTTTTTCCCCTTATGCTGGCAGATGTTCACACTTGTTATTTTGCAAATAAGCATGCAGCCATAAAGGTGTGGAGTTTGAAAGAAAAATATAATCTGAAAAACACAAAGGTGTGTAAATAAACTGTGGCATGTGTTTGGTGGTTTCACAGTTCCATTTGACTTTGCTTTATGTATCTGAGGACTGGAGTAATAGGATGTTTAGCAGCCATTTTTATACCTGTGGATGCCTAGGTCTCCGTTGGAATGTAAGCAATAACAGGGGGTTAAAACATTTTATTTTAAGACAGGGTTATGGTAATTGTATCCTACTCCATTCTCCTTATTCTTATGCTTTCTTTTGCCTGTGTAGTTTACTTCCCATTTTGTGTTTCAGTGTGTGTGGGGTACTGCTGCTGGGCTGAAACTCAGCTGATGTCCTCAGTCAGTCAGTGTGACAATTAAACTCGCCCCACTAGGGATGTAGTCTCATGCGGTTGTAGCTACGTGCTATACCTGACAATGCCAGACTGCTATCGCTTATGTACTACAATTTCAAACCAAGTCTCAGCTCTAAAATGATTGAATCCTATTTAAAAAGTACACCCTATAAACAATACAAAAACGTTAATTTACAATGCAGCAACAACCTTCTCTACCAATTTTTTTTTCACTTAAGTAGTTGATGAAAGCACCGTGTCAAGGGAGAAGGTGTGTGCAGTATAACAGGAATTCATGCATTGTTTGACTGCATGCACATCTGTGTACCCCTAAGGTTATGGCATATCAGAAATCCCAATGGAAAATAAGACATAGCAGACATATCCTGCTGTAACAAACTCAACAGCTTCCCACAAAGTGTGTGTGTATCTTATGTAACTTGTTCACAAAATTTGTGTTCTTCTTTGGAGTGTTAAGATTTTCGGAGTAAAATTTACTGTTTTCATGGCTCCCTATTACCCCAAACCAGTGCTAGAGAAATAGAAGCATTGATGTGAAAGTGAAACAGAATGTTACACTACAGTATCCCACATAGCTTTGTTAAGTATATAAAACAGTGTTCACACAGCATCCAAATCACATAATGTCCTATTTCACAGAATGTGACCCATACTCTAATAATGCTCTGGTACCTGAAATGTACCAGAGGTAGTTTATGGCCATGCTTTTTTTAGATGGGCTTCATAAAAGTCAGTTTCATCACGGTGTTTATTAGGTTTTGCCAATGCACTTAACAATACTGTTCTTGCTAAGAACTATTCCAGAACAGCAGACCTTCGTGTTTTAAAATAACATCTGACTGTTGTTGGTACATAATTATCTAATGCCATATGTGTTATTTCGTAGTTCTGAAAAAATCTAGTATTGTTCTAGAATGTGGAAAATAAATCCACATGTGTGTCCATATTTTTATCTGATACTATATATTAATTGGCTGGTATTTTTCAAGTATTTAATTGTTCAGTTTCTGTGAGTCTCTGAACATGATGTACTCAGATTCCTGTTCTTAGCTGACATGAGTGGAACCTGATATGGTTTTCTGAAGTGCTGTTGTAGTCCATTCACCTCAAGGTTTGATGGACTCTGGTTTCTGGGATGCTTTTCTGAAACCATACAAGCTCTTGACTTGGATGTTCATGCTTTTATGCATGGTGCTGTTTCCACGTGATTGGCTGATAAGATGACGCATTGATGAGCAAGTGTATTCCCAATGAATTCAAAAAGCAAAAACATGCCCACGCACAAGTGACAAGACAGCTCTTTCATGTAAGACAATATGTTTGTGATTTGAGAGTTTGAGATCTATGTAGATCTATAGGCAGGCAGTGGGTACACGCTTCAGCAAGAACCAATAAACTCTGACATGAGACCATTCTGTAGGCTTTGGGTTAAAAACTTTTATTCAGTTTATACTGGATTATTTGGTCATACTTATATACCACCCCATACACATGGTAATTCCCTTACATCAAGCATGACCCAGCAAATATGGTATGAAATGTATTACTGTAATGTTTAATCTGTGTAATAAATTATACTGGTGTTCTAGGTTTTGTCTGACTTAAGCAGAATAGCAAGCCATTAGTTATATTCATATTATTACATTTGGGCTATTAAAGAACGTATGGTATGGCACACACAGTTAATCTTGATTATAATTATTCATGCATGTTGAATGCCATATCTTTCACTCAAGAGAATATATATATATATATATATATATATATATATATATATATAATACACATAATACACAAACATACATACATATATATATACTTAGCAAAAAAAGAAACGTCCTCTGACTTTCAACTGTTTTTACTTTCAGTAAACTTAATGTGGAAATATTTGTATGAACACTAAAAGAGTCAACACCATAAAACATTGTTTAAACCCTTTACAATGAAGATCTGTAAAGTTATTTGGATTTTTACAACATTATTGTTGAAATACACAGTCCTGAAAAAGGGAAGTTTCTTTTTTTGCTGAGTGTTTATATATATATATATATATATATATATATATATATATATATATATATATATATATATATATATATATATATATATATATACATACATACATACATGTACACACACTACCATTCAAAAGTTTGGGGTCACTTTCTAACTCCATGATCGTTCCTGATTTTTATTTCTTTCTACATTGTGAAGGAATGCTGATGGCATCCAAAAAATGCATTAATCTCCTTTGAACAGTTAATGGTGAGATGTGTCTGCTACTTATGCTCTGTAAAGGCTTCATAACGCCTCTAATCTAAAATGCTGTTAATTGGTCATTTTTCAGGCTGATAACTCTAAATGAACTTCTCGTCTGCAGCAGAGGTAGGTTTTGGTCTCGCCCTTCTGGGATGGCCTTCATGAGAGCCAGTTTCATTATGGTGCTGGACGGATTTTGCAAATGCACTTGACAATACTGTTCTTGCAAGAACTATTACAGAAAGGCTGACCTCTGTGTCTTAAAATAACAACTAACTGTTGTTTTTCTTGTTGTTACGTAATTACCTAATTCCATATGTGTTATTTTATAGTTTTGTAATCCTCAGTATTGTTGTAGAATTTAGAAAATAAATTGGTAAACAAAAACAAAGAAATTGGCAAGTGACCCCATATATATAATATATATATAATTTTTTTTAGGTGGGCTAATTTTTTTTACATTTGTATTGGCCTTGTTGTTTCTATCTGTTTTTATGATGTAGAATGATTTTTCTTTTTTTTTTTATTTAAAGAAATCTATTCACTTTGTCTTGTCTGGATGTCTGTAATGATCTGAAAGTATTGAATTGTGTTTTGATTGGTATTCTGTAGAGCACTTATGAGTTTTATGCTTACTTTCATTGTGAGGTCAGGGTCATGGAGATCTCTGCTCCAGTACATGTGTGCTCTGAGTTATGTTCTTGTCTCACAACCCTTTATTTTTCTAGCTCCAAATGGCTTCAGAAAAGAGGATAGACATACTGGTTATTCATCACTGTGTCTTCTTCCATCTAGGGAGATAGAGGGAGAGAGAGAGAAATGTTGGTCAATGGACTGAGAATTTTGTTCAGATGAAGATAGAGGACTCAGCTCTTCCTCCCAGCCCATTTACGGCTCAGTAAGGTGGAGAAAGAACACTCTGTGTGTGCATGTGTACGTTTGTGTGTGTGTGTATGTCTGAGAGAGAGAGAGAGAGAGAGAGATGTGTATCTCTGAATACATAAATTAGACTCTGGCTCACAGATGGTTCACTGCAGCAATGGATTGGATGTGTGTGTTTGTATGTGAGTAATGTCACATTATTCTGATTGATTTTGTTGTTGACGGGTGACACAAGGCCATCTGTGTAGTCCTGGTGTCTGTACAGGAAATAAAAAGGGGAGGAAGCAAGAAAAATTCTATATGGAATTACTTTCAGATTATTTCTACGAGTGGCCTGTAGTTTAACTAACACCACAATATGTGCATTTTTCTATAGAGTAGATCTCTCTCTCTCTCTCTCTATTTTCTCATAACATTACAACACTTGGAAGACAGAGAGGACTTCTCTGCACTTATTTACTCTATGGAGTGGCCAGAGCTCTTATGTAAAGAAGCCTGAGCTGTGGCATTTATACTATTTTTGCTCTTCACTTTGCTACATTGCATAATCTGAACGGAAATGTGGTATTTGGTTTCTATATGACGTATAACTCATAATGAGAGGAGTCTGCATTATAGTATAATTGTATAATTGTGTCTTTTTTCACATTTGGATTCACAACAAAGAAAGCAAATACCATAATGCATTGTACAATAGTGCAATTTTTTGTTGCATATTAGGGTTTCATATCAGACACTTTTTAACCTAATCATTATCTACCACATCTATAGCATGTGTGTGTGTTACAAATACACACAAACACGGGTATGGTTCATCAGTTTGCTTGTTTTGACGTGTATGAAATATGTATGAAAACAACAAAATTGTTCTGAAAGCTTAATTAACTGCAATCGTTTTCATTGTATTACTGATTGTAATGTTTAGTTTTAGAAATCATGATATCATATTAAATGTTTCTTGCTGGCATCCAACAAATGCCTCTTGACTTCAATTACAAGTAAGTTTCTAGTAAACAAGATTTCTGTTCTTTTCCTAGACACTGAGAAATGTGACAGTTTTTGTTGATGAAAATAACCCACTCTACATATGCTGTATTAAGGAACTGCATTTGCAGACCATTTAAATATGCTTCACAGTGAGAGTTTGTTAGATTGTTAGATTGCTCAGGGCATTATTAAACAGCTACAGGATTCACACATCTTTTCCTTCATGAACTATAATTAATGTTAAAGGTTGCTAATTGATTTATAGTTGTACAATGGTTGCTCTGAAGATGTATTAGACATAGCAGATAGTCTGAGCTAAGGGAGGGCAATAAAATACAGCTGCTGTCTGGAGAGCTCTTCATTAGCTCCAAGCACATTTTAATTTCAGACTTGACCACACATTACCGCTCAAGTGTGCAGTACCTCAGTATGTAATAGCTCATCCTTCCTTTCATGACTATAACATACGCATTCGAAGCATTATTAATAGAGCTACATTTACATAATGTTTACCCGAGCTTATATGTTTACATGCTAACACTAAATGCCATGAATTACAATGCTAAAACTGCTATAAAGGTGTAAATGATAATCTTCTGTGGACTGTCCCATTCAAGATGTACGATTATTCATTCATTCATTCATAGAGCCTTTTGACTAGTGTGTCTTCTGGATACATTCTGGATCCATCATGCTCATGAGGTTAACATGGTTCCTAAAGGAATAAACAAATCAATAAATTGTGAGCGGTAAATCAAATATGCATCCGCTAACTAACAATCTGTTTTTTAACTTTGCTACCTAATTTGTGACTGATATGTTTATCATCTATGTTATAAAATTGAACTCACAAGCTTTCTCCTTAGTCATCTTCCAAGGAAGAGAGAGGTAACAGTAGCTGAAGCAGAAGAAAATAATGATGTTGCTGTGTCTAAATGGTCATTAATTAGCTAGTGTGAACGGACTGGAGACATAGCAGATGGTGGGTTATTCAAATATACCATTTGCTTCTAAAAGCAGGTGTTAGTGTTCATGCCTCTGTAGACTCCACTGTGTTGTGTTTAGTTTAATTATGAAACATTAGGTTATTGCTGTTATAAAAGGGCTTCTGCACTATGGTTTCCCTGCACAGCCTTGCCATATCTCATACAAAGTCACTGTGACTGCTCATCTAGAGAAAGTTTAGCAAAAGAGAAGTCAGTACTGAGTCTCTTCCTGTAATATCTAAAAAGATAACCTGTAGAGGGTCTATTGTATTGGGTGATTTTGCTTGTATCGGTCATGTTTGTTTGGTGCATCCCACTGGTGCTTGATTGGATTGGGATCTGGGGAGTTTGAAGGCTGGATCGGCAGTCTTCATTTCTTCACCTGCTGAGCTCCATGCCCGGCAGGCTGTGGTGCTCTGGGTGTTTTGGTGCCTTTTTATTCTGCCAAGGAATTACTTTTTTTTTTTTATTTCTTGCTGCATTGGCTCTTCTGTGGATCAGACCAGAAGGGATGGTTTTTGATCCCGATAAAGGCATCAGTGAGCCTTGAGTGCCCATGATCCTGTCCCAGTTTTCTGGTATATAATTAATAATCATTGTTAATGTCTTAATGACTGATTGGTGTATAAAGCTATAGCGAATGTTTCTATCTTTAACTCGCTTTCAGAATTATGTGTAAGTTAATATAGAACAGCCAAATTAATATAATTTGTAGTGGAGCAACATTTCACTAATGCACCTTAAATTGCTATTTTCTTAATCTGATATCTACTTTTTCAACCGATTTTTAAAACGAGATAAGTTGATAGTGAGTCTCATCTTCTAAAACTTAAGCCAATTTAAGGGGCTATTATAGTAAACATTTCAGAGTTTGATTGATGATCCTATTCAACCAAAAAGGTAAAGCTGGCCCTGTATCTGACTCTCAGCTAATTCTATAGGACATCGCATAGACCAGCATAGTATATCACCTGATAAAAGGATCTTGGCAGGTTTGTTAGGGGTAGGAATCATTAATAATTACGTTTTATGCAAAACTTTTGGTCTATGTATATTGTTAATGTGTTTTGGCGCACCAGCACTTAATAACAAACAGTATTGGTTAAAAGAAAGCTCTGTTCTGATGGAACTACATTTTTCTTACCCATCTGAATGCTGACTAAAAGAACTCCATTGAAAGGCATGAAAGCATGTTACATCTGTGCTTTTCTCAAAGAGTAATGTGCTTCAGTAGAGATTGATGCAAATGTAATGAAAGAACCATTAAACTGGTGTCCTATCATCAGGGTTGATGTAATGGTGAATTAGAGAGTGGTTATTATTTAATGTGGGTTCCCCATTTCCATGTTTGTCAAAATTTGTCCTATGCCCTTGGAACGTATACTGTAATTTGGCAGTGTTTGTATCTCGCCTCCTCTGTTCACTCTCTGGCAATCTGGTTGTGCAAAAAGAAGAAATGACATAAACATAACATATCCATCAAAATTTCAGTGACACCCTTTTTTATGCTATTTTTCAAGTATGCTTGGATCTCTGTGACCCCAGACTGTGAAAGAAATATTTGGAAAGGAAGGAGGTAGTACTGTCTGTAATGGAACGGTGTGTTCAGTCCTACTTGAGCTTTCCTAACCAAATTGAGCTGCACAGGCAGTCAATTTAAAATGGATGGAAAAGTGTCCAACCAGCATGACAAACCTCTGTTGGGTCCTGAAAGAGACATGCCTGGAATGGGAAACTATTAAAAAAATTCTTTAAGTAACCTGATTACATTAACATTTTAGCTCTGAAAAAGAAAAATATAAAATATATTTAAATAGTCAGTGGGTCAATGGTTATGAACCAACAACCAGACCGTAACTGATTTGAATCGAGGGACAACATTTAGGCCTTAAGTATGGACATGTAAAACCATAATTTATTGAAAAGCCTGGTGTTCCCAAACTTTGGAACAAATTTATGAGCATGGTTAATGTACATGACATGGGCATACATTTAATCCATGAAATGAAATCATTCATCTTTTTAATGTTGTACTGCCTAATTATAAAAGCAGTGACTGTATAAGAGATTTCTGGATTGATGGGGCAGAAATATAATTATATTGATATTGCTATAATTTTTTTTATATGTTGTAACCATTTTATTATTTTTAGCCCACCATGGGAACACTGGGCACAGTGGATTTACACATTCCTTTAGATCTAAGGAAGCATAAAACCTAGAGGGAACGCACATGGACTCAAGAGAACATGTGAAACAGACAGTAACACAGTACCTGTTTTACCTGCTTTAATGCTATTATCTGTTCTCCTTAAAACAAATGCTAGTTGTTGATCAAAATGACAAATTATTATCTGTCAGCCTCTGTCGGTACAACACCTTGTTTTTAAAAAAGGAAAATGCTTTTAGGAAAGCATGCTGCATATCCTTTTGCTGTGAGTTTTTTTGCTGGATAGACAGATTGATGGATAGGTCCTTACCCAGGGTCCTTTGCTGATCTACGCATCATCAGCATGGTGGTTTGATTGTGACTTATGGTGACTGATGTCAAGGACATGATCAGATGCCAACAGAATGGAGGCAGACACAGGAAGAGGCAGAGAGAGATGGGGCCATACAGAAGGTCGAATAGGTGGGAAAAGTGGTTCAGTAAGAAATGTTTAGGCTGCAGTGGTGCTTGTGTGTACCTCATCTGTCATCTTTTGTGTCCCAGTTACCATTACCAACTGTTCCCAAATGTTTTTAAAGGTATACTAGCTCAAAACACAAAATCACATACACAGTGCAAATGGCTATCTGAAATAACCCATCAGACACTCTCTTCAGATAGTTTGAAAGAGATGAAATACAGTGATCACAGCACTACAAAATGGAACGCTACACCAGGCAGCAAGACAGCTGTCAACTGAATTGCAATCCATTTTTCTCTTTGTCTCACTCTTTGCTAGTCACACTCACTCTCCTCAGGCCAGTACTCACTTAGCCTCTAATGCCCTACTCTCATTTGTGCTAATCATCATTAAGCCTAATGCCATTAACTCAGAGCTAATTGAAAATAATACAAGTCCTTCATAATTGGGCCCAACAGCAGACTCACACTCGATGCTTTCTCTGCCTGAATCCCAATGCAGAACATACAGTACAGCAAACACATCAATATAACTGTAAGGTGATGCTGTGTAGGGATTTTTTAAGATTGCAAGCTTTTGTCAGAGGTGTATGATTAACAGGGACTCAAACTTCTGCTTATCTTCCTTAGAAATCCACTGTCCCTCAAAGGACTGTGGCTGTATAAGGCTTCTATTTTTAACAGCTGCACTCTCCTTACTCAGCCTATGTGTCAACATCAAAGCTCTGAGATCACTGGTGCAGAGGAAAGACTGCTGAAACCCTTTTAAATATTCTCTTTCTATTTTACTGAACACATGGTCATTCATAAACAAACGAGCAACCCAACAAACATTAAACATGTAAGTGAATCAACACTTTACACTATTGTCTTTTAGGTAATCCGGTTTCTGCTGACTACACTACATCAAATAGGGTGCGTTTTGTTGATGAGACACTCACATGAAAAACAAAGTGAATGTATGGAATACTGAGGTTCTTACTAACTTCTGCCAGACTAAATAGCAGGAAAAAGTCCTAACTTTCCTTTCAAATCTTGCATCTAAGTCTTTCCCAAAAGAACCTACTTGCAAAGGCATGCATGCACAACATGTACAGTAATAGAATCATTTGATATAAACCATAAGTTTAACTTAAGAATTCAAGAATTTTTAAGATTTTCAAGCATCTGTCTGAATAAATTTTTAACAATGAAAATTACATTTTTAATTATACAACAATTCACCAGGTTATCTTTTTGGACAAGAGGCTTTCCACAAGTGGTGCTATAGGGCATGACTGGGAGGTTTTACTATTTGTAATACGATATGTTATACATTGAAAATCTAATCATAAAAACACGTTCACCAATAAAACACAACTAATAATGTTATGTCATCTTAAACAACTCTTTGTCTTCTTATTAATTGCTTAATGAAGTTGTTCTTTTGCTACACCCTCGTGCATACAGCTGCATTACAGCCATGCTGATATTTAGCACAACAGCACTTAAATGCTTAACATTTAATTAAACTGTTGTGTATTACATTTAGACACACAATGTTGTCACTCATTTCGCTAAATGTGAAATAAAGATGCATATTGCATTATTTCTCAATATAAACTGTATCTGCCATTACACAAGATTTTACATCTTATAGGGTTTAAGAACACCTTCACATGACAAGCTGTGATTGAAGACACATGCTATAAAAATAAACCACAGAGCTATTGATGTTAAAATCATAATTGTACCTGTTTCCACAACTATTTCCTTTAGCAGATGCCCTTATCCAGAGTGACTCATTATACATCTAAGCAGTTGAGGGCCTTGCTCCAGGGCTGGAAACTTGCTGGTCAAGTTTTTGGTCAGGTTTTGAACCTGGGAACTTCTAAACTGCAGTCTAATGCCTTAACCATCAAGCTACCCCTGCCATAAGGTACATACTTTCTGAGCAACTTGGTAGTTGTATAACCACATGGAAACCGTTAACAGTTAAAACATAATAGTAGTTTCCAAACAGTAATTTTAAACCATTATTGCTGGCACTGCCTAACAAATTGTATGCAACTATCTCACTGCTAACAGAAAAAAGTTGAACAAATCTAAGTGACCTAAATAAACTGCGGAGTGGACTTATGTGCATGCAATAAAACTGTTGGCAGTGTTACTATGTAAACAATTAAACTGTGTCTTTGCCAGCTGTGAAAAGTAGTATTGCTGGTCAATGCTTAAATGAAATGTAGTGTTTCCATGGCAATACTGATTCAGGCAATAATGATTACAGTGATCTTGCACAGACTAGGCAGTGCTGTAATATTACTAAGGCCTAGCCAGAGGAACATTTTACTGCTCAAAGCTTGCTCTTCCATAACTTGGGAGACAAAATTGTAATTCTCATGTCAGTCTCAATTAAGTCCCTGTTTTGTCTCATATGTTTCTCATCCTGAGACCTTGAGACCTTATTAAAATCCACTTAGTGTTATTAGCTGCTTCTGTTTTTTCTTATTTGGAGAAGAAAATGAGCAATTGTAGAGGTATTATGAAGCAATATGTAAGTCTATATAATTATATATGAGGTAAGGTAAGTGTCCGACCACATTCATTCAGACAAATCAGGCAGTGAATACTCCACTGCCGGGCCAAAAAAGGTGTCACGCAGTCTAAGATTTCATTCAATTACAATGCCAAAGGTAAATGGCCTTTACCTTTGATTTCACCACATAATGTAACTTTCAGTTCATGTGTAAAATGTAACTTCCAGTTCATCCCAGAACCACTATTTTATGGTTTGACTTCTGGAATATGCCCGTTTCATTAAGTACGAAAAACTCCATTTATGTGATACCCTAGTCATTTAGTACATTCATTTCATCAGCTGACCACATTTTATTGCCACATAACAATTCTGAGCCTTGACCAACTCAAGCACCCACAGATCATAACACTTCCTCCAGCGGCTTGTACAGTGGGCGCTATGCATGATGGATGCATCACTTTGTTGTTTCTCTTTTTACCTTGATGTGTCCATCACTCTGGAATAGAGTCAATCTAAATATGTCTGAAAACATGATCTTTTTCCATTGCTCCAAAGTCCAATCTTTATGCCTTCTAGCAAATTCAAGCCATTTTTTTGATGACTCTCACTATTAAATATTAAATGACTTCTAATCAAATATTGTGTGTATGTGTGTGTGTGAGTGTGTATGGAAATACTCTTACTTTTATTATTAAACATAGCTATTTTAACCATTCAACTTCACCAAGTGTTTAAGTGACCTCCATTCATGATTTTTTTTCTGACCACATTTCTTCCACAAAGTTCACCATCCAGCACTACCCATACAGGTTTTAATATTGTGCTAAAGTGTTCTTATGTAAATAGTGGAAGTTTCTTACAGGGTCGGGTTGAACACTTTAAGACTTTTTTATACAGAAAACTATTTTTAAATGACAAATCACATGTCCATAATGGTGTACAGTGTAATACAATGTACCAAAATTATATATATAATTTATATATATAGGGTTCCTCAATAGATTGGGTTACTTTCCAGTTCTCTCTGTGTTTGTATTGGCTTATGGGTTCTCTGTTTTCCTCCCATTTAAAAAAATTGGTTATGCTAATTGGGTCTGCTAAATTGTTAGCTTGTATGGGATCCGGTGTAAGTGCAAAATAATTCACAGGTAGTGTAAACTTGCATTCCTGATTGCTTAATAAAACTGTACTGAATTTTTTAGTTGCTGATAACCAGGGGTGAAATTTAATAAAGAACATGTACTCTTGGGACTCTACAGTACATAGTTAACTGTAATTTTTAAAAGCAAAATTAAATCAGTAATTTAAAAAGTTATATCAATAAGTTTTAAGTAATAAATTACAGAGAGAAAGAAAATTACAATTGAGGAATGTAAGTCAATTAAAAAACAATATCTGCACATTTTAATAATAATAAAAAAGATTACATCAAAATAAAGCAGCTACTTACTAAACATCTACATTTCAAGTGCCACTTGTTTAATCTGCAGTAATGACTAAGACAAAGGAAACAGATGAGCATCACTAAGCTATCAGGTATATTGAGGTTTAAATGCTTCAAAGGAAACAGAGTGATAATGATCTGCAAATTATGCGACCCAAAACCTGTGGCTATATTAGCATTTCTCACTTAGCATCCAACCTGCAAAAACATGTACATTAATTAACTGAGTGAGCTAGATGAGCTATCTAATGGACTCTGTATTAAACTGATTAAACTTTTAGCCCAAAATGTGTTTCTATGCAAAGAGCTAAATAAAACATTGAATAAATGTGTTTTGTTGCTTTACTTAAGTACGTTTAGCCTTTTATAATATAATATAGTCTCTTTGCTAAACACAGCAAAATTGGTTAGTGATATCTGTATCTATCTAACAAGAAAGTAAAATTTTCTCTTTAATACAGTATTGCAGGCGTAATTAATTTAGTCCCTCTTTTTATGTTCCACATGCTTTTTTGGTGAAAAAAAATTCATTAGTTAAAGCTAATATCACTTCTAATTTAGGTCACCTACTTGTTTATTGGTTTAACTTTTTTCTGCTTGTAACTTAAGAAGTGCTTCAGAAATGCAAGATCAGTTCTGTTACCTATAAGAAGAAAGCAGAGCTTTGTGAGCACGATCGGTTAAAATGTTATGCACATGTTATGCAAGAGCTGAGCCTGTTTAATAGATGATTTTCAAATTACATTGCAGATCTAAGGTTTTATATTGAATCAATTTATTTCATTGTGAAAGGTGATCCTTTTTACACAAGACTAGCAGATCAGATTTTCCAGGAAGCTACCTCATTTATCTAAAAAGCTTCTGCATTCATCTAGTAAGCTTAACAGAGAGTAGGCAAAAACTTAGCCTTGCATCCAGCAAATAAGCAGAGACAAGTCAAAAAGCATTTTATATGGTAAGTGAATGATGCTTTAAACACTACTGTATACAGCAAGTTTTTTTTTTTTAAGAAATGAATGAAAAATCAGAGGGTTAGATGAAAACTCATAGTTTGTAAAGTTTTCTGAACGAGGCATAAACTGCTCAATGGGTGCAGCAAAAACACTTATTCAGAAGGCAAAAGCTGCAGCAAGTACAGCACAGCAACTGAACTGAACAGCATGAACAGTGGCGCTAACAAAAGCTAAGTTTGTTTTTGCCGCTACGTCTCTTGTGGTAATGCATTAGCATATTGTTTTTAAAATAAGCACTGGTGGCAATTTCACAATCCTCTACTTGGTTATGTAATGTCATGTAATGTGATACAGTCTTGAGAATACAAATTTGTTTTTCAGCATGTACACAATAAAATAATTCATTTGTTCTCTTTCAGCTGAATTTCAAGAAGATCTCCATACCCTCCTCACCCTAGATGCCTTTTGAAATACCTCTATAGTAACCTTCATTTACCTAGTGCAAATATGGGATCTATCATTTAAATGTTTCTTAACCAAAAAATGTTGTTCATCTGCAAACCCACACACTTATTGGCATGAGCCAGGGTGCACCCTGAACCAATCCATTACAGGGCACACACATACTACAGGCAATTTGGGAACACCAATTAGCCTAACTTGCATGTTTTTGGACTATGGGAGAAAACTGGAGTACCCAGAGAAAACTCACCTATCATGGAGAGAACATGCAAACTCCAGCATTACAGACCCGGGTAGGAATCAAACCCGGATGTGGAAGGCGACAGTGTTAACCACTTAGCCAGCGATTCCTCGCATCAACAAACTGTAAAGTGTGGGACATTTTATTAAATTTCAATTATATTTTAGGTATTTAGTACTGTGAGCCAATGTCCCATTTAAAATAGGTTTAATGTCCAATGTCCAGAATGCCTCTGTAAAAGGTTGCATATATGTGCTATATATTGCTATATGTTACATAACAGATGAGCAGGCTGTGCAGACACTCAATTTAGGGAAGTAAAGGGATACACAGGCAAGAGGCAGAGACAAACACTTGAAACAACTTTAATAGTAATATTATAACCTAATATAATATCTAAAATAACAATAGTTTAGATATTATATTAGGTTATAATATTACAATGTTTAAAATCATATAGATTAATAATCAAATTATAATTTATGAAAATTAGGATTATATTATAAATCATAATATTAATGATCAGTCTTTTAAATAAGGAAAAAATATTATAATAATTATGTTATAATTAAATATTAATTATAATTAATTATTATTATTATAAATATTATAACAATATTTAAATGAATATAATCTAATAAAATAAAGCTTTGACAAAATTAATCATCAGTCGTTAACCTTTACACGTTTCCAGTTATGGCCAAAGCATAACTAGGTGGAGCATTATACTCAACTTAAAAAGAAATTTGGTCTTTTGGGCAATGTGTTTTGAGGGTAAAAATCCATTAAAAAAAGACAGTCATGACTTCCGAAAATTTAAAATATGAGACATGCTTTCATGTGCTTCTTAGCACTAAAAAACTGTCGCTGAACTATTTGGACTTTAGCTCATACTTCAAGCCTGTAGAAGAAAGACAAAGGTTGATATCGGCTTTGGTCACCTCTTACCGCAATATCTTTTTTGTATAGTGCTTTGCGAACCATTCCTAGGTCAGTTCTTGTTGCTAGTCCTGTCAGCATTGCTGGAATGAATAATAAGAAAAGCACAGTTCTCTGTATTTGTTCCTGCTCAAGTTGAAATTGGTAAGATTGCACAGGTTGTTGCATCTAACCCAGAAACTATGTTTGTGTGCAAAAAAATTACAGCATGCTACCATGAGAACTTTAGGTCTTACCATCTTTGTTACACTGCTGCTCACGCAATGTGTGTTGTTAAGCCTTCAATGTTAAATTATTTCAACCCACTATCGGCATATACAGTATGATACAATAGAAATATTCTTAAGGTGGTTTGTTTAAACAGTAAATTGACTTTTTTTTATTGTCTGTCAGGGAATATAAGGAAAACTACAATGACTGAAGAGTTTAAAGACATTTACATTTTCAACAACACCTAAAACCCTGACTTTTTGGAGGAAACATCTGTTTAAATCCCTGTGTTTGACATCATACCGTTGCCTAGCTTATCCGCCTAGCAAGCTACTGAAAACCCAATGTGTTGTAATAAATATTTTTTGAAATTCTTTAATGAAAATATAAAAACCAAAATTATAAAGCATTTGGCTAGGTTAGCTAGTCAGCTGCTGTTACCGTTGAAATTCAAAGTGTTACTCAGTACGTCTCACTTGGTTAAGCAAATTTAGAGATAACCTAGAGCTAACCTAAAACCAGAATAACATTTTTGGATTAGATTAGATTCAAATTTAATCTGTAACCACTCATGTAGGTTTTTCAGTTTACTGCGGATTGCATGACATCTGAGGAAAAGCTGACAGTAGAGCAATTATAGATATTAAGGGAGTGTTTTTTAGGAGAAAGTGTAATTTAATAATTTTTAATAGTTTTTTTTTATAGTAATATAAAAAGCACAGGTTGGTGATGGGGCTTTTAGTTGCAGTAAAACATTTTAAATAAGGCCATGCGTTCATGAATGACAATCCCATCTGGGGTGGTTAAAGCCCACAGCAGTCGTTTTCTTAAAAATTCAGCGAGTAGAACGCCTGATCCTTGAAAATCCTCGGATACCTTGTTTGTACCATTAAGGAAGTTTGTAGGAGGCCAGCATTTCAGACAGGAATCATGCAGTCCCAACATGGCTCCAGTGTACTGAGAAAACTCTCTACCTTGATGGTATCTAAGCACTAGTGAGGCACTGGGATGAGCGCATTAGTATAGCAGGGGATTATAAAGAGAATAAATTACGCTATTACTTTACGCACTCAAAAGTTTCAGTTTGACTTGACCGCATTTCCTTGTACAGTGGAACTCGGATTACGAGCATAATTTGTTCTGGAAGCAGACTCGAATTCCAAAACTCTTGTAAACCAAATCGATTTTTCCCATAAGAAATCATGAAAACTCAAATTATTCGTTCCACAGCCCAAAAAATAAATACATAAAAATAATTAACCCAAAACATTAACTAAAAATTAAACAAATTAACTTGCACTTCACCTTAGTTAAAATTAATCCTGACAGATAAGTGTTTGACAGATAAGTCTGATTGTGCGCACAGGTGTTGTGTGTGTGTGTAAAGCTAAAGTAAGGAGCCCCTCCCCACTCCCTCTTCTCATCTTACACAGTTACCCTTCCTCCACTCTTTTCACACACACACGCATGCACACAACGGAAACACTGTTTTATCGGAAAAATAAACAAGAAATCTGACATCTGACAAGAAAAAATTACACTTGATTAAGCGACCAACTAATGGAATCACTGCTGTAAAGTAAAAATAAAAAAATGTATCTGCACTTTACCTTTAAAAAGAATCGCGCCAGAGCAGTGTATCTGTGTAGAGCAGAGAGAAAAAGTGTGTATGTGTCTGTGTGCCTGTGAAGGCGAAAGTAGGAGGGGTCTGTGTGTGTGTGTGTGTGTGTGTGGGGCACAGTGTCCAATGATGCGCGCGCACACACATACAGCAGGCTGAGCCTTGAGCAGAGAGAGTTAAAGGATTTTTAACCTCCCTAATGAGACTTGCTTTACACGTGCGCTGTACACACACGCATACAGACACAAAATTTTAAAAAATATGTTTTTTTACGCCCACACACGTGGTCACAGTGTTATAGTACACAAGTGTACTGATTATACCAGTAAGAGACGCGCACTAAGACCCAGCAAAGGAGACGATTACCCACAATTCTACAGCACAAAAGAGGTGAAAAACGTTCAGTTGTGATCACGTGACGCTTGGTGTCAAAACAAGAAGCGCATGCATGATACATGACACTTGGTACTGAAGAGTTAAAAAACATATACACTTGACAACACTTGCTTATTTTCCAAGTCAAAATTAAAAAAAAAAAAAATCTTTGCTCGTCTTATGGAACACTCGCAAACCATGTTAGTCGCAATCCGAGGTATTTCCAAAACTGCATTTTAACATCAGCGTCCACTCCATCCTTGTAAAGAACATGGTGGATGTGTGGATAATGCCAAATTTCTATGCTATGCTATATGGCGCTGTTCCAATGAAAATAAAATGAGCATGAAATGCATCAGATATGTTTTGAAGCCTGTAGCGTGTTTGTTCAGGATAGACTGGGACTCATAAACACACATTAAGGCAGTCCTGGGTTGCTGCAGCAGAGCTCCGGCTTAGTAAAGCATGTCACAGTTATCAGAAGTGGGAAGAAAACTTGAAACAAAACCTGGCAACAGAGCATGATGTTACTGGATGTGTGTGTGTGTGTGTGTGTGTGTGAGAGAGAGAAAGAGAGAGAGAGAGAGAAAGAGTGTGTGTGTGTGTGTGTGTGTGTGTAAGAGAGAGAGATTGTATGCTATTTGAGCTGTGATAAAATGGCATGAGGCAGGTTCAGAATAAATCTTATCCTCCTGAGACCCAGACTCTACTGATGTGTACATTAAAATTTTTCCTCACTGTTCCTCTTTATTAACACCTGATAACTATGACCTCAATCAATGTCTTAAAGCAGGAATAAGTTTGGCAAAAGAATTATACCTATCTGTCCTCATATGATAATTTTACAATGATATCGGTCGTTTAGTTGGGAGAAAATGTCCTCATATGCCGACATTTAAGTCTCAATAGGATGAAGATATATCTAATATAACTATTTCTAGTTTTCAATCAGATTTATAAGTAGCAGTGATATGTGTCACATGTGAATGTTTTTATGTGTGTGTGTGTGTGTGTGTGTGTGTGAGTGTGTGTAGGTGTGTGTGTGTGTGTGTGTGTGTGTGTGTGCGTGAGTGTGTGTGTGTGTGAGTGCGTGTGTTTGTGTATTTGCATGTGGGTGGGTAGTAAAATGAAGTGTGAATCAGATATGAGGTGCAAATTCTGAAAAAGGATAAGCTTGCCATGGACTGGCACGCAGACATAACTGCTTTCGTGATCAGTGACTCTATAGCAGAGTGATGTGATGCAACTGATCTCTTGCTCTGCTCTTAATACAGATGTGAGCAGCTCGTGACAGCCACTGCATCACCTGCTTCTATTATACTTCCTTTCCTCACTTCACAGTATCACACTCCTCTTATCAAACAGGTGCCATGCAGAACTTCACTTCTCTCCACAGGTTCATTTCCCAATCCAATTACCTCAATCAGGGCTTATTGTTTCTTTATGATATTAGAACTCAGGTACCAAGCCAAATTTATCTCATCGTGTGTTACTGATTAGTACAGCCATGAAACAGAGATACATCGAGAGATACAGTAAGAAATGTTTGTGCAGTGTTTAAACACAGTGTATATTATTAGATGTACCTAAGGTGATGGACCGAGCAGAGAACGCTATGTTCCTTATACAGTAAAAAGCAGTTTAAAGGGTTCTAAATAAGTGCAGAGTCAATGAGCATATGCTCTTTGCATTCTGTCTCAACACAAGTATGTGTGAGTCATCAGTGCATTTGTCCCACTTTGCTGTTGGACACACACACACACACACACACACACACACACACACACACACTTGAAATTGCATGAAATTAGCAGAGGCTTCTTTTGTATATGTGGTTAATACGCATCAAGTCTATGTGTGCTCACTGGAGACTACACGCAGAGAATGCAAATGAATCAGAATTTCTCATTTTCTCACATATGGACACTTAGTTAACATGCAAACATGTCTCTTGTTCCAAGGACAATTTTATTTCTATAATCATTTTTGTGAAATTTCTGCATATATATTGGGGTGGACAATTTGAACACCATGAAGCAAAAAGAATACTGATCTAAGCTTTCTTAAGATTAAGCGGTACAAGCTGCAACGTCTTTTTATAATGTTACACACCACTGGTTTCATTTAATACTAAAATTGCATCAGGCATTTGTGGTGTAATTGAGTTGTACTGTCTGAGATTTTCTCTATGCTTTTTTTCAAGTTGTTGTTTTCTGTGTGATCTGCATATTTGATTTGGCACATGTTTAATTTTGGATGGCCTTCCTTCACGAGCCTCCCCATTTTATCTGGGCTTGGGGACTACAAGACAGGCAACAATACTTACACTGTACTAAGGTGGATGGTATACTGTACTGCAGTGTCTGTAAAAAATACAGATACTGCAATAAAGAATATATAAAATTGTTCGTGTAACAAAATTTTTTTTATTTTCTGTATTGCAGGATCTGTAAATTTTTACAGATCCTGCAATACAGTAAACCATCTGTCTGTATATAAGTTCCAAAAACATATTTTTTGAGTTCCAAACTTACTCACTTATTGTCTATACCGCTTTATGCTGTATTCAGGGTCACAGGGGGCCTGGAGCCTATCCCAGAAGGCTTAGGACACAAGGCGGAGTATACCCTGTGTGCCAATCCATTGCAAGGCACACACACACACACACACACACACACATTTACACGCTCATTCACACGCTATGGGCAATTTGGGAATGGGAATGCCAATTAGCCTAACCTACATGTCTTTGGACTGTGGGAGGAAACCAGAGTACCCGGAGGAACCCCACCAAGCATGGGTAGAACATGCAAACTCCATGCACACAGAGACGGGAATCGAGCTTGAGTTTCAAACATTCATTAAAAAAACAAAACAAAACAAAAAACCACATTTGTTTCAAATAGTATTACCTGAGTGGCGCCACCGTGGCTAAGTCGCCTTGCACCTCCAGGGTCCCTGCCTCGTGCTCTAAGTCTCTGGTATAGGCTCCAGGTCCCCCGCGACTCTGTATACAGGATAGTGGAAATGGTATAGACAATGAGTAAGTGATTAGATGAAGAACCAGAGACAAGTGTGACAGTTAAAGTCTTCAGCAGAACCGGGTCTGATTCTCTAATTTGAACTCGTTCAAACAGGTTATGATTTTAATAGCAATAACTCACTCACAGGTTTTTGTATGCTGGACACTACCATGTAAAATATATATATAAAAATGTCTTATTAACAAACAAAGAAGACGTTGTTTTTTTTGGTTTCTTGGTCAATTTTGGTTTCAATGCTTAAATTGGTTTCAAAAATCTTAAATGGAAAAGAGATTAAAAAAAAAGAAAGGTTGTTGAGAGTTTGATAACCAACCGATGGGTTAACATAAGTAATAGGATGAATTAATAAATCTCACAAACATTCTACATTAAGCATAGCACTCAGCATTCAAAAAGCATGATGATTCATTACATGATACAACTTATAATTATTGGTGAATTGTTGTAGTATAAAAAGGTTTAAGGACATGTTATTATGTAATGATCAATTTTAGGGTGGTAATGGCTCACTATTTTGCATCAGGACACCAAGCCAACAGGATTTATTTCCTGGTTTAACTGTAAATATAAAATTATTCTGACTGATTACCTTTACTTACATTTACAAATGTTTTTGTAAACTAATTAAATAGTTGGGAATATTCTGTGCTTAGACCAGACTTTCCTTGGTAAATGCTTTTGTGCATGCTACTTCTGTCCTCTATCTGGCCCTCAGTCTACAGGTTCAGTCAATCAGTTTTCAGACAGATAGGATATGATGGCTCACTGGGACTTTTATGAAACGGGCATACTTCAGTGTCATTTGAAGATTTTACTTCACAGCTGATTCAAAGTCAGCTAGGCAGGGCTTTGACAGTCTAACTGGGTAACCTGGATAGAAGGTCTCACAGAGGCAGCCTGATCAAAGAATTGTCACATATGTAATGCTGTGTAAATATTACATTTTGCTCATTAAGTTAATAGGTTTGTGGCCAGAAATCCAGAGAACGTAAGCCTGGGAATTAAAATAAGATATGTTAATCCCTTATAAAATATGATATGATGATATGATATAATAAGTTTTGGATTTTGATGTAAGTAATTAATAATGATTAAACAATATAGCTGGTAGTTCCTTTATTGTTTGGTCATGCTGTATAAATTATTGCTGTATTATGTTGGATTAAATCTACATAAAATAGTGTCTGGAAATATTCAATTCAATTCAATTCAATTTTATTTGTATAGCGCTTTTAGCAATTGTCATTGCCGCAAAGCAGCTTTACACAGTCAAAATAATTATTTAAGTTTGTATAAAATGTGAATTTGTATGAATCAAAATGGTCAGTTTGTCCCCGGTGAGCAAGCCGAGGGCGACAGTGGCAAGGAAAAACTCCCTGAGATGGTAATAGGAAGAAACCTTGAAAGGAACCAGACTCAACAGGGAACCCATCCTCATTTGGGTGAAACAGAAAGCAGTAAATGATCTGCATTAATACTGTGTGTTAGGTGGCAGCCAGTTCAGCTATAATAGCTGATGTTAATTGATGTTAAGATGGAGTCCAGGTAGACTTGTAGGAAGTTCCCGTCCTGAACTATCCCAGTTCATTTATTCAATATACACTATCCGGTCAAAAAAACCCCATATTTTGTTCGGCCACGTTTTGCTCTGATTATGGCAGGCATTTGCCATTGCATCGTTTTGATAAACTTATGCAACATCACAACATTTATTTGCGTTTTATATCGCAAATTATGCAAATGTTAAGGTCTGGACTCTGTGGTCGCTAATACCTGCCTGAACCATTCTTTCACTATTTGAATCCTGGCATTGGCATCTTGGAATATGCCCGTACCAACATTAGGGATGTAACATTGTTCCACCTAGTAGACCTGACCAACAGAAGCAACCCGAGATCATGGTCAATCTGGACCCATCACACCACATGACATTTTTCCAACGCTCCACAGTCCATTCTTTATGCTTTGAAAAATCAATAATTTGACTCTTCTGAAACAGATTAACAAACAGAAGCTACTTCCTGCATAAGTTACAGTTAGACAAACTTTTTGCCAGCTGAACCGTATTAATCCATGCAGTAATTATACAATGAAGGGCTTATACCTTATTAGCTGGATTAGTTTAGGACACAGGACAGAGTGTCCTAATGAGAGGACACCCTGTACATGAGACAGAGCAGTTTAGGACACAGGACAGATTGCTTTTTTTTCCTTTTTCTTTTTTTAAAAATAAAACCGTAATCAGTCTGTAATACTGAGACTCTCACATATCCACACAACTGAGTGATTGTGTAAGACACCCACCTTAAATTTCACACTTCAGTTTGAACAATGTCAGATGAAACTGAATTCCAGGTTTTATTCTCACCATGTCTGCTTCAGCAGACGTTTAACTTATGATCACAGGGCTAGGTTATCACTCACACATTTGTTTAAACTACTAGGTTTACACTCTTTTTAACCCAAGGTACAGATAAAGTAATTCATAAAATTATTTATTTTCCATTGACGGTTATAAATAGTGCACTCAGTAGTTTTAGTTGTCGTAACTTTTATTTTTTCCTACTGTGTCTGCATCATGAGTCATAGAAGTTGCAGTAGAAATTCAGGAAACTGTATGGATGATAAGAAGACATGCAAAAATGTCTAGCACAGTCTACAGTTATTGACTGTATATTGCTAGCAGACATTTCCTCTCCTAAGAATAACAAAGCATATAAGTAAGAAATTTCTTTGAAGGCAAGTGTTCAAAACAGCTTTCCCATCTTCAGGATACATGTGGATTTCTCAATTGGAATACTATAAGCACATTTCTCAAACTTCACACTAGATTAAACTAATTCTGTCAGCTAGATATCATAGTTATGTTGCCTTAGGTAATATGCCTTTCCCCTTTTTCCCAGTCTGAAACTCTTTCCTCTTCTTTCTGTGCCTGATAGCAGTAGGTATTCATTATCATATTACATGTTCCTTAAGCATGCCTACGTGTTAGCACTTAACAGCCAAATTATCCCATTATGCAGTACATCAACTTCATTTCAAATGCAGTCCCCCAAGCGCAAATATTTGTCACAATTGCATGTGCTTAAACCTTGCAACACTTTCTCATCATTGTCATAAAAGCAGGGAGACTTTCTATTTACAGAAAGTCTATTTACTTTTTACTTCTATTTACTTAAACACATGATAAATTTATATACTTTATTCTATTTACTACAGTATGTGCATTGTAGTTTTACATGTGACCATGGCAGGTTTTCTGGCATAAATGCATATGTGACCATGATTTATTTAACCAAATTAAGCATGATATAGATCATGGACTTACATACACCAGACTGTATCTTAAATCATTTCTCTTCTGCAGCATTCTTAAAATCTTAAGTTTTTTGTCACCATAAAAAAATATATTGTCACAGTGTTCACTAATGCCACTTATTGCTGCATAGACAACTTGAAGAGAACCTGTTGAAGCTTCGAAGAAATAATCCAATGCACTTTATTTATGACCCTTAAAAATTGCAGTACACCAAATTCACAAAACTATTAAGTGTGAGATATTTGCAAAGATAACACTCTCACTTACTGCTCTGCTTGTTTCAGCTCAGTACAATATATTTTAGAGTGAATGTTTTATTCGGCAGATCCCAAATTCCCACTGACCCCATCAGTGTTTTGCAATCGAATGTCTTCACTTTAAAAGTATGAAAAACACCATGAAATCTTAAATGAGAATTGCACACTTAATACTTTCACACCTGTTGTAGCACGCTGTTGGCAGGCTAGATATTATCGTGACTGTAAAATGTTGCTGCAATCGAATTCAGCTTTGCCCAGAAAAAAAAAATTATGCAATTATGAGTCATGTTTAATTTCGGTTGTCTTGGGACATGCAAAAGTGGTGCGCGTTTTCTCACCCTTACATTTCTGTGATTTAAAATTGAATCTGTGCCATACACTGCTTGCATTGCTAATAAACTATTGCAGTTCTATATTAGGATATTTGTAACAGAGAGGGAGATTTAAGGCAGTACACTTCATCTGTGAATTTTATGTTTCCCCTATGCACTGCAAGTCTCTACAGCATTGTACTTTGCAATACACACATACAGCCACCGTGGAGGGGAAGCTGATCCAATCACTGCGGCTAAACTTTCTCATCTTCAGGCTCCTAGATGCATTTTTTCCTTTGAGCTACTTGAGCTATCTCTGTTATTAATGCATAAAGAAAAACGTGTGTGTGTGTGTGTGTGTGTGTGTGTGTGTGTGTGTGTGTGTGTGTGTGTGTGTGGTGTTATTTTTGCTTTGCTATGCCCAAATAGATAGATAGAAAGATAGTTTAAAGAATGCATAATGTAGGTCAGAGGAGAAAAGAAACTTTTAAGGTTTAATCCATTAACTCTGCATAGGAAGAGAGAGAGAGAGAGAGAAAACGGGTATTAGAGTGGTAAAAATTTATTTTACTTAAAACATTAAGCGAGGGCATTGAAATATTAATGAGCCTATAATTTTTTTACTGCAACAAACAGAACACCAGTAAATAGTTTCTTGTAAGCAATCTGTTTTTTTTTTCAAACCATGGGAGGAAACCAGAAAACCAGGTATAATCCCATGCAGATATGGGAGAACCTGCAAATCTCCACACAGACACAGAGGTGCCTAAGCTCAGGATCGAACCCTGGAGCTGTGAGGCAGCAGCACTACCCATTGAACCACCACACCACATCAGGCTAATTAATTATTATTAAACCCACTGTTGCAATACAGGATGCGTGAAGAGATAATAGCTCATAAATGACAGCTTTTAATTGTTCAGTAACAAAGCTCTGTTTTTCAGAGTGGTTATTTGGGTAAAACAATTGTACCTATGAAGAGAGTCAAACTCACAAAAAAAAAAGACACTTAAATTTACTTGACAGATTTAAACTATTAGAGAAGGAATAACCATAAAGGAAAAAAAAGTAATATGCAAACAATAGACTTCAGGTTTTCTATTTTTATATTATATTAAGGGTTATTAGGCCTAAAATGGTCTAAAATTTCATAATCAGTCATTATTACAGAAAATAATAATATTAGTGCAATATATAGCCAGTACAGGTTTGTGGACACCTAAGCATTACACTTGAATCATATGTGCTTTTTAAACATACTGTACCATTCCAGATTGATTCTCTCTTTAATATTATAACAACTTCCACATTTCTGAAAAGGATTGCCATTAGATTTTGTTGTGTGTCTGAAGGGATTTGTCAGGAACTAATGTCAGGTCAAGAGCCTGACATCTTCAGTGGCGTTAAGGTGAGAGCTCTGTGCAAAAAATTCTTCATGAGCTCAATTCGTGCAAAAGGACATTTTCATGCTGAACAGGGTTGAACTAATGAAATTGTGGTGCTATAGCATAAAAAAGACATTCTGAACAATTCTGTGCTTCCGACATTGTGAAAACCGTTTGGGGAAGAACCACCTATGGGTGCGATGGTCAGATGTCCACTGTATATTTGCCTACTTATCAGCTCATAGTTAATGTCTAATACAGCATAACCACACCAATGTCCTAGCCACTTTTACTTAATCATAAAAAAATATTTAGAAAAAACTTAATCTTAGATAGTTAAATGTGGAATGTGGAGGGTTTCTGCAATTTTGTAAATAGTACCAATAGGCAATCTTATATTGTCTTGAGGCATTACATTATGCAGGATACGACAAAAGCAAGAAGCTGGCCTGCATGATGGAGAGACTGAGCTGATGTAATGATGACTTCCATAGCAGATCCACTTACAGAAACAGTTCTGCTCATAACATTACTTACTCTTATCTACATATGGAACATCGGTGACGCACACCACATACATGTAAATCTATTCATTCTCATTATGGTCGCACATAAAGTGTGTCACACCGGCACGCACCATCTGCAATAAACTGCTTAATCTGATTGGTTTGTCCACAAAGCAGAGCTCTGTAGATGTGAGTAGATGAGCACACAGCTGCTCTCGGGGCTTTAGAAGAGAGTACAGTCAGGTCAGGTACTGCATCGATCACAACCCTGTCCGCCGCTCTGAGACACTGGTTACACAGCACAATGGCTCTTATTTCAAGTGGTTTAAGGCCAGTGTTTGCAGTAGTGATAGAATCTCTGATTTACTGTTGAACAAAGTGACATTAGACTAATTATCCTAGTTAAGAGGACAGTGCAAAGTCGTGATGCAAAAAAAAAAAGAAGAAGAACCATGAACAGACCCATGCACAAGACCTTGCCTAAGACGTTATCACATTACTAACTGGTCTTATCCCCACAAAATGAGACAAGGTTGAATATTTGTAATGAAACGATTGCTTTAGTGTAGACCTAGACTCTGCTTCCTATTGTGTTTCAATTTTAACTGCACTGTCACATTGGAAAATCAAGGCTGTTTTTTTTGTTTTATTTTTTATTACGGCTTTATCTGAGCTGAGACTATGATTATTATCAGAAGTTGCCATGCAGCATTTAAAACAAATCAAATTAATGCTGCAGTAATTCCTGTAACACCAAATCTCCCAGTGCCTGGTGGTGTTAATCCCAGTACTCCAGTTCACTCCCACAGTCCAAAGACATGCATTGGAGCCTGATTTACATTTCTGTGTGTGTGTGTGTGTGTGTGTGTCAGTGTGTGTTCGACTGCTCCACTGACCTCTATGGATGAGCCATCACTAGGATTATAGCACGCATTTCCCATTTTGGAAGAGGAATCTGGTTGTGTTGAGTTTTGTGCTCTTCCTACATAGCAATATCTCAAGGCACCGGTTACTCAGTGGTTAATAATTTTCAGATCTTGTGTTCAAAAATCGAAAGACCTGCCCCTGTTGGATCCTTGTGCAAGACCTTTAACTGCTCAGCTGAAATCCCGTCTTAATGGTAAGTCATGTTAAATAAAAGCACCAGTTCTTTCTATTCTATTTGCACTGAATGAGCAGAATTCTTATAAATTCTGAAAAAAAATGTTTTGCTTTGGGCTACAATCATTTAATGTTTATTTTGTAATTACTTCTGATCTGTTAAGGTGTGGAAACACATAAAAATAGTCGACAGACTCCTGACTTTGGGTCTAGAGACAGCACTGGTGTGTGCTTGTTTATTTCCATGTCCCTTTGTGTATGTGTTTATGTGAGTGTGGAGGCCTGCTGTGAGATAGATTGCTTCTAAATGGCTTTTTTGAGTTTTCTATGCTTTTTCATTTTGTGCAGGTCATAGTACTCTACCTGAGAGACCATGTATGTTCCCAGACTTGTGTTTGTATGTGTGTGTGTGTGTGTGTGTGTGTATACCTTTTTAACACTTATAGGTGTACTGTAGCAAATAAAGTGGCCCATTTTTATTTTGTGTTGCAAAATTCAGATTCAGAAATAATATTTATTAACAATGGCTGATTCAAATTATTATCTTTCTTTCAGGAAAGAATGTTTGTGTGTGTGTGTGTAAGTGTAAGTGGGTGTGTATGAGTGTTATGACAGCAGAGTGCCATGTACAAGCGCTACACACAAGAGCAGTAATAGCCCTGGAACGCACTCTGAAAAAGCAACTGTGAATTTTAAAATGATCGAAACATGATGCAATTCCCTTAGCATTTGAAAAAAAAAAACTTTCAGTCAAATCCACAAGTGCAATTCCCACATAGCGGTAAATCAAGTGTGTAGTGGAGGGTATTACAACAGAATACGATTAGCATTTCATACATTTGTAATGAAATCCTGAGCCCTCACTCACCATCATCCAGCATGAACTATACATTACACTGACTCGTTTTGCTTCCAGGGTAGCATCAAAGTAAACTTAAATAATAGCATCTACATTAAATAATGTGCTTCTACTTTTTTTTTCAAAAGCCTTAGAATGAACCTTTACAAAGTTGATATTGAAACACTATTTGGCATATAATTTTCTCTTGTTTTTCACACAGTTTTTGTTTCTTAACATACGCCATGATGGTTGACAGGTGAAGTGTCCAAAACTGCACTCTTAGCGAATGTAAAATTGCAAGAGTAGTTGAACTTCTAGAGGTCAAATTGATCTTCTAAAGCTATGACAGAAGATATAATAAAGTAGAAGCTCTTCTGGCAATGTGAGACTTTGAAACATTTCCATGCTCCCTCAGTTCTCATCTGGCATCAGGGTTATTTCTGTTTGATGGGGAATAAAAGTATTTCAAAATTACTAGCCTATACAGGTATATTGACTTCAAACCATTCTATATATCTAACTAAGGTCTGCTTTTAAAAAACAATTTTTTTTTTTACATGTTTTATAGATTACGTACATATATTTATATTTAGAAACCCTTAGAAAGTTAGAAAAACCTATAAATAATCTTATGCACTGTCTGTCCT
Source organism: Clarias gariepinus (assembly GCF_024256425.1). NCBI lineage: Eukaryota > Metazoa > Chordata > Actinopteri > Siluriformes > Clariidae > Clarias > Clarias gariepinus. The sequence continues at coordinate 21,763,168 of NC_071107.1, forward strand.
GTGCTGTTTAGAAAGTTACATATTACATATACATATACATATACATACATATTATGCAAAGAAAACAACTAATGCAACTTGTAATTGCATGTACTGGAATTAGGTTAAGAAAAATACATTATTAAAACTTGGAAGCATAGTGATGAACTGGCAACCTCGTGGAAGAAATGTGGTCAGAAAAGAATTATTAAGATCACTCAACAGTGTTTAGAGCACTTACAAGTTGCATTATAAAAAATGACAGTAAAACAATAAATCACAGCTATGTTTAATAGTAAAATAGCGATAAGGGGAATTTCCCACACAATGCAACAAGAACTTACAGGGGGAATAATGTAGACATATGGACAAAGGTATGTGGTCTGATGAGTCCAGACCGACCCTATTCCAAAGTGATGAGCATATTCGGGTACATATCTGGAGGCAGTGTTATGATCTGGGGTTGCTTCAGTTGGTCAGGTCTAGGCTCAGCAACATTTATTGGCAAAAATAAAAATGAACAAGTTATCCCATCAGTTTATTTTTTCCATCTTGATGGCACGAGCAAACTCCAAATACTCACACTGAGTAGAGAGTGTGGTAAACAGTGAGTAGATGAGATAGGGCTAGCTAGAGATAGAGGGATAGTTTGTGATGAGGTGAGGTGATGCAGACAGATGCAAGTCTCCACAACAACATGCTGACAGCTGAGCAGCAAAGATGTACTGCTCTTCGACCTGGTACTCAGTAACCATGATGATCACATGGATGTGCACAATACAGTCGTTCCCTTACATATTTCTTCTGTAATTTGACAAAATATGTAAGCAGGAAACAATATATCCACAAAGATGGAATAATAAAGAGCTCATTCGAAACTGCAGTACTAAAGAGCTTTCCAGTAAACTCTTGAAGTAAAGTGTATTTAGGCATACTACTTAGGAAACATTTTGGGTGATATTCTTCTCATTTGCTGTGCAAGTGTTGCTGGATGCAAGTTATCCTTAGTGCTAACCCTAACCCATATAAAGACATTTTTTCTCTCATACTCGTTTGTTTCATATGAACTGGTGTTGTTGTTTTTTTCTTCATTTTTTTGCAGCATGACTATGGCGGCATAAAAGCTTTTCTAAAGTGTAAGGCATTCTTAAAAGCTAAATCTATCAGCAAGGACATATTCTGTGTAAGTTATGCTTGCTTTATTGAAATCATGCCTGTGTGAATTTGGAATGAAGATAATATTATTACTACTAACAGTGATGATATTCAAATTTGTTTTAACCTGAAGTGCAGAGCCTTCATGTACACTGTTATTAGTCTAGACATCAATTTGAGAAGTGAAGCTATATATTCAGACCCATTTTTTTTTCTGCTTATACTCAATTCTAATTAAATTTTAAAAGCTTATTATACAGCTGCAGTAGAATATAAAAAAAAAGTGTAATAGCTGTGTCTCCGTGGTCAAAGCACTTTGTTGGGCACTGTTTGTTTGTGTAGATTGGGTGTTTTTTGAAATGATTAAAGAGCTACATAAGAAATAGACTATAATTTAATTATATTATATTGTCAAAAGTGCAAACGCTAAAAAATATATATATAAAAAACTCAAATGCACACTGAAACGCTTCCTGCCACTCTCTCACTCGCAGCCTCTCATGATTCCATACTGTAAGAGTAAAATTTCTAAAAATGTATTTGCATTTTTTATAATTAATAAATGACCAGGTACAAGAGGCTTCCTCTGAGCACTTTTGACATTGCTAACCTTGATATACACACACACATGCACACGTGCACACACGCACACAGATCAGCAAGTTCATTCCCCAAACCCCAGCCTGTAAAAGATTAAAACTTCTCTGCTGATGTAGCAAGCATGATACGTGAGTATCATGTAAAAACCACCAGGATACGGAATACTGTTCAGAGAGAGATAATTATATCCTGCTTTTTATTATGAGAGCTGCTATAATGTCTGTATAACACATCAGAAGTTGAGATGTGACAAAGTGCAGGCCCTGTGGTAGATGAACCAAATGTTCTCCAGTCTGTGACAAACGTGTTTTTTAAAAAAAAATATATATAACCAGAGTAGATGCAAACAAGTATTCATCTTTACAAGGATAAATTCTCAATGATTTTCTGACCTGCCACGTTAAGAAATAATGATGCATGGCATGGCTTACCTTTAAAGAGCAAATTTAAAATTCTGAGGTGCCTTCAAGTACACATTTGGTCCCTGGATCTCTGTGCAGATATAATAAAAGTACTTTTTTCCAACGCTGGTGATGCAAAGTGATTCAAGTGCTAATTGTGGTTCATGCTTACCTTATATAAAACAAGAACTTGGGGCAAATTATGCAGTGCCCTTTAAGAACAGTGTGTATATGACATCTTAAGGTCAAAAAAAGCATTTACCTTTTTCATGGGATTTTTTCCTCTCCAGAAGGACATGAATATATTTTATAGTTTGGCATGACAAACAGATAAGAGGGTATAATTGGACAAGACTTGTGTTTAAACTGCCATGTTAAACTGTCATGCTGTTTTATGGTCACATACACTAGAACAATAAAAAAAAGTTAGCAAATTATCTAATAAAGGTTTCAATGTTGTAGCCTGTCACTCTTTATTAGAACGAGGCTGTTATCAAAACAATGCATCTGTACCAAAGGCAATTTCTGTTCACCTAAAACTCTTTTTCTTTCTGCAAATCCGACTTATCTTATTACTCAGGCATCACCCCATTGTAGATTTTACTGCATGCATTTCTTTGGTCTAGTGCTCACAACTATCTGTTTAACAGCACACTTTTGATTTTATGTCAAAACATTTGGCGTTTACTGGGTACAGGGAGAACTCCACAAACAATTACTGGTGTCTTATTGCTTTATAGTTGTTCACACAGGTTAAATACTTGCTAAAAAGGATTAGGTGCACGTACGTGATCCCTTCTCTCTCTCTCTCTCGCTGTTAATGGAAAAGGTTTATTGGGTTTTGTAGCAGTGATCTCAATAAAGTCCTAACTATAACCAAGGGAAATGAGTGAGAGCACTCAGCCAGCCAAGTGTTCATCGTCATGGCATCCACTCTGTTGTGTAGCCAATCAGGGTTTAATTAACCGGTGTGTTCTGCAGTGCAGGAACATGTCACTGAATGACGTCCGGAGCCAGGAACAAACTCTCTCAAACACAATCTGACCTGGAGGAAGTGTTCTATACCAAAGTAAGGCACGTTAAAAGGAGAAAGGAGATGACACATCTACACATGGACTATCTTCTCCCAAAACTTTCATCCTTAGCACAGTGAGGGTTGAGTGTCTTATAGCCACACTATGTATCAGTGAATATCGCTTCTATCAAATACAGTATTGTGCTTGTGATAAATTTGCTTTTTGTCCTGTAATAACCAGTAGGGCAAGGATGCAATCTATCACAGGCCAATCCATGTGCTGTGGGCTGCAGTCCTCACTCAGTGTCATGTCCCTGGTACATACACACTATGATTTGTACTACCGAACATCACACTGTCTGCAGGCAGAAAAAGAAAGAGGGAGCTCGAGAAAGAGAGAGGGGGCAAAGGATGTGAGAAATTAGTCAGATTAAAGAGGTTGTAGGAAAGTCCTACAGGGTTCAGGAATGTTTGGGCTAATAGGAGTACATGACTTTAAACAGACATAAGCTTAAATGGCCTGAAGGGGTAGTGCTAAAACTTTCCCACCTGTTGGCTTCAGATCAAAGTTATTACTAAGTGAGTGTCTGCATGAAACACACATCTACATTTCAGTCAGGAAGAACATCCAAAATCACCAGCAGAAAATTAAATGTTTTTTATTATATATCATTAGATTGTATTAAAAAAAATTTCAGCTGCAGAAGTGCATATCAGTTTATTCTACACTTCAGAAGAAACTGGCATGTTTTGCAGCTGAAATATATATATTTTTGACATATGAATTTCACAACTGCACTTATTCAATATACCCTAGGAAAATGATTTAATATAAAAGTTCTCTTATTATAATGAGGAATAAAACTTGCTTTGGAATAAACAGACTTCCTTTGGTGATTTTTTATACTCATGTCATGGAGCATTGACAGCATATCTAAACCAACATTGCATAAATGGCTTTGATACAAATTAGTGCAAATTAAAACATCTATAAATGTATTAAGGTTCAATACATTTCTTTAATTTCCTATTTTCAGCAAGCGTTTAGACTAATGTAGCCAATCAGCGATAAGAATGCGGTGCTTAACAAGAACCTACCTTTTTTTATTTGATTTTTTTTTTCAAGTTCATGTTTAGGTGTTGCTGTATTTATTTAGTTCAGTCTTTGATTTGCTAACATGTTTTGCATTTAAGAACAACCAAAACTTTACAAAAATCATGAAGAGGTCCTAAGTTTTTATCCTGCAGAAAAAGGCACTATGCTCTATTATTTATGGCATATTGTATACTGTATAGTTCACTGTGTCATAAGGGTAAACAGGAATCCTTGGACTAAATGTAATATATTCTGTGGTGGTATATATATATATATATATCTGTATTTGGTTTTATTGTTTTTCTCATAAATATTTCTCAAGACAATGGCTGAGTGGTAAATACTCAAAATTTAATATGGAGTTGAAATCTGCTTAGGAAATGACAGGGTTCCACACAATGTCACATCACACAATTTATAACAGTTAATGAATGAATGATAAAACTGAGAATCAAGTGCACACTTTTAGCAAAGGCATGCTATCACACAAACACACACACACGCACACACAGGCTCTTTGGTTTAGTGGCTCCATTATTTTCAGCACTTTGGTCACACTCTGGGTACTGCTGATATTTCAACACATTCCCATGGCAACCAACGACATGCATGTCATAAATTAACCTGCTGGAGGAAAAATTGAATTTTACATGGTTTTGCTGAGGTATGTGTACACTCTTTATTTATGATCTACGGTGATTCTTATGATCTATAAACTTATACAAAGACATATACAGTACATAACATGTGGACAGTAAACAAGACCAACACAGAACAGATCATGATTGGTTTCTATTTCCAGACATAGACAGCATGGAGTATTTCATGCTGCATCACAGCAGGTGATGATCACACAAGAGCAGGGTTTCATTCTGCAATTCCTCTGCAGGTTTTGCACACTTGGGTCAGGAAGCTGAATAGTGGAAGCCATTGGCATTTCTAAAGGCACTTCAGTGAACCTAATGAATGCACACAGTCGTCAAGCAACCACTTCATGGACATGCAACAAATGTTCCAAAATCATTTTCTAAAAAAAAACTTAGTAAATCAGTTTTCTATATATGGCTCATAGGATCAATTAGCTTGCAAACGAGGAATTGACCAGAATAAAAATACGAAGAAAAACTAGACTAAGAAGTAAACGACAGTTATGTAAATATGTGTTCTGTGCCGGAATGTCTGTGCTCAGCGTGAATTATTAATCTCCTGACCCTTTTTCTGATTCTCTAGACATCAATTCAAATTTATACGTTTATTACCAACCAATTATCCAACTTATTTCCACGTGCTTAAATGAGTGAATACAGCTTCCAAAATATATCTAATATATACATATATTAACCTTTATTTCAAGTGCTGCTGAATAGTACATCCGGCAACTAACACAGTAATATAAGTTTGTATTTTATTTTGCAAAAATATTTTCTTCATGAGCCAGTGTAGTGTGTGTGGGGTGTTGGTGGGTTGGGGGGGGGGGGGGGGGGGGGGTTGTTAGCAAAGATAGTATGTCAGAAATGAAATGTTGCAAATAAACAGTTGCTTTCACTGTCACATTCTGACTATAAATATCTTCATTGAAGGCACTATCAATCACTTCAAATAGTGCACGGAATGGAAAACAATCTTTTCCCCTTCCTCCCTTTCCTTCTCTATGTGTACACTGCACAGAAGGAAACTGCCCTCTGATATAAATGCTGGTGAGCAAAACAAACCTGTTGCCACATAGGTCTCATTGTCAGGTTGAGCGAAGCTGTAGAAGTTGTAAGTGGACATGGCACTAGCTGATGTAATGTAGTTGCAGTTGGTTATATACAAAATATAAACTTTGGGTATAATCTTTAAAAGTATAGACTTCAGAAGTCTCATCATGCTATTCAACAATAAATATACTATTTATATGGTTATGAGTATAGTATTTGAAATGTATGACCTGGTCCCAAAACATTACCTTCTTAACAAAAGTTTTGACTTTGGCATATAATTAATGTTTTTTTTTTTTTTTTTTATCATAGAAAAAAAACAACCCAAAACTCCTCTCTCCTTGTAAAAAAATTAATAATTTGTGCGAGGAAAGTGACTAATAGAGAGTGCTTACACCAGGGACTCCTCCCATAAATGTTAAATAAATCTCTCTGCAAATGTTAATTAAACATCATATTGATGATTATCCAAAGACTAATTTTTCTTGAACAACACTTGTTTATTATTATGCTCAGATTATGTAGAGCATCTGCCATACAAGTCCCTGTGCATTTGCCATACAAGTCCCTGTCTCTGTTAATATAGAAATAATAACATCATTCTGTAAAATGAGCATTTATTGTAGCTGAACTACTGCCAAAGACAATGCTCAAATGCTCACCTTCTGACCAATGAGATTTGGGAATTCAACCATACCGAATATAACAATGCTCAGTATGTGCATGATAATTGGTTCATTACCCTCCCTTTTTCTCTGGTCAGGGGCACGTACATAACAGTACTCTCTTCTGTTAATACTGAAATATAACATCAAGTGTAAATATTTCCCAGTTATTAAATTCTGTGTTAGTTGTACTGTACAACACATATTTAAGCATTTAATCAAAAAAATTACATATTTGTTTTCTTTTTTCTATTAGTTTTGACCTTTCACCACATGCAAATATTGTTCTAGGCCACTGAAAGTAAGTTGTGAACAATGCCTTTTAACCTTCAGTGAGCTCCAGAAAAGCTAAATGTCATTAAACTAAACCACTATTGCACGTTGATTATAGAAAATTAGAACATTATTAAGGGGTGTGAAAGGTTAATTATTAACAACCAAACATTGTTTTGAATGAAGCTCTGTCACTTTTTCCTCCAAGTGAGAAAAAAAGTCTATCTGCAAACTACAGTTAAATTTATATACATTTTATAAATGCTTGAAATTCAAGTCATACTTAAAGTAGAGTTCATTCAAGAGTTAAAACAAATAAAATGCTTAAGGGTGGCATAGTAAAACTGGAGGGGTCAACTGGTTCACAAAGTCAGCACATTCCACCTTTAAAATTGCGGTAGCCCCTCAGCAGCACAGACAATATTGATATTAGCGACACACTAAAAACACTAATAAAAATACAAAGGTAGCAAAACATTCTTTCACTTCTTGCCAAAAGTAAAAATTACAATAAATAGCAATAAAATAGTCAAGGTGTTACTAGTCCTGCAATATTCCATGCATCCATCACAGCTGTGTGCTGGTACAACTTTGAATATATTCCAAAGATATAAAAACAAAAAAGAAAAAAATATATAAATATCACATGTTCAGAGGACACCCAAAACATAACCTACTAAACAACCAAACAATTAAAAATGCACCTCACAGAACCCAAGGACAAAACAGTAAACCACTAGTTTTGCAACTAATTAAGGGGGCGATAACACAATAATATAGGTCATGCTTTAATAAATCCAACAGCACATGCTTTTTCTTCAGAAACTGTTGATCTTTGTGGAATTTCACTCAAAACCGTCTCTAAAGTTTAATACAGTAAATCTAAATGAAGACGCACTGATTTTCCTCCATCAGATATCCATTTTTAACAAGCTAGCAAATAAAAAAATCTTACATCAAACACACCTCATTAACTATGAAAACTCTCATGTTTTGATTATAATATCACAATAACTCAGCCAATAAAACAGTAAAATTAATAAAACAATAAAGCAGCATGTCATAGTTTCGTGCACTTCCTTTTTCACCCGCCATTTTGGTTTATTCCAAGCCCCCCCACGCTGGTTCCTCTCTCTGCTCCAACATGGGTCTCCTAACTCAATTTAACTCTTAACTTAAAAAATCTTTTTTTAAAATGGTCATTGTCACAAAGCTGTTTTCCAGAATTAAGTAAATTATGGAACTACATAAAGAAAATATAAGGAAAATGTTATATACATATATTATATATATGTTATATGAAATAAATTAAAAATTAAAATAACAAAACTGAAAACAAAATAACAAATCAGAAAACACAACGACATATACAGAAACAAAATACCAAATGAAAAAACACAACAACGATTTACTCAAACCGGAAAGGATAGGTTTAGTTCGCAAATTAAATTCTTATTGCTGATTGGATAAGACATCTGTCACTTAAGACATACAAGAAGTACTATCAAGTGAGGTCACAATAATTTTTTAAGCACATTTAACACAACTTAGTTGACAAAAGTACTGTATAGTCCTAAAATACTGAAATGAATCATTAAATGAAAATACATCTAAATTGTCATGATTCCTTAATCGGTGTCTGCGTTTTGGTGGCATAAGTGCAGGAGGCGAGCTGGCGGTTTAGTAATGGCTTTTATTTTAAAGAACACAAAATCACACTGACATAAATCATATAACTATAACTGTAACAGCAAAAGCTAGACGCCTGACTGAAGTTCAGTCGTCTAGCTTTTGTTGTTACAGTTACCTGCCCGAGGTGCAACCTTTGGCGCCAACCTTTGGCGCCCTCTAGGGGTTAACCCTTATAGTACCCCTCCTTTAAAAAACGTTACCGGAGGACCCGGACTCCCACCCCAGCGGTCCCAGTCTGGACCCCCAACACTGAGGCGTAATCCAAGCCCCCATGCGCGGCTGAGGAGCTGGAGTGACGCTCGGCAGCGGCTGAGGAGCTGGAGCGATGCTCGGCAGCGGCTGAGGAGCTGGAGCGATGCTCGGCGGCGGATGAGGAGCTGGAGCGACGCTCGGCGGCGGATGAGGAGCTGGAGCGTCGTCCGCTGAGCTGGGCGGCGGAGCTGAAGTGACGTCCGCTGAGCTGGGCGGCGGCGGCGGAGCTGGAGCGAAGTGCGCTGAGCTGGGCGGCGGAGCTGGAGCGACATGCGCTGAGCTGGCAGCGGCGGCGGAGCTGGAGCGACGTCCTCAAAGCCGGGAGGCGAAGGAAGAAGCGTGACGTCCCCGAGGCCAGGCAGAGGAGCTGGAGCGACGCTCGCTGCGTACGGCGGCGGCTGAGGAGCTGAAGCGACGCTCGCTGCGTTCAGCGGCTGAGGAACTGGCGCGATGTCCTCAAAGCCGGGAGGCGGAGGAAGAAGCGTAAGGTCCCCGAGGCCAGGCTGAGGAGCTGGCATGATGTCCTCGAAGCCGGGAGGCGGTGGAAGAAGCGTGCCGTCCTCGAAGCCGGGCGGAGGAGCTGACACGAAGTCCGTGCAGCTTGGAGGCGGCAGATCTGAAGCGCCGCACACGAAGCTCGGCGGCTGAGGAGCTGGCGCGACGTGCGCTACACAGGGCGGCTGTGGAGCGGGAGCGACGTCCCCTATGTCGGGCAGAGGCGGCGGCGGTGGAGGAAACGTATCCTCGTCGCCGTGCAGCCGCGGCGCGTAGTCCTCTGCGTCGACCTCAGGCAGGGGCGGGAGGGGGAGCGCGTCGTCCAGATTAGAGAGAGGGAGAATATCCGGGGCTACAGCGTGGCTCTCTCAAACCTGGACGAGCAGCATTTTGCTGCGCCAAAAACGTGTCCTCCGTTAGTTCCTCGCCACCGTCCTGCCAGACCTCCTTGGCCCAAGCCTCTTGGCCGGTGCTTGGGACCTTGTATCTCCCCGCTGCCTCACCTTTAAACGGCGTCCGCACAATGGCGAGCCTGCAGCCTTCCCAACTGTGCCGCGCCTCTATCTCTCGCTGCTCCTCGCTGTCTTCCAGCCAGTCCGCCGGTTCAACAAGCCGGCAGCCCTCCCAGCTCTGCAACAGCTCTCTCTCTCCTTGCTCCTTGCTATCCTCCAGCCATTCTGCCAGCTCGGGCGAGATGGTAATAGCGCCCCCCCCAAAAAAAAAACATCTGGGGGAGCGACCTCCGCTATGCCACTTTTACGGTCTAGCTTTCTGTCATGATTCCTTAATCGGTGTCTGCGTTTTGGTGGCATAAGTGCAGGAGGCGAGCTGGTGGTTTAGTAATGGCTTTTATTTTAAAGAACACAAAATCACACCGACATAAATCATATAACTGTAACAACAAAAGCTAGACGCCTGACTGAAGTTCAGTCAGGCTATTTATACTAAACTTAATTACTTGCCTAGGTTCAGGTGAATGCCTACGTCACCTGACCGGGGTGCAACCTGGGACATGCAGTTCCCACTCAAGCAAACAAAACTACAAACATAACATAAAAAACAGTCTTTGGGGTTAAACCTTACATAAATGTATTTTAAATACATCTCTAGGGGTTAAACCCTACATAAATGTATTTTAAATTGTGTGTGGCTGCAGTACTTTATATATAAGTACTTTTTTTTGAGTGACAGATGTTTCGTCCAATCAGCGGTAAGAATTTAACCTACCTTTTCCAGCTTGACCGAATTGTCATTGTGTTTTCTCATTTTGTATCTGGATATGTTGTGTTTTCTGATTTGTTATATTGTTTTTGGTTTTGTTATTTTGTTTTCTGTGTTGTTGTTTTTGGTTTTGCTATTTTGTTTTGCACTTCTCGGCCACCGTAACAATGCCATCTGTTGAATTTCCAATTAACTAAAATCTTTAAGTGTTACCCTGAAGTGCTCAGAATGAAGGTGTGAAATCGCGTTTATTAAGTAGATTTCAATTACACACTTATAAGCAAGTATTTTAAAAAATTTACAATACCATATGTTAAATATTGAGAAGAACTAATGATTTTTTTTAAGGTCGATTTTTGTATAAGGGCGTTTTCCATTTAAATTTCAAAGTAGCGTATCTTCTCTTACCATGGGCCAATTGTGATAAAACAAAGGCTATATGTTACCTCAAGATTGGCCAAATACAGTGCATCCGGAAAGTGCCCTTCACAGCGCTTTATTTTTCCACATTTTGCCTTATTCCAAAATGGATTAAATTCATTATTTTTCTCAAAATTCTACAAACAATATAGTATAAAAGAGGTTAAAAGAAGTTTGTTTAAAATCTTTGCAAATTTATAAAAAGATAAAAAATTAAAAAAAAATTTAATGTGTATAGGTGTATTACGTGTATTACAACCTTTGCCATGACACTCAAAATTGAGCTCAGATGCATCCTGTTTCCACTGATTATCCTTGTGATGTTTTACAACTTGATTGGAGTCCATCTGTGGTAAATTTAATTAGGTGGACAAGATTTCGAAAGGCACACACATGTCTGTTTAAGGTCGCACAGTTGACAGTGCATGTCAGAGCACAAACCAAGCCATGAAGCCCAAGGAATTGTCCTTAAACCCTCTGGTAAGGGGTACAAAAATTTTTCGGAAGCATAGAAGGTCCAGATAAGCACAGTGGGCTTGGCCATCTGTAAATGGAATAAGTTAGGAACCACCAGGACTCTTCCTAGTGTGGGCTATCCGGCCAATGTGAGCAATCTGGTGAGAAGGGAGTTAACCAAGAACCCGATGGTTAGCAGTTTGTCTCTGATGAGGTGGGAAGGAAAAAACGCCCGAATATGACTATAGAAAGAAACCTTGAGAGGAGGATCAAACTCAACAGGGAATGCATCCTCATTTGGATGATAGACAGTATTACCATAAATCATTTCCTGGTATATTTTGAGAATTACAGTCCTAAACATTTAAGCAACTGCATTTAGTGCTTTATACTGTAGGTCAATATTACATTTAGGCATTTGGCAGACGCTCTTATTTAGAGCGACCTACATTTTTATCTCATTATACATCTGAGCAGTTGAGGGTTAAGACCCCTACCAAGGGTTGTGGTAGGGTTTAACCCTGGGATTTTCCGAATCGTAGCCCAATGCCTTAAACACTGAGCTAACCCTGGCCCCATATTAGTATTAAGTCAATGCAAAATTGTATAGTGCAGTGCAGTGTGGGGAAGATAGGGTTGATGTGCTCATATTGTATGGTCATTTTGTTGAATATTACATTTTGGATCCTGTCTGCCTAATCATCTTTAACAATAAAATATTTAAATTATTAATGTGGTTTCTTTCTTTAGGCTCTGTTTCGATTCTCATTACAGTGCAGTCTAAATAGAATGAAAGAATTTGTAATCTCAGTGTTTAAAAGATACTGTATGACCACTGGTATTCCCAACTTCAGTAAGTCTTAAGTGTGAAATTCAGCAAAGCCTATGTATGCCATTTTCCTCTCATTTACTAATCCAAGCTCAACTATGGGTTGATAAGCAGGTTCACCTCCTACAGGGGTTGAACAATGAAACTGAAACGCTTGGTTTTAGACCACAATAATTAATTAGTAGTGTTGGGTGTTACAAAGTAAAGTACATGGATTACTTTTTTTGATGTAACAAATAATCTAACGCGTTAGGTCCGCTAATCCGTTATTCAGACAATTTATGTAATCCGTGAGCCAGACAGCAGTGATTTTGTTAGTGTGTGTGTAAGAAAGTCGTCCTACAAGCCCCGCCCCTGATAACCTGCCCCTCTCTGTTATTCCTGCTGTTATGTGGTTAAGTGATTATGGTAAGATAATTACAAAGGTCTTGACTAAAACAACATGCATGAGGAATCACAAAGAAGTTTTAATTTTCTGCAAATTTAGTAACAGTATCAGAATGTAATGTAACTGATTACTTTTTAATGACAGTAATTTCGTTATGTAATTAGTTACTTTAAAAAGTAACATTAGTTCATTAGTATGGTGTAGGGCCTCCTTTTTCTTGCAATACAGCAACAATTCGTCCCGGGAATGACAGACACAAGTTCTGCACAGTGGTAAGAGGGATTTTGATCCATTCTTCTTGCAGAACAGGTCACTCTGTGATGCTGGTGGAGAGAAACGTTTCCTGACTCGCTCCTCCAAAACACCCCAAAGTGGCTCAATAATATTTAGGTCTGGTGACTGTGCAGGCAATGGAAGATGTTCAACTTCACTTTCATGTTTATCAAACCACTTTATCACCAGTCTTGCTGTGTGTATTGGGGCATTGTTATCCTTTTCATGCATAAATTTTAATTTATAAAAAAAATATTAGGGTGGCGCTTAATTTTACTATAGATTCCTGTTTTTTCCTGGTTTATTCTACAGTTCTCAAGAGACAAACCATGGGTAAGCATCTCTTTCACACTATTTCAATTTTTTTTTTTTGTTTCCCAATTTGTTGTACTTAGGTATTTTATTTGAATCTTTTAGCTGATTGTACTTGCCTAAGTGGTCATTGCATCCCTCTGGACAACTCGAACAGCATGGACAGTACCCTACCGAACCTGCCATGGCCTCTGCAGGCCTCATCCAGGCTGAGTGTCAGCCACCTATGTCCTTGATGCAGTTTCTTCATAAGCAAGGGCTTACATACTTCAGGAAGGATGACTCCAATCCTGGCCCTTCTAAGAGACTTTATCTGGAAGTAAACAGCCCTTCTCCTCATGCCTTTAGGCCCCTTAGGCCAGAGTCTGGTACTCCAGCTCCTTCTATTCTAAGGCCTGTTTGTTATGTAAGTGTTGCCAAAGTGTCCGTTAGTACACAAACTAATGAGTGCAACTGTTGGTATCCAAACGGATCTTCCTCCAGCACCTGCACTAAATCTGAATTGTGGCATTTCTGCTTTTGTCACCCTTTCTGATCTTTCTGGGTGTTGTTCTGGCTCAGTTGCTATTAATGCTTACCCAGGCCCCCTATGTTTTTTGTACTTTTATGTTGGGCCTTATACTTTGTATTTTTATATTAAATTTTTCATGTGTCTCCTTGTTTGTCATTATGTAGATGCACATGCTATTTTGTGTTGTCTCTATTTCTTATTAAACGTAGTGTTCTTAAAACTGATTGTGTGTCTTTTTGGATATTAGCCTATATTCTTACTTATACATGTGTGCACAACTGCAGGTGCATGTGTAGCATGTGTATCCAACACGTTTCAATCCTTTATTAAGTGTCCTCGTGTCTCTGCCAAATACGGCACCTGGTGCCTTATCTTATGCTCGTGTCTCTGTTGGGTCCGACCCCTGGCGCCTTTTCTTTTCTATATATATATAATACACGTGACAGCTAATAACAAAATAATTACAGTTCATGTCTGGGTACACACTGTACACTGAGTATCACTACCCATTCCCTTACTGTTTATGTTTTATGACCTGTCTAATGACCTCGTCTGTTTTTCTTATCTCACCTTTAAATGAACCCATTATGTTTTATGACCTGTCATACTCTACTTTTTTCTACTAGATTAATATTATGTTGATTAATATTATCATATTGTGATATATATATATATATATATATATATATATATATATATATATATATATATATTTGTGTCTATATGTATATTTGTGATATATGTATAATTTGTTATATATATATATTTTTAATTTATTGTACACAGCACTATATAGCATGAACAGCTATACTGCTGGTATAACACGCCACACTGCCCCCACCCGAGTTGTGACCGTCCCCAGTCACCATGACGAACTCCGTCTCGGAGGCGTGAAGGCGGCCGGCGCTGGCGTTGGGAACTCCGGAGTCCTTTGCAAGCGAGTGGAGCGCCGTGGCGACGTAGAACCCTCGACTCCGAACATTCTCCCCGTAAAGTCCTCCAGGCTCTCCGGCAGTGATTAGCCATCTGAGCCGGCGTGCAGCTGAGTTACTGCATCACCCAGAGCAAGACGCTGTCCAGCACACAGTTGACGTAAATCCCAGCGCGGCTTCCCAAACGTCCCGAACGGAAATTGAATCCACCTGTGCCTCAACATCGCCGCAAAACCTCTGAGACTTGCTCGTTGCCTAGCCGCGACGGGTAGCCCTGTCGCCGACTAGGTTCACGCGCAGCGCCTCAGAAAGGGAAGCTGGTGTCGCTAACCTGATGTGCTCGCGGAGCCGCGGCGGTTAGAGTCTCCGGACAAATGCGCGATGAGCTAGCTCTTCCTGCTTGTCGTGCTTGAATTCCGGATAGCCCTGGCGCGCGAGACATCTTGAATCCATGGCAAACGCCCCTCAGTGGCTCAGAAGCACGTCGCTTGTGGACCGCCAGCTCCTCGCGCGCTGCCTCCCTATGGTCACCCGCGCCAAACCCGAAGCCGTTGTAGAAAGAAAGACGCAGCTGCAGGTTGCTGACGGTGCACGGAGCTGTAGCTTGTTTCGGCGCTTGCGCAGCGTCAACTTTGGGCTCCGCTCCGAGATCCAGTGCCGGGATCTTCATCTCACCACTCCGCTTTGGTCGCCATGGTGTGCTCGTGCTAGCTCCCTCAGGAAAGAGCTTTTCCTTTTTCAGTAGTTGCTCCGCTACTTGGCTTGCTTGGATTTTTCGTAGGTCCTCCGTAGTGCGCTCCAACTCGTTACTCTCCATCCCAATTCTGAACACATAGAAACCCCCGCAAGGCATGCTGGTCGTCAGCCACATCCAATAAACCCGAGCACATTCAACACGTCACACACACACCCACACAACATGGGCGAAGCCACTACCCCAAACACCCTTCCCCAACAGGGTGAACACATAGTAACCCCCGCAAGGCACGCCCACGCCACAATACTTACAGTAGAAAAAACAGTGAAGGTGGACTCATCAGAGAACAATACATGTTTCACATTGTCCACAGCCCTACATTTTCGCTGCTGGCACCATTTAAAAATGACATTTGGCATTGACACGAGTGACCAAAGGTTTGACTCTAGCAGCCTGGCCATATACATTGACCCTGTGGAGCTCCTGACGAACAGTTTTGGTGGAAACAGGAGAGTTGAGGTGCACATTTAATTCTGCAGTGAGTTGGGCAGCTGTGGTTTTATGTTTTTTAGAGACAATCCAGGTTAGCACCCGGACATCCCTTTTAAACAGCTTCCTCTTGCATCCACAGTTACTTCTGTTCTATGTGGTTCATCCTTCTTGGTGGTATGCTGACATTACCCTTGATACCGTGGCTCTTGATCAGTATTGGGGGACATTACTTTTTAAAGTAACTAATTGCATTACAAAATTAAAAATGTCAACATGTCTTAAAAAGGTAATCAAAATGTCTTAAAAAAGTAATCAGTTACATTACAGCGTTACTTTCTGATGAAAGTAACTAGTTACAGTACTTTTCCATTGCAGAAAATGAAAACTCCTTTGTGATTCCTCATGTTTTAGTCAAGACCTTTATAATTATTCTACCATCATCACTCAGCGAAGTTGGGCCCATAATCTATTAACTACTAATACCCCTATCTCACCTCATGTAAGTATGGTTCATCATGATTAACTTTGAGTTTTTGATTAGGTTTCCATCTTTCCGTGCGTCTGTCCCCACATAGTTAAACCGCATAGGTGAGATAGGGGTATAACAGCAGGAATAACAGAGGGGGGTGGGTTATCGGGGGCGGGGCTTGTAGAACGACTTTCACACACACACTAACGGATTGGGAATGACTGCTGTCTGGCCCATGGATTACATAAATTGTCTAAATAAGATTAAATAAAAGATTACATAAAAAACCCCACATAACTGAGTACTTAAATGGCGGACCTACCGCGTTAGATTACTCATTACATCAAAAAAGTAATCCAAGTAGTCTAACTGTAACTTTACAAAGTAACGCGTTACACTTAGCACTGCTCTTAATACATCACAAAAACTTGCTGTCTTGGCCACATATGCGCCAGCAAGATGCACACAAACAATTTGTCCTCTTTTGAACTCTGATATGTCACCCATAATGTTGTGTGCATTGCAATATTTTAAGCAAAACAGGGCTACTACTATAATTCTGCTTCAGTTTCATTGTCCAACCTCTGTATCTGCTTTTATTAACTCAGATGCCGATTCTGAATTCATTGATGAGCTGGTTCACCAACTGTCTCTTCTTAAACCCTGCACATCAGAACACTGGAGGATAATCTCCCACATTGCATACGACATAGACTCAAGCCTGTTCACAAGATCCTCTCAGGTAATCATCAAAGGAATATCAGTTTTTATGTTATTTTCTTATCGCATATTTCTTTGATTTTGGGCTTTAGTTGGCTTAGTAGACACTGCTCTCTCTTTATCCATTGGAAAAAGTCTTGGCTGGAGCACTCACTCCTTATATGTCCCAGATCTGTCTCAGATCTACTGCCACTCACCCCCCTGAAAACATGGTTGATCAGGAACAATTTCCCAACCTGTCATCTGTGCCTGAGAAATATATTCAAGTAGGCTTTAACAAGGGCTTTGCCACATCCTTTCTACCTCACCAGCCATATCATATGATTGTGCAGTTGACCTGCTGCCTGGAACTGTGCCTTGATGACTTTATTCCCTCTCCGGCTCAGAGAACAAGTCTATTATGAAATACATCCAGGAGTCCTTGACTGCAGGCCTCATTTGACTCCGCTCATCTTTGGATGGTGCTTTTGTTTGTGGGAAAACGGGCAAAACCTTTCACCAATACGATGATTACTGGGGGCTTAACCCATTCAGGGTCAAGAACAAGTCTTTCATCAGCTGCATTTACTTCAATTACTTCAAGGCAGTATCTACACCAAGTTAGACTATGCAATCCATGCAACCTGGTCTGTAAGGCAGGGTGACAAGTGGCAGACTGCTTTTAACACCACAACTGGTCATTAAGAATACTTGATAATGGCTTTTGGCTTGACCAATGCCACAGCTTTTTTTTCAAACTCTAATAAACGATGTACTCCATAACCTGTTGAATAAGTTAATGTTGGCATCCCTGGAAGATATGATATTCTCCTGTCACTTGCAAGAAACTTTTTGTCAAGGCTGAGTGAGACATGTGAGTTCCAATCTGAGAAAGTCTAATTTCTGGGGTTCATTCTATCTGCTAAGAATATTAAGATGGACTGTGAGAGAATGCCTGCCAACAAGAACCAAAAATAAATGCAGTGCTTTCTATGATTAACCAAATTTGATTAAAAGTTTGTCTGTTGTTTCTATCATATACATTACTGATCAAACCAGGCAGTTCAGCATAGAGGGGGATGTGTAAGATGTTGGGATAGGGGCCGTCCTGTTACAATGGTCACTCAAAGATGATGTTCTCCATGCATGTGCATTTTTCCTCTTGATCTCTTATCTCTGCCATACAGATTCATGACATTGGCAATAGAATGCTGTTGGCAATAAAGTTAGCTCTGTAAGAATGGCTCCCCTTGTCTAGAGGGTTCTAAGCAGCCTTTCATAGTCATAATGACCATAATTTTCATACTGTCTTATTGTCTTGGGTCCAAGAATGGTAAACTTGATGTTATTTCCTGCCAATTTGCCAGCAATTATGAGGAGTAAATTCTTCCATCTTCATTCTATTTAGGGACAACCAGGTTAGAAATTGAAGAAATGATACAAACTCCCTTGCAAATTACCCTGCTCACAATAACTTTACTGGATCTATTGCAAGAACGACATTGGTGTCACTCATCCAAACTTACCCATCAGCTAGGGGTAACCCATCTTTTTTCCAACACTACTTCCAGTAGCTCAACCTAGTTTTAGGATGTTTGAGAGCGTATTGCAGCCTGTTCTGCAAGGGGTTTAGAAGAGATCTCCTAAACACCTTGCAGCATTATGCCAAATGGGCCAACTTCAAAAGCAGACTAGCACCCGCCTACCATATTGGTCAGAAAGAATGGTTGTCCATTATTGATTTAGCTTTATGAATCAATTGCAGAAAATTGACTCCTAAATTTGTTGGTCCCTAACCCTTGTCTAAGGTGAACAATCATGTCTACTTACACAGGACACCCTGCATTCCTCCAGTCTTCCCTGTCTACTGGGTAAAACTAGCCTGGATGAATACAGTATAAATCCAACAGCACATGATGCTTTCCCCAGAAATTGTTGATATTTGGAGAATCTCACCTAAAAAAGCCTTGAAAGTTTAATAAATCCAAATAAAGATCCATGCCTTAAACCAAAACCTCACATAAAAAGCAACTCATTAACTACAAAAACTAAAAAAAATGTAAAAATACCCGGTCACATGGACATGGCTCTGTCTCTGCTCCTAATAAGCTGCACCTGTGTTCAATTAAATCTCTGCGCTCTGTATTTAAACCAGGCTCAGTTCTAAAGCAATTCATGAGATTGTCTCACATTGTATTGGAGTTTTCCAGCCATCTGCCTATTTTCTGAATTCACCTGTGTACCTAACCCTGCCCGTGTCTGGCCTGCTATCAGCATGCTCTCTGTTGGTAAGCCTATCTTCCTAAGTGTACATACAGTATATGCTCTCTGAATAGCTGACCTTTGGACTAATAATTAAATTTTGAATTCTGCCTGAGTGTTTTGGGATTTCTTGCCCTCTGCCTACTTCCTGATTGTGCCTGTGAACTTGACTTGACCTCAGCCTGTCTGGACTTGTTCTCAGCCTGACCCTTTTCAGCAACCCTGTCAGCTTGGTTATATAAATATTACTGGATATCTGACCCTGGACTGTTTATTGAATGCTAAATTTTAGATTCTGTCTGTCTGAATCACTGGGATAACCACCCAGCTAGAAAAGTTAAATCTGTTCTGCCTGCCTTGCTATCTGTTTGCTAATCTTCAGTTGGTTTTCCGAACTGGTTCCTACCCTATTGCCTCCCTCTTTTCCAGTGTGCCATCCCAGTCAATTCCAATGCTGCTGCTTTCAGTCTCCATCCCCCTTTCTGTCTTCTTTATCCACTGCTCTTTGAGTAAGTTCTCAGTCTCATTCTTAAGTTAAGCCTGTATTCTTTTTCATTACATTACACAGCATCTTTTGCTTGTACAATTGTACACAGTGTGCTGGATCTGCTGTGTTTGACATCAGAATGTGACATACTTGACGAGAATGGTATTTCACCCCCTGCCCGGCTTCTAGCTGGCCAACATTTGACATAAGCTGGACAACATTGGGTGTGTGTTTTAAATAAAAATAAATAAATAAATAAATAAATAATTTATTTATATATATAAGGTAGATAAACATTAAGTAATTTTTTTTAGTACATTACAATTTGAAAGATTTAATTTTCAGTTACATGCTATAGAACATTGAGGTAAGTTACTGGTCTCAGCCTTAGCTGCCTGAAGGCACTCATCTCTGCAACACAGTCCCTTGGGCCTTGATCCAAAATCCTTCGGCGCACAAAAAATACATGCATCAGGATAATTCTCTGTACTTAGTACCAAGGCGGTGAAATGATCATCAGTCTCTCTAAACAAACGGTCACTGACTGTCTTTAAACCAAGATCTGCCCCTTAACTCTTTAAATAAGCACTAAAGAACATTGTTCTGTTTTTGTTGTACTCATTTCTCTAGAACAGCTTTTATCCTCATAGTACTCTTACCCCTGACCATTTGTAGTTGCATGATGTGTTTTATAGTAACTACAAATAAGTTGCTTCAGACCTGGATGTTTGCCAAGTGTTATTGAAACAGCTATAAACTTGTTTGTTTCATCTTCCGCTTTCCTTTTTTGTTCCTCAACGTAGATAAGAAAAAAATACAGCTTGACATCTTACACTTTACATTACAGTGTAGTGCTAATTACAGTATGTCTGTCCCACAAGTAGCTTGGAGTTTGGTCTTGCTGTAGGAACAGTAATATTAGAATGAACATTTACATTTAGACATTTATCCAGACTTATCCAGAGCTACTTACAAAAGTGCTTCATAGTTTTCATCTTATACTAGGTTACCAGGTTACAAACCAAGTACCCTCAGTCATACACTGTTGGGAAGTGTTTTGGGGGGGATTAGTCGAAGTACTGAGGAAACAGATATGTCTTAGTACCTAGGTTCATTCACCTAGGTGCTAGAACAGAAAATGGTCTCAATGCACATCTTCCTCGATCCTGAGAGATGGTGGGACGAGCCGAGCAGTACTGGAGGATTGGAGGGACTATGGTGTGGTGTAATTAGAGCTGAGAAGTAAGTGTGGTCCTGGGCAGTTTTTAGCTTTGTAGGCAAGCACCATTCTTTTTAGTTTTTGTAGCTACAGGACATGGGCAGTTTAGTCAACAGTAAAGCCATAAAAAGAGAAAGGGCAAAGCAAAATAACTAGTGATGACATTGATAACATATGAGTTAATTCTTGTAAAGCCAATTACCTCTGGCTTCCTTTGGTGTACTGCTGACATACAGTATTAGAGTACAATGACTTTCCCCATCACAGAAAGCTGACTTTGGACTAGCTGACAAAGTACATCCTGACAAAAAAACAAAACAAAAATAGCGGAAGCTTGACTTCTTGGAGAAATTGCCACCATGTTTATTATAATAGCTTGGGTATGTTTCGCAGTTTGTATCACTTCACTTGTTACCTACTGTACAGTAAATAATTTTCCATTTCTAATAATAATTTATTAGATTGAAACTGTTACCCTAAACTTATTATGGGCTGTCAGTCAGTCTGCAACCAGCAACACTATCCAGCTGTAGCTTCTTTGGAAAGCTTTTTTTTTTTGGACCAAAAATTATCTAAAATATTTTTATTACGTTCTGTCTGGAATGTCTGACTGGAAAGTTTATAGATTTTAAATGCAAGTTCACACCTGTTATCTAGCCATATACACAAGGCTAAAGATAATCACAGTAATCTTGCTCATGCAGTATTTTGCATGATGTGTTTGAAATCATACATCATACTATCAGATGAGATGCTCTCCTATTAATCATAAATCATTTGAATGTAATGCTATCTCTTTCAAATAATTATGTTTAAAGGTCATGTTTTACACACAGGCAAATATTTGGCATAATAAACCCCTGCTTGAGAGTTATAGCTCCTCCAAACTGTTCTCTGTTGGTTTTTCTTTCATTATCTCACATATGAATTGCTGTCTATGCTGTGTTTAACACTGACTTTTTTATGATGTTAATTTATTTTATTTCTTTCCTGATTTTTCATGCACAACAGATAAAGCAGCTTTTAAAGTAATCCAGGATTGTTATAATGATTTGTATTTTAATTTAATCTTTTGCACTCCGTATTTTTGCTGCATTAAAAAAAATCTACCTGCAATCGGTTATGTGCTGCCTAATTACTATAATTACAGTAGAGGAGGTTGCTCATGAACAACATATGGTTGTGTGAGCAAAATTTCTACTATGTAAATGTAAACATTCAGTTTTGAGTTAGCAGTATTTAGTAAGTACTATTAATTATGTATTACTTTAGGGCTAAGTAAAACATAATAAACCAAACAGGAATGCACCATAGTCCCGGAGAAACACTATTTAATTTGTGTGTATGTATACTATATACTTACTTAAAGTGTATATAGGTGTGTGTGTAATATGTAATATATTGTGACGAGGGGCCGTACACCTCTTATAATGGCCACACAACTTTCTGCACCAAAAGGCAGTTGAGCACTACGGACAGCGAAAAGGGGGCGGGGCGCCATAACTCTACCGGGCTGGTTTCCTATTTCCATTCACCGTCCTAGAGATCCCGCCTGCCTATAAAAGGGTGTCTCACACTTTTCAGACTCCGATAGCTCCGGTGAAGCGCGTCCAAGGAGCTCCTGTCGCCGCTGCCCGGCCGCCGCATAGCCGCACGCGACGTTCACCACGTCCACAACGTCTAGCTCAGCTCCCCGCTGACACCGCTTAACCGTGGTAGATGACACCATCCCACACTCTTAGGCAGGAGGTACTGCACCCCACATTTACATTTAGGCATTTATCCAGAGCGACTTACAAAAAGTGCTTTAAAGAGTACATCACTGGATACGTACTTACACTGGGTTAACTGGGTTAATAACTAAGTGCCATTTGTCCAACACAACTGGGAAGAGGGGTTTTTTTTTGGAAGGGGGGCATTAGTCGAAGTACTGGAGAAATAGAAGCGTCTTGAGTCGCCATTTAAAGATAGTCAAAGTCTCTGCTGTACGGGGATCTAGAGGAAGTTCGTTCCACCACCTAGGTGCCAGAACAGAAAAGAGCCTGGATAAATGCCGCCCTCGATCTCTGACAGATGGTGGGATGAGGGTCCTGGAGGATCGAGCAGTGCTGGAGGATTGGAGGGAACGTGGTGCAGTGCGTGGTGTGATTAGAGCAGAAAGGTAAGTGGGGCATTTTTAGCTTTGTAGGCAAGCATCAGCGTTTTGAATTTGATGCGGGCAGCTACAGGAAGCCAGTGCGGGGAGCGAAAGAGGGGGGTGGTGTGGGAGAACTTGGGAAGGTTAAAAACAAGACGTGCTGCTGTATTCTGGATCAATTGCAAAGGACGAATCATGGACAGAGGCAGGCCTGCCAGGAGTAAGTTGCAGTAGTCCAGTCTTGAAATAACAAGGGACTGAACAAGCACCTGAGTAGCCTGTGAAGAAAGAAATGGGCGAATTCTTCTGATATTGTAAAGAAGAAATCCACAGTACAAGAGCGAGTGAGGTTAGCGATGTGTGGGAAAAATGACAGACAATTGTCCACGGTTACCCCGAGATTGCGGGCGGTGGCTGAATGAGTGATTTGGTTGTTGTCCAGGGATATCACAAGGTCTTGACCTGGGGATGAGTCACAAGGAATGAACAACAGTTCGGATTTACTCAGATTGAGCTTCAGCTGATGACCAGCCATCCAGGATGAGATGTCTGCCAGACATGCTGAGATCCGGGTGGAAACCTGAGTGTCAAAGGGAGGAAAGGAGAGAGTAAGTTGGGTGTCATCTGCATAACAATGGTATGAAAATTCATGCGCTAATGTGACCTTACCAAGGGACCGGGTAAAGAGGGAGAACAGAAGAGGACCAAGTACTGAGCCCTGCGGGACATCAGTAGAGAGTCTACATGGGGCAGATGTAGATCCCCTCCATGTTACCTCATATGACCTATCTTCTAGGTAAGAAGCAAACCATTGCCACGCTGTTCCACAAATTCCAAGACTTGTAAGAATAGATAATAGAACCTTGTGGTTCACCGTGTCAAATGCAGCCGACAGGTCCAGGAGGATGAGGACAGATGACAGTTTAGCAGATCTAGCAGCATGGAGCTTTTCAGTGACTGACAGAAAGGCAGTCTCTGTGGAATGTGCCACTTTGAATCTAGATTGGTTGGAATCGTTAAGGTTGTTCTGTGAGAGAGAAAAAGACATTTGGTTATAAACAGTTCTTTCAAGAATTTCGGAAATAAAAGAGAGAAGTGATGATAGGTCCAGGCAGGGTTTCTTGAGGATGGAAATAACAATAATAAAAAAAGCATAATAAAAGCAGCAAGAACATGACCAGATGATATGAAATGATTGATGATGGTTGTGGTGAAGGGAAGGAGGTCTTGTGAGATGGCCTGGAGCATTGGTCCCTACTCTCCCTACTCCCTCACTTTCTCTCCCTTCCCTCCACATTACCAAAAAAGAAAAAAATGAAGAGCACATTTGAGCAGCACCTGCTGTCTGTGCCCCGCTGAAAAAGAAAGCTTACATTGGTGGAGAATGCGAGCCTCAGACAGCATCCAGGGGGCGCATTCGACCTCGGACCAAGTCATTACCCACCTACTTGAAGCCAGCCTACAACAGAATAATGTGTTCGAGCAGCTGGCCCAAGGACTACAGGCCACCGCTGCCGAATTAACACAGTTAAATTAGCAAGGAGGAGAACAAGTACCCCTCCCTGATCCCCGAAAGGATGCTCAGCGACTCCTGTCCAAACTTTCCCCCTATGATGACATAGAGGCGTTTTTACAAACTTTTAAATGCATCCCGAAAAAGAAGGATGGCTGGTGCGTGACTGGAGTGTGATTTTAATCCCACTCCTATTAGGGGAAGCGTACTTTTCCCTTACTGAGGAAGAGGCTGATCAGTATGACCGGCTTAAAGCAGAAATCCTAGCCTGATGCAGACTTTCTAACTCACACGCCACTTCGGAGTTTCAACACTGGACGTATGACCCACAAGCCCCCCGGCGAGCCCAACTAGATAAGTTGCACCGAATCACTACGCACTGGCTCCAACCGGATAGGCTCACGTCCAGAGAAATCACAGAGCGTATAGTAGTGTATGGTGGCCATACACCATGTAGCCATCAGAGGATGGGTACATGGTGGTCATAAAGGGATGGACAGGGTCAGAAACAATGCTCAGGTAGCCTGTGGCATTTAAACAATGCCCAATTTGCACTAAGGGGCCTAAAGTGTGCCAAGAAAACTTTCCCCACACCATTACACCACCACCACCAGCCTGCACAGTGGTAACAAGGCATAATGGAGCCATTTTCTCATTCTGTTTACGCCAAATTCTGAATCTACCATTCGAATGTCTTAACAGAAATTGAGACTCATCAGACCAGGCAACATTTTTCCAGTCTTCAACTGTCCAATTTTGATGAGCTCATGCAAATCATAGCCTCTTTTTCCTATTTGTAGTGGACATGAGTGGTACCCGGCGGGGTCTTTTGCTGTTGTAGCTCATCCGCCTCAAGGTTGTGCATGTTGTGGCTTCACAAATGCTTTGCTGCATACCTCGGTTGTAACGAGTGGTTATTTCAGTCAAAGTTGCTCTTCTGTCAGCTTGAATCAGTCGGCCCATTCTCCTCTGAGCTCTAGCATCAACAAGGCATTTTCCATCACAAGCCGTGGTAAAGGTTGCGAAAAAGATTGATGTAACAAGCCGGTATTCCGTAAGTTCGGACAATCTTTCACAGGGTTTCGCGGTGGATCAATCAAAGGCCTTGACAAAGTCCACAAAATTTAGCGAAAGACGTTGTTGATATTCTAGCGTCTGTTCAATCACCTGCCGGAGGACAAAGATTTCCTCAATGCAGGAACGGCTACTTCGGAAGTCTGCCTGCTGCTCGCGGAGGCGCTCATCCACTGCTTGTCGCAGGCGATTTAAAAGGACTATGGAAAGTACCTTGCCGGGCACTGACAGCAGGGTGATACCTCGCCAGTTGTCGCATCTGCCTTTCTTCGGTAAGGTGACGATAACGCCTCGTTTCCAGTCTTTCGGTACCGCTGCCGCCGACCAGCATGTGTTGAAAAGGTCGTCAGAGCATTGACAACGGTGTGTTTGCCGTTCTTGAGGAGTTCGGGTGGAATCCCATCAATGCCGGCCGCTTTACCACTCTTGAGGGTACGGATCGCCAGTTCCGCTTCTGCTGTAGTAATGGGGTCAAGGCTGACAGATAGATCAGACACAGGGGTGAGAATGCCAGGGTCAAAGACTGTAGTCGGCATCGGTTGGTTGAGGACTTGCTGAAAGTGCTCCACCCAACATTGGTCCTGCGCTTCTTGTGTAAGAAGTGGCTTGCCGTCTTGGTCTTTAATCGGCACCCCTCGTCCCATAACGAAGCCGGCGAGCTCTCGAACTATGCGGTATAGTGTCTGCAAATCGTTTCGGTTTGCTGCTTTCTGCGTCTCGACGCCCTTGCGGTCTATCCACTCGCGTTTGTCTTGTCGGCAACTTCGTTTGACTTGATGGTCTAGGTTGCTGTATCTCGCCTCTGTTGCTTGGCGAGTTGCATCATCACGCGCCTGGTCTGTGTCTTGTTTTGCGCGGCGTCGTTCGTCAATCAGTGTCTAGGATCGGCCCTGGATCCAGTGCTCCTTGAAGGTGCCACGACGGCGACCAGTCGTTCCCTCCGCAGAGGCAACGAGTGTATCCCGAAATTGGGCCCACTGTGACTCGAGGTCGTCAGATGGGGTAAGCAGGTCGAAACGATTCTGGACTGCAATGTTGTACTGTTGGGCTATGGCTGGGTCCTGAAGGCGGGCGACATCAAACGGATTTAGCCGCGGGGCAGGGGTGAACTAGCGCTTGAGGCGAATACGACAGGCTGCACCAAGGAGGAAGTGGTCGGTGCCAACATCGGCGACTCTATAGCTGCGCACATCGAGGAGGGACGACCGCCAACGCTTCGAGATACAGCTGTAGTCGATTTCATTGCGTATGCCTTGAGCGCCGGGAGCTTTTCATGTTGCCTTGTGAATCTTTTTATGCGCAAAGTAGGTGTTGCCGATCACCATTCTGTGTGTTGCACAGAAGGTCATAAGGCGCATACCGTTGTCCTTAGTTGCCGCCGCCGAACCGTGTGGGCCGATTACATGCTCAAATGTTTGCCTCTCAGGGCCGATTTGAGCGTTGAAATCGCCAGCGAGGATGACAAGGTCGTGCCGCGGGGTACGGCGAAGCTCGGTTTTCAGGTCGTCATAGAAGGAGACCTTAACCGCGTCGGCGGCATCTCCTGTTGGAGCATAAGCTTGGATAAACGTTAACTTCACGTGTAACCCTTGTAGTCGCGCAGAGACAATTCTGTCGGAAACGGGACACCAGCCGAGTAGGGACGACGCTGCATAATGGCGTGAAAGCATAATGGCAACCCCGCGGACGTGGTTGGTGGCGTGTCCGGAGTAGACAAAGTTCTTGCTGTCAATAGTCATCTTTCCACTGCCTGCCCATCGGGCCTCGCTGACACCGAGGATATCTAAGCGGCATCGGTCGAATTCGTTTGCCAGTTGTGCCAACTTTCCAGTTTGAAAAAGAGTTCGGACGTTCCATGTTGCTAGTCGTGTTTTAGTTTTGGTGGTGAGCAGATGGCTTCGCATCAGGCTATGGACGGTCGCTTGACTTTGATCCATCGCTGTCATCAAGGATAGGCCGTTGCTACCACCGCAATTTTGTACTGGAAGAGAATTTTTCGTTGTTTCCGTAGCAGTTAGGTTTTTTACGGGGCGGTTTGCTGGCCCAGCGCCCAACCCTCCTCCTTTCTCATCCGGCACTTGGGAACCGGCAATGGTGGAGTTTATATATATATATCACACAGAGCCAGACAGCCAAAAAATAAAAATAAAATTACATACACTTCTTCAGAAAAGGAGAAAGCTATATAAATATTTAAGTATTAAATTTATTACTATGTGTTACATATTTATATATGTATGGGTATGTTACCAAAAGTTAATCTCCCTGCCTTCACATGCATATAAACTTAAGTAACATCCAAGGCCTGACTTGTAGTCTCTGCTCTAATTTTTCCCAAAGATGTTTTATTAGGTTGAGGCCAGTCAAGTTCTTCCACACAACTTGTGCATCTTATCTTTTGTCAAAAACTAACCAGGTTTTCCTTTGTAACATGGATGGTAAACCCAAATGCGGAAGTAGCACGAATAGGCAGGATAACCAAGCAGAATTTTTAAACCATTGGTTAAATTTCTCCACAACAATCTCACACACCTGGCACTAATATCCTCCATACATATAATCTACACACCTGGGAGTAACAGCTTTGAACGATTAAATGATCTTGACTAGTAAATCTGGTGCAATATCCTAAGGCTGAAATAAGACTCTGAACTCCAGAGACAGCACACTATCAACGTGAAGCCACAGATTATGTAGCTATGAGCCTGCTGAAACATATGCTGGCTGTGAAATATAGAGTTCAACCAGAAGCAATCTGTGGAATAGTTTTTATTTCAGATGCACAATGTAATTTAATAGAGTCGAATGATGCAGTTTCATGCTGCGTTTTAAATGGCTTCACAGTCACGTGTGCCTGTCTCTCTCTCTCTCTCTCTTTTTTTTTTTATTTTACATTGGACACATACACAGATCAGCCATAATACTAACACCACTGCCAGTTGGTATATTGTATATATCTATATAAATTAAAGGTTTTGTCTGTAGATTGGTCAGAACTTGCTCTTTCAATTATATCTTTACGTTTACATGACAGCATGGTTTACTCCAAAAAGAGGCAGGTATCTACATCAGTCTGGGGTAAGGGAAGTAATGTTTAAGTGTAATGTGACAAATTTAATAATCTACTTAAAACAGGAAGTGTATTTTGCTGACTCTTTCTCTCTCTCTATAAAATTGCATTTGACTAAATTGGAATATCATTAAGAAAAGTTTTTATTTCAGTAATTTAATTTAAATGTGAAACTCATATACATTAAACAAAGACTGATATTTTTTAAGTATTTATTTCATGGGGAAGCCTGTTCACTTGACAGCTGTCCAAAAGACAAAATGTGATAAAAAAAAGGTACACAAGCAACAGGGATAACTGTAAACTTGAGAGGATTGTGAAACAAAGCCTGTTTAACAATTTGGGGGAGATTGGACAAGGAGTGGACTGCAGCTGGAGTCAGTGCTTCAAGGGCCACCACACTCAGATGTGTCCAGGAACTGGGCTACAACTGTCACATTCCTTGTGTCAAGCTACTTTTGAACCAAGGATAAAATCAGCAGTGTCTTACCTGGGCTAAGGACAAAAAGGACTGGACTGTTGCTTAGTGGGCCAAAGTCCTCTGTTCAGATATAAGTAAATTTTGCATTTCATTTGAAAATTGAGGTTCTAGAGTCTGGAGGAAGAGAGAAGAGGTACAGGATCTAAGTGGTGCTCTGTTGACCAGCTTTATGAAAATGCTGATTTAATTTTCAGGTGAAAAACTGAAATTATATTCTAATTTATTGAGATACACCTGTGTGTGTGTGTATGGAGATATATATTTATTTATTTATATATATATATATATATATATATATATATATATATATATATATATATATATTTATTTATATATATATATATATATATATATATTTATTTATATATATATATATATAAATATATATATATATATATATATATATATATATATATATATATATACAGTATATTAGTATTAGTATATGGATACATTATGGAAGAGAAATGAAAAGCTTGCACACAAGGCCAAACCTGAAAAGTATTACAGTGCTCTTCCTTCAAGCTAATGGTGTGGCTATTACCTGTAAAAAGTCAATTTAAGTGCTTTTTTTTGTTTAGCTAATAGAATGATCCTAGCTTCTTTTTTAAATCAGGCTATACAAATTGATACACATTTGTAATTATGACTCAATATTAGCGAAACCTTATTGTGAGACACGTACTGTGCACTTAATCAGAGTACTTGATCACAAGATGCATCTGTTTAGTGCTCTTTTAACGGCCCGGGTAGGTTGTATTCTATTAAATTTTTTGAACAAAGATGCAGGTTTAAAATCTTTTAAATTTTTACACATTGTATGAAGTAGACAAGTACTCATTACATGTAAAAAGCTATTTGCACTGCGGATTGTAAAGAATTTGTTCATGTCAGTTTGGTGCCCTGTTATTTAGTATATGACTTTCTCAAATACCTCCTTTTTAGACAACTCGTAGCTGCATATAGTGAATAACGATCAGGAGTAAAATTACTAAAATCCTTTTTCTCTCAGTATGCTGGTCAAGAAAGAAATATAGCTTTTGCCTCAAATGAAATAATAATAATAAAAAAAATTAGCACATAAAGCTTACAATTTTCACTCCAAAATGTAACAAATATTAACAATGTTTTGCTCGTTGTGACTACAAAGACTGGTTTACTAACATATGCACACACACACACACACACACACACACAGTACAGAGCACATCCATCAGGCTACCATGCCTGACAACAAGGCACTCAATTAAGCCTCCTCTTATTTTAAAAAGAGGACAATGACAGAGAGCATTCCTCTTCTCCCTTTTTATTTTCTCTCAGCACCAATCTCATCCACAAATGTCCCCTTTCCTGCTTCATTCTTTTCTCCCGTCTGTATAATCAGATGCAAAAACAAATGTATGGGGTTTTTATTCTTTGGATGAAACTGGTCTGAATGATGAGAAATTACTGTTATAATCAAGGTTATTTATGCTTCCTCTCACCAACTCTAATCTCTCTCTCTCTCTTGCCCTATTTCTCACATGCAAACATTACATCCTCAGGCTGTTCTCTTTTGTTGGTATAGGAAGTCAAATAAAATGAAACCTACAGAACTATGGAACATTGTGTCTTCTTTACAATTCATCAGCACATCTACTTTCCAACCCTACATCATTTGCTTCTTTTTTTTATATCCTGTTAATATTTAATGTTTTAAATGTTGGCACTCCCTTAATACTTTTATTACAAGCTGTGTGTGTGTGTGGTTTCATTGTGTATTATTCAGTGAGCCATACCACATTACCTCAAGGAAAGACAACTTTAAACACAAGGATCCACCGTTCTCATCTGTACTTTCATTTGTACCCATGAGCAATTACTAAATGTCTAGATACTAATTCTCTCTCTGCATGTTGTTTATTTCATTAAACGTTTAATAATGGGGCAACACAACTTTATTATCAGATTCCGCTAAATCCTTGATAAGGATCTATTTGGGTCAACACATTGTACTGTAACACAAAAATAGCACAACTGTGTCTGCGACCATCATATTATTTTAAAATCATACAAGAGCTGTTCTGCAAGATATACTGCTGCAAACTAAGCTCAAATGTTTTAATACTTTAAACACAGTGGAACACTTATAGTCACATCTAAATATTTATAGCATTGTTAAGTTTACTGTAAAAAAAGTTAGTTTGAATTGTAATTGTACTGTTCAAGCCACTGCAATAGCATCTACACTACTAGTGTAAAGTTTAAACACCAATTTATTGATTTATGATGACTATGTCAATGTAAGGCGATAGAGCTAAATGCCTAATTGGTAGCTGCTTACCTGCCCATCTTTAGCTTATAAAAAACAGAAGGACTAGAAATGTTAACTTTAAATCACTTTAAACTCACTCTCTTTGTTTATACCGCTTTTATCCTGTCTATAGGGTCACGGGGGGCCTGGCGTCTATCACTGGAGAGGCGGTTTGCACCCTGGACAGGGTGTCAATTCATCTCAGTGCACACACTCGCTTACACACACTATGGGCAATTTGGGAAAACCAGTTCGCCTGCTCTGCATGTCTTTGGACTGTTGCAGAAAACTGGATACCATGCACGGGGAGAACATTTAAACTCCATGCACACTAAGGCGAGAATCGTACCTGGCCAGACCCTGGAGGTGCAAAGCAACAGTGCTAATCACTGAGCCACTGCGCTGACGCAACTACAAAACAGTCCAATTCTTAATTATTTATCACTAAACATTGAATTTATAGATATAGTGAAATATTAAAATATATTTTATAATATGGCAGCATAGAGGCATATTGGGATAATTGGTGTTATGAGTATATAAATGTGTGTGTGTGTGTGTGTGTGTGTGTGTGTGTGTGTGTGTCCTGTGATGGATTTGCATCCCTCCTTGTGTCTTAAGTCTTCTGGGATAGGTTCCAGGCTTAAAGGCCATAAAGTGGTTTAGGCGATGAGTGAATGAGAAAGACTTTATATAATTTTAGCAATATGTATTATATAATAATAATAGTGAATTTCATCTAATAGCAACACACAATGGATCTGTTGCTACTAAAAACCAATACAAAGGACAGGGACAGAGTACAAGCTTAACAAACAATAATGAGTTTTAGCATTTTTTGAAAATCATCTCAGAATTGTCCCTTGTTGAGGAAGCTATTCAATTTGAGACATGTCTCTCTCTCTCTCTTACACACACACTAGTGAAAAAAAAAATCACTAAGTTTGTCACTAGTCACTATTTTGAACACTGCTTTATAGAAAGAAAAAAAAAATAACATTGTGAATCCTGGGCAGAGCTGAGCCCCAAGGAGGGTCTTAACACCCATTTTCTTTTGCAGGACATTATGTGGAAATCACAGAAAAGATTAATTTGAAGAATGGTATTTTAAAAACACAAAAGCAAGAAAATGATTGATGTACACACACACAAAAGTGACTATTAGTCTCTAATAGAGGCCCATGTAACTGTCCAAAATGATCAAAAATTGAATTTTGCATAATTGGTCCCCTTTAATGTTTCTCATGATCTTACAGTCTTTTGAAATAAAGAAGATTTTGTGTTGTCCTTGTTTCGAATTTGCTGCCGGTGACTCACTACAAGAAAACACAAAGCATGAGTTAGCTGTACTTTTTTTAAATTAAACTTCAACCACCATATTATTAATAAAAACTGCATATTTACAAGGCCACAAACAATGCAGGCTGATTTATCCATGGTGACTGTGGCAGGTGGAGTTATTAAATTTTATAGCAAAATTCACAATGATATAACCAAAACAATCTTGACATATCTTTTTAACACCCAACTGACTAAAAAAAAAACCATGCAGACAATATTCTCTATCAGTTTGTAATATTTCTTGCTTCCAAAAACAAAGAAAAAAACAAGCAAGAAAAAAAATCTTGTTTGTCTTAAAATTGCTAGAATTGAGTAATTTCATTTTGCTGTCAAACTGATTTCAGGTTTTATACTAATTCCTGTTTAGCATAAAAATACAGCAACTTATACTATATACCAAAGTACTGCAGTTAGGTACTGTACGTGATTTAAAATAACACATAATCTGGTACGTTTGCACATTTGACTGATAATTTAAAAACAAATTATTTAAAATTGATATAAGTCAACTGAGCTAAAGTTTAGGGGTCTTGCTTAAGGACCCAACCATGGCAGTTTGGCAGGGCTACGATTTAAACATATGACCTTGTGTTATGCCCCTTACCACCATAATGACTGTGCTATCACAACTAGCTGGTCTAGTAAATTAAATTAGGGTAACTTTTACAATACATATTTTTTTTTATTACAGTGCATGAATGAAATAGTTTTTTGTGCACAAAGCGTTTCCATATTATTAAATGCCCCTAAACTAGTCCTCAACATGGCCCACTCAAAAAAAATTACCTTTTAGAAGGGTCAAGTTATTGGGACTTTAATATTGGGAATTACTGGAACTGGTGTAAGGATACTTGAACACATTATCAAAACCTGAAAGGATAGTGCTGAACTGTCAACTTTATAGAAAAAATGTAGTAAAAAATTATATCATTTAAGCACTTGGTAAATATGCATGCATGATAAGAATATACAAGATTAGGAATAAAGAGTTGGGTGTCCATAAGGAAACCACTTATCTGTGACGCTAATAAGAAAAAAAAGGCTTTGGATAGAAAAAGGTCATGTGGTTTGATGAGTCTCGATTGACCCTATTTAAAACCGATGGGTGCATCAGTGTAAAAAGAGTAGCGCATGAAGCGATGCACCCATCATGCATAGTGTCCATTGTAGTGTTATGATCTGGGGTTGCTTCAGTTGGTCAGGTCTAGGCTCAGAATTATGTGGCAATAAAAAGAAGTCAGCTGATGACCTGAATATACAGTACAAAATTACCAGGTAGTTTGTCCGTTATGATGGCACAGGCAGGAAACCAAATTGTGTGCGAATGAAATCTTACAGTGTGCAACCTTTTTTTAACCAGTCAGTGGTGTGTGTGTGTCTGTGTTCATCACCTTGGATTTAGAAGTTGCTTTAAAGTTTCTGGACTCCATAGAACAAAAGTGTAGTAAGCCTTTTTGTTTTCCAAATAAATATAGTCAGTTAAGGAACACATTACATTATGTTAATACATTGTCACAGAATAGAAAAAATGTGAATAAAATGTACAGTATATATAAAAAGAAAGGTTTTACCTTTACATTGGTCAGAACTCGCTGTTTTAATGATATCTTTACATTTCATACATTGGAGGACCCGAAACCAGTCTCAGAAAAATTTCTGTCTGCATGTCTGTCTATCACATAAAAACTATATGTTAAGAGTAAGTGATGTTATGATTATATCACAGCATCTATTGCCTTTTTAGAAAAAATTTTTTTTAGAAAGTTTTTTCCCCTTGAGGTGGGTTTGGCTATATGTGTCACTCAACAGAGCCAATCAACGAGATGGTTTACCGTGTATAGACAGAGTGGAAGACACAGAAACTATGGAAAAGCACATACAAGACACCACAATCCTCAATAATCAACAATATTACAAACAATATTGTTACACAGCATGGCTTACTTAAAAAAAGGGACGTAAACTATTAAAACTGAACCTTCAAAGATGAATGGACAGATCAATGAATGTTTATTCTTCCTGAGGGAAGTTTAAAACCAGTTTGTCTCATAAGTTACGAGACTGTAGTGCTAATTAAAAGCAATAATGTAGATAAAACATGGGTCATTAGAGCAAACACAACTGCAGCAGTCCGAGGTGAGGGCGTGTAAAATACCTCATCTGAAAGTCCAGTGTTATGTGCTAAAATCTAAATGTTGAGGAGAAGTGAAGTTATAACTGGCTTGACAAAATTTAAATGAAATATTTGCAGTACTTGGATATCTGCCTGAAGTTTAACCTGCACCATAAGAGAAATTAAAATGTCGGATTTAATAATCTGGTTTAAAAGAAGCTCCTAATAACAAACACCTGCACCAATAGATATTCATTAGAAAAGATGTGAACCATATAGACCCATTTATTGCTAAAGGAATCCAAGTATTAATGTATAATTGCTGTATAATTTTTGTCTGTTGCATCTCTTATTTGTTTTCCAAATTTTTATTTTATTGTAGTGTAAGATAAAGTTTAATGTAAGATACCCATATACTGTACATGTGGGTCTGGAAAAAATTTATAAAAAAGTTACCGTTTCAGATGGGTCAAATAACTGCTCTCCATCAAACATAGAACACAACTAAGGAGATTTAAAATGAAAGGGTAGTGCTAAAATTTTATGGAAGAAATGTGGTTGGAAAAAAAATGAACAGAAATCACCCAATAATTTGCATTGTCATAAATAACTATATTCTGATATAAGTTTTCTGTAAGGATGTTAAGATGGCTGGATGACTAGCAGTGCCTATTAACACTTTTAACACTGGCCAAAATGTGTAGCAGTGTGAGAGGAGTGAGCTAACCAGTTTGGCTGCACCGTTAAGGTTTTGCAATTGATCATTTATGTTGAATATGTCATCTTGCAGTGTTAGAAGCGTTATTTTTTTTTGTTTGTTAGTTTCTTTGAAACAAATTGATTAAACACTTTTATTAAAAATGGATAATGCTAATAATTAGTCGAAAAAAAAACAACATTTGTTTTGTTAGCTAGCCAGGTCATGTACAGTACGTACATTTTAATGTAGTTAATTCTATACACCAGTCATATTAATGAATTTAGTAGCTGTCATGATACCCAATCTAAGGTATCACAATTTGCTTTTGAGTTGGAACCACTCAATAGGAACTCTAACACTGTATTGACTTTGTCATACAGTTGTAATCGCAACATCAGGATAAGACTGGTTATGAATGTTAGAATGACTTTGATTAAATGAAATCAAAACATTACATCAACCTTTAATTAGAACATTTATGCCACTTACGATCTTTTCGCACAGCATCTGACCACAAATTGATTTGTGGACCCTTAATTTTTCAGGAGTACATAAACCCTCAGTAGAGAGCAGTGATGTCAAAAGTATTCACATTCATTCCTTGAGTAGAAGTATAGATAATAGGGTTTAAAAAGCCTTCCTTAGAAGTTGAATTATCAACTCAAGCTTTTTACTCAAGTAAAAGTGTAAAAGGACTAGTTTAAAAACTACTTAAATCATAAAAGTAAATGTAACGTGACGGGGGAAAAGCATTAAGGATAAAAGCTTAGGCTGTGCCATGGGCCTATATACTGCACTTATATAAAAAAAATAACACCTCCTAAAAAAAAAAGGTATATGTGTTGTTGTTTTTGTTGTATTTTTTAACTGCCATATTGATTTGGGATACTGTATATGGAAATTGAAAAAGAATGCATTTTAGTACAATGCAAATACACACAGCATCTGACCACAAATTGATTTGTGGACCCTTAATTTTTCAGGATTACATAAACCCTCAGTAGAGAGCAGTGATGTCAAAAGTATTGACATTCATTCCTTGAGTAGAAGTATAGATACTAGGGTTTAAAAAGCCTTCCTTAGAAGTTGAATTATCAACTCAAGCTTTTTACTCAAGTAAAAGTGTAAAAGGACTAGTTTAAAAACTACTTAAATCATAAAAGTAAATGTAACGTGACGGGGGAAAAGCATTAAGGATAAAAGCTTAGGCTGTGCCATGGGCCTATATACTGCACTTATATAAAAAAAATAACACCTCCTAAAAAAAAAAGGTAAATGTGTTGTTGTTTTTGTTGTATTTTTTAACTGCCATATTGATTTGGGATACTGTATATGGAAATTGAAAAAGAATGCATTTTAGTACAATGCAAATACATTAAAGAACCATATATGTGTACCACTGAGCATTAACATGTTTCATGGAGAAGTAGATATGATAACTAGTTACCTATAAGTATTTTAATGGTGCAAAAAGTCAAACTTCAGAGGCATGTCATCGGTAACCTTTATTGGAATGTAAATGTACATCCAAGCTTAGCTGCAGGAATCTGTGAGGGCAACATAAAAGAAAATTAGTGTACCCAGGGCAGGCTTAGTAACAATTAACCTTGTATGGTTGTCTACAATAAACATTAGTGCTGTCAGAATGAGTGACAGCACAAAAAAAAATTATGTGTGTATATGTGTGTGTGTATATATCATTCCTGTTATCTTCCTGGTGCTGTTACCCTACTCATTGGTGCTTGGTTGTGACATTTCGCTCAAATCTTGAGTCTCTGTCACTGACATCTTCGTCTACTTATCACAACCTTATCAACCGAAAATGCTATTTTATTCAAATGTCCTTGCTGGAGTGTGTGACGTGACATCATGTGCAGATGCGATGGATCGCATACCAACCAATAGGGTGTCGCAATGGTATGTTTATACTTCTCATTCAACCACAATCAAATTCGCTCCATTCGGATGGCGCGATTTATCCAGATGTTTTTTTTGTTTGTTTTTTGAATGACAAGCTAAAATAAAATAGGATTAACGAGGCTATTTTTAAAATGTAAGGAGTAGAAAGTACAGATAATTGCGTGAAAATGTAAGGAGTAGAAGTAAAAAGTCGGCTGAAAAATAATTACTCCAGTAAAGTATAGATTTCTACTTAAGTAAGGTAACAAAGTATTTGTACTTCGTTACTTGACACCTTTGGTAGAGAGCAAGACAAAGACAACTTTCCCCACATGTACCTTGTGTCTCTTTTAAACAAAGTGTGACTGCACCTCTTGAGTGTTTTTTTTTCTAATTGTAAATTGAGTGAAGAGGTTATTAAACATTATAAACACCAGTGAAAAATATTGCTCAAGAAGTGTACACTATACCACAATACAGCTACAGTCCATAGTATATTCTATATACTTTTGCTAATTATCTCAAATGTCTAAACTGTCAAACGGCAA
Organism: Clarias gariepinus; assembly: GCF_024256425.1. Classification (NCBI taxonomy): domain Eukaryota; kingdom Metazoa; phylum Chordata; class Actinopteri; order Siluriformes; family Clariidae; genus Clarias; species Clarias gariepinus. The sequence goes on from NC_071107.1 coordinate 21,801,327, forward strand.
CCAAAATTCTGTTATTACGATATGGATAGGACGCTTTAGTATGTTTTTTTTTTTTTTAGGAGTTATTTTGTGCTGATTGTACTGCTTATATTTGACAAACAAATATATGTGCATTTATAAGGCACAACAAAAGCTTCCCTGGTGGGCCAGTGGTAAGCATCAATGCTCTTACCACCAAGACTTGATTTTGAACTGCAAAAATAAGCAGGTGAGCTTTTCATGGCTGTATTTCAGTTGGGAGATAATAAAATAAATGCTATTGTTAAATATTTATGAAGTCATATTTGCATTTTGGCCAGAGTTAAAAGTGTTAATAGGCACTGCTAGTTATATTATATTTCAATAATATACATTATTTTAGGGTTATTTATTTATTGCGGCCCAATGGCCTAGAAGTTAGGGTATTCATAAGGTTGAATAAGGTTGGGTACAAGGGCCCGATACCAACCATGAGCAAGTTGTTTACACACATTTGCCTCTGTTATCAAGCAGTATACTTTGGTACCAGCTGCAAGGCTAGGAGGTAAACAGCTATGATTCATGATACATCCCCATATAAAACTAGCTGAGGGCTATGGAGGTCAGCGCCAGTAGCGGCAGGTCAATAAGGGGCGCAGGGGCGCCCCCCCCCCCCCCCCCCCCTTAAAGTTAGGCAGAGAAGAATGCTACTTTAACATCCAATTATTTAACATAATAATTATTTATTTTAATAATGTAATAAAGTTATTTAAGCAAAATATTCCGCTGTATTTCTTAATATAATTTATTTACAATAAAAAAAATCTAAACTGTATTAAGGACAAATGAGTGTCCATGTACAGTAGGCACATACATTTTTGAAAAGGCTGGGCTCTAATTGGATTTTTTTTAAATCATCCTTGGAGCACAGCACTGTGCGCCCCAAACCCTCCCACTTTTGTTTTTAGTGAATCAATATTGTTTTTAAATATTTGGGCTCATGTGATTGGACCATTCTCAACGAGTCTTATTAACAATCAACAGATTGTTAGTTATTGTACTAAATAGTGATTGACGTGAAAATTCTGTAATTTCTTTTCTAAAATACCTCTTTGCAAGGTGATCAGACGAAGAAAGAGAAAAAGTTAAAGAGCTTGGACCAGATCAACCTAATCTTTTAATTAAGCAAAAATCAAGTGATCACCGCCGAGCTTACACTCTGTGCTTTTCCAGCACTTCTTATGGCAAGTGGAGCTGGCTGACTGGATGCGATGTGAGTCATGCCTTTATTTTCTACTAGTAGTAATGATGCTTAATCACCTGATAAATGGCTATTTACAGGCGTTTATTAAAAGTTTAATTTTGTTTGCGCTCCCCCCCAATTTTTTTTGCACCAGCCACCACTGGTCAGTGCTGCCCTATGGGCCCTCGTGGTTCAGGAAGGACTTTTAATGTTGGGGATATTTGTTCACCTTTATCCCAACATCAAGTAATCAATGATGTATTTTCATTAAAGTACATCTAACTTTCAAAAACAACCTAATACCACTGTTTTCCCAGTGTCTATAACATTGCTGCAACATTCCCACAACCCAAAAGTACTGCTGGACACATTTGTGTATGGACCCGGTTCTAGATTGTTCTAATCCTAAATCACTTACATTCATTGCCACTGTTAATGAACCAATCAGAATGTATTTTACCCCTGGTACTTTAGCAGAAGAAGCATTCTGTAAACTAACAACCTAAATCAATAGCAGCTTAAATTTAAAGTAGACAGACACAGACAGATTTCTCCATCAGTTCCCTGGGTGAATCTACACAATTTAATTTTATTAAGACTGACTCTCTGGATTCAATATATAGCACATTTAACACTTTCAGATAAAGAACTTCTGTTTGTTTAAAAAAGTTCTCTTATTTTTTAAATACTGTATTATATAAGTGTAGACAAACTTTTTAAACTTAAATCTGTCAGTAAAAATCTGCAATATAATTGAGATTGCAATTTCAATTTAATTAGGTAAAATGACAACAAATTACTTCAAAGACAAGTAAGAAGAAAAATCTGATTTGTATCAAATAAGAATTGCCATATATTTATGTTATTTATGTTTCTATTATTTTATTGAATAAAAGGAACAGATGGATCATCTTCTACCTGAACAGTTTAAAGACAAGTTTAACAATATAGAGGAGTAAAGTCCCAGGACTTGGTAGGTTTTCATTCAAATTTTATAGAAGTTTTCATAACAAATTCCACCCTTATCATTCAATATCCTCTAACATTTTTAATGCTTACATCAAGCCCTCTGAGAGGCATCAGTTACACTTCAACTCATGAGCTAAACTTTTCCAGGTTTAACTTATCACTGAATGCTGTGAAAAAATCGGGCTAAATTATTCAATAAGTTTTCGACAGTGTAGAAGGCAACTACCTTTTTGTTTTGAGAATGTTTTTTGACAAATTATCCATATGGATTTGTCCATAATTGGTCCCTGCAGAATCTTCAGTTGTCACAAACAAAATACAAAGATTCAAAATATGAACCTGACAAAGGGTACAATACAATGCTGTCCACGGAGTACTTTTTTCATTTCAGTCACATAATATAACTCAGTGGGGAATAGAGCTAAAAGTTTCTATACACACATAAGACTTGTTACTTTACAAATTTGATATCATTAATTACTATTATTTTTTATTAGACTTTACCACCAAATGATTTATCAGTTAAGATTTCTGACAGTGTTCTTCCATTCCAACAAAGCTTTTTAAATATTAAAATATTAACAACAACTACTCTAGATGCTGTTATAAAAAATAACTTTTTGCCTATCTTGACTAAAGTTCAAACTCTTAAGTTTTAACCATTAAAATGGTTAAAGAAAAACGCTACCAGTATTTTTTCCATTTCTTCTCCAAAGTCTTATTTATAGACTGCCTATGATTCTCAAAGTGAGATTAAAGCAGACAAATCAAAAATAAATCACAAAAAGCAAGCTTAATTGGCAGTCAATCCTTAGCCCCCCCTCTAGATCCTGTTTGGCAAGTCCTCTTCCCAGCCTAGCCATCTCAGGTTTGCCTTAACACACTGTTGGAACAGGAAGGGAGACAAAGGGAGTTGGTGGCATGAAATTGTCCAAAATTCCTTGATATGCTGAAGCATTAAGAGTTCATTTCACTGGAATTAAGAGGCCGAGCCCAAAACTGGAAAAACAACCCTACACCAGTTCCAACATGACTGTGCACCAGTACACAAAGCAAGGTCCATAAAGACATGGATGAGCAAGTTTGGTGTGGAAGAACTAGACTGGCCAGCAGTGAGTCCTGACCTCAACCCAGTAGAACACCTTTGGGATGAATTAGAGCAGGGACTGATTGTGTGGCCTTTTCGTCCAACATCAATGCCGGCCCTTATGAACGTGCTACTGAAAGATTGGTCAAAAACTTCTATAAACACGCTCCTAAACCTTGTGGAAAGCCTTTCAAGAGGAGTTAAAGCTGTTAGAGGTAAGGGCCAACATTATATTAAAGTCTATGGATTAAGAGCTGAATGTTACATATACATGTAAAGGCAGGTGAGCGAATACTTTTGGCAATATAGTGTAACTTTTACCTTGCTTTTATTAATAAGTTTTACTGACATTTTTAAATTAGCCAGATCTTTTTATCTTGCTGCATCTCAATCCATAATTTCCTGATACAATATCTAATGGACTATGTTTTACAAATGCCAATTTACTCAGAAGCTTCTAATTTAAATAGTAATGCTGTTTATTGATTAGGGAAAATAATTGGGCAAAGAATATGCAGAAGAAGAGTGAAACTATGCATTACAGAGACTAACATACAAGTATCCATATAGTTATCTCTTTGAATGAATGAGAATGATAAATTAAAAGATCCTTCACTATGAATTGTACAGTTTACAAAAACCAAACTTTCCTTCACCTTTCTTTATCATACACAAGTCTAACCAACCTGCCTGAAAAATTCCAACACATGTTTTTGTTCTTGCACTGCTGTACCATATTTAATATACTTTCTAAAATGGCCCTCAAGCTGTGTGTTAGTGAAATTTTCACACAGACAAGTTAATATCATTGCTTTCACATCTCTGCACGAGCAAAAACAGATTCTGCTAAACTGGTAATCAGTTAGTTCACAAAGGGCACAGTGATGCCTTTAAGATCTTACGCTTTTACATATGGAAAATATTTAATCTGTACTTACAGTAAAAGATTGAAAATAGATTAAGGATTAATATATTCACCTGGATGCCATATTATTAATATATAGTGGTCCAGCCCTGTATATTTACAGTAAGCCCTTACTGTATATTGCATAAAATATATTCACACAATCCAGTACTGTACATTTGCTTAATTAACTGAGTGATGGCTGTTACAGTTCACAAGCTTCTGAACTGTAAATGAAAGCCTTACCAAGTGAGTCACCACAAGGAGCTCAACTAGCTTGACTGATTTAATGCATTCCTTAGGCAGAGTGAGATGAGTACTAATTAGTTAAATTAGTGTGCATGGCTCAAAGGCTTTGTGTTACAGTATAGAAGTTTGTGTGTTCAAATCCCAGCACTACCAAACTGCTGTGGTTGGGTCATAGAGCAAGACCTTTCAGCTCATTTGTATCCTGAACTGAAAGAATGTACTAGAATATGTGATTTTATACAATGTATAATGATGAAATATTTAAGAGCGAATATGTTTTACAGTTATGTACTATACATTATACAGGATATTATTGGAAACTCAGCTTGGCTGCAATTACTGTGAAAGATACAGCAGTACAGTAGTTTGCAGTGTATATTTCTAAACATTTGTGCTTGTGTCCATATTGTCCTTATGTTTAGCAGGATATTAAAAGTTGTTGATTGAGTTAAAAAGGCACATCAACATTTATATTGGCAAGGGTCTCCATATTTAGTCACACTACCCACACTTTTGAAATGACTGCCTATTTACTATTAAAAAATCTAAAGCATGGTGCAGAAAATACGGAAATGAGAAAAGAAAGTTCATAAAATATATCATTATAGGTGATACATTTACCATTATTAGCTAACTTGTTATCCATGTAATTATTTGACCTACCAAAGGAAAATCAACCAACAAACTATATACTAAGCACATGCAATGATATAAAATAACTTAAGAAGTCTGAGGGTTTTGTAGCCATTATAGTTCACTGGTTTAACCCAGACAACACAATGCGTTAACTGCAGCACCAAAATGTTGAATTTTACCATTAAGACGCAAGCATATGTTGCATGCTGTAGCATCGCAACAAACATTTATGCAAATTTTCTGTTATGTTACAGTATGTTCCAGACCAACTTATTATAGAAATATCATAGCGACAGATGGGATTCTATTAGTTAAATTGGTGGAAAACAGAAAAGAATTTACAGAGCAATCATATTGTAAGTTGTCTACACTGGAATGCTCATATATAGATGGTGCTAAAGATAAGATGGATGCAAACTTTTTTGTAAGCCTTAGCAGAGTGTTTTCAGTAGTGTTTATACACTTGACTGAGAAAGAAAACTCGACTTTATTGCTAAATGGCCTTATTTTCTACATGACAGTTTCACACTTTTGCTGTATTTTTTTTAAGTTAAAAAATGTGTAACGGTTTCTTTATTTTCTACATTTCCTTTGTCGGAGATTAAACAGCCAATCAGTGCCAGAGAATGTGAGGCGTGCATAGAGATCCTTCTTTAAAGATATGCTTGCCGCCTCATTATTTACATAAGCTAACAAGGTTATCAGGAACTTTAGCTGCCTGAATGTCACCATGGTTTTAAAGTATATGAGAATTTAATAAAAGTCTCTGTCAAAGAGCCTTACAGGGAAGGAATGTGGGGTATGAATATTTATGAGGGCCTCTTCAGAGGGATTTACTCTAGAGCTACCTGCTTCAGCTTCCTGTCAAAATTACCTGCTGCCTCTGGTTGTGATAAAGCATCACCAGCCATTCTGCTGTCACACAATACATGATCAATTGAGTGCACAATGATAATGAAAATATTTTCCCTTCATTGTGCTACTATAGACAAAATATACATTTCCTATATGTAATATTTAAAATATAAATTGCTGTTTTTCCCAAAAATTTATTTACAATAGGTGTACAAAAGGTGTTAAAATTTTGCAACTCTTTTGTAAAATTGTTTAATCTGGACAAGGCTACAACAAACTCTCACCGGTTAATATAGTGTCATGCCAAATGCATGAAGCAAAAAGTTATGTCGTATTGCTAAGTACATTTATCCAAATTGATATTTCTAATAACTATATAAAATTATTAAAATTAACCATATTATTGTTACTGTTAAGTCCACTGACAGTCGATGCAAATAATATTGATAATCTTGTTATAATTACATCTGTCAGTGTGTTGAAAAAAGGAGAAAATGTAAAAACCAAAAAAAAAGGGCAAGCGTAAGGATATGTTCAACTATGACAAGGGCCAAATTGTGATGACTAGTTGACTGGGCCAGAGTGTCTCCAAAACGACAGATCTTGTGGGGTGTTCTTGTAGTGGTTAGTACCTACTATAAGGAAGGAAAACAGGGGGAATTGGCACAGCATCATGGGTGCCCAAGGCTCAGTGGTCCGCATGGTGAGTGAAGGCTAGTTCTTCTGATCTGATCCCACAGAAAAGCTACTCTGGCACACATTGCTGAAAAGTCGTATCTTGAATCTTTTAAGATAAAAAGGTGTCAAAACAAACAGTAGAATGTATTGTACTGAAGAGATTAGTGAATTTGCTGTCCTGGTTGTTCGTGAAATTGATGAGCTGTTATATCTGTCCCAGTGACCTGATAATGCTACAGTATTATTGTGAAATAGAAGAATCTAGGAACAACAACAGCTCAGCCAAGAAGGAGTAGACCATGCAAACATCTACTCTATTAAACCATGCTATACTATTCTTTGTTGTATCACTCACTACAGACTAAAACTACCTCTAGAAACAACATCAGCACAAGAACTGTGCTTTGGAATCTTCATAAATGGATTTCCATGGCTATGCAGCTGCACGGAAGACTAAGATCAATGCGCGTGCAATGCTAAGGATTGGCTGGATTGGTATGAAGCACACCACTACCTGTTATTTGAAGTGATGAATCATGCATCACTATCTGGCAGTCTGATGAATGAAACTGGGTTTGGTGGATGCCAGGAGAATGTTACATACTGGAATAGATTGTGCTGAAAGTAAAGTGTGGTGGAGAAGGTATAATGCAGTGGGCTATTTTTTAGGATTAGGGTAAGGCCCCTTTTTTTATAGATCTTTGAAACCATGTTTCATCATGTCCATCACACAACCTTCACACTAACTTCGCCCAATCTCTCTCTCATTAGCTGCCTCCTGACTGATGTCATGATATGTGGCCAGTCCTCATTAGAGAACAGCAGTAACAGTAACTTGGGCATAGTTTAAAGAAGTGACTGAAGCCTGATAGTTCTGTCTACAGTGAACTACAACTTTATTAAGGGGAATAGAATACTTTGTTGATGTCTGCTCAAAATGACAGATTTTGAATTCTGGGAGAAAACATGTGAAGATCTGCTCCTTTTATATAACTGGAATCTAAAAATTCATATGTTAAGCTTATAAACCTTATAATTACAGTAGCAACCTCTTTAGGTTTATTGATTTTTAATTTCACATGAATAATGTCATAACTCAAATTTTAATTGAACAATATAAATCTCCCACTGTAATACAGTGTAACTGTATGAGTTCTATTTTCACTGGTTCATTGGCTAATTGGCACAATTACATGCATGATGTTTTTATTTGAAATAGTGCAAAAATTATAGAATAATGGAAAACTAGTAAAACCATCAATAATATATACAGTTTGCAATGCAGCGTATTAATTAAGTTGTTTATTGTCCCGGTGAGAGGAATCAGAATTAATCTGAATACAACGCCAAGCTCATTTTGTTTAAAAAAAAAAAAGGAGAATATAAATATGATTTATAACAAAAACATGTGCATACATACAGTATGAATTCTCACCTTTAGTTATGCAGTCAGAATGATCTACAGCAGCAATATCTGCTCCACCTTGTTGCCCTCACTTCTCTTGTGACTGCTTTAATTACATGTGCACTTTGATCAAACGAGGTATCTGCAATTCCCAAATTCTTCTCCAGTGGGGAAGCAAGAAAGCAAGAGAAGTCAGCAGAATAATCAGAGCCATTTCAAAGCTTAGCAAGAGCTATTAAGAGATGAAACACCCTACTCCTCAGCGAGCACCTTTGCTAGTCACCCCTGCTCTCCAGCTAACTGATGTTAAAGCAAGTCAAATCAGCCAAAATGTCAAGTCATGCTCTTGGTGATTGAGCAGAGTTTAAGAGAACTGTGCTGCTGCTACAAACCAAAAAAAAAAAAAAAAACAGAATACTGCCCCATACACCCAATTGCATCAGGCTTGGCTCAGAAAGGCGAGGAGAGTTTGTATAACACATGAAGCAGACATCCTACTGTATGAACATACTTTTGACTGAAATAATATTTTTCATTGAATGTTACACAAAAAGGGAATTTACTCCATTCAATCCGACAGCAGGAGTGTTGAAAGAGAAGGTGAGAATGTGAAGAATGGACAGAAGTTAAAAGGTACAGAACTCAAAGTGGCAGTAAAAAGGATAATGAGGGGATGACAAGGAGGGTGGGAGAAAGAAATGGGATGGGAGCTGTGTTTTTCCCCGAGCTTTGTGTTCTTGCAACGTATCTAATCAATTTCCACCCAGGAATCCTCTGTGTTTTCCAGTGTGAAATATGTGGTATTAATGTTTATTTTGCAGCATGAAACTCATCCACAACACACACAGACAGTGAGTGATTACTTATACACACTGTGTCTCAGGACTGTTATCTCTAGGCACCAAGTGTGTACTCTCAGATTTTCAATTATCTAGTTGAGTTACACTGCATTATTGAAGATGCAAAATCAATACAAACAGTGTGTGGTGTCTCATCTGTGATGTAATGCTGATATTAAGGGAAGGGGAGAAGAGGGCAATGGTATTCAGGAGACTATGAAAGAAGTACCTCAGAGAATAATTATGAGGGTTTTTTTCCCCCCAGACAGTCCAATACATGTTCAAGTTTTTACAAGCAAATGTTTAACACCACATAACCGCAGTCTCGTAGTTTACCTGTGCATCTTTGCAACATAGTATCAAGGCGTTGACAGCTTAACAAGATGAGTAAAAGTTCCAAAGCTTATTAATACTAAGTTCTAGTTACAACCTGTGTGGTGTTTCACATATTCTCCCTGCGCTCACAGAGGACTCCTCTATTTGTAACTTGTGTGCGTCTTCTACTGGAGATGAATGATTAATTTGAATGACTGAATCAAATGTGACACTGTTCTGCTGCAAACTAACAACTAGCACTCATTTATTTAAAGTAAGCACATTTCAAGGACTGGCACAACAGAAAAAGATGTATATGGTTATCCACTGCCTGATCCAGTATAGTTTTTGCAGTCAGTCCTTTCCACTAAACATGTTCAGCTACTTTGTGCATGATCATTAGCTTGAAAAGTTTCAGTGAGCTGGCATTACATGTCCTTGAGGAAGTACGTGATACTTTCACATTCCCTGGTTCATGTGACACGAAAGAGCTAGTGCGGGTGAATTAGTAATGATCAAACGATGATCAAAAAATGAGGTTTTAGAAAAACTGATTAGAATGAGATTAGAAGAAGACGTACCTCAGTGACAACTTTACTACTAGAATATTACATTTCATGTGTTTGTTGTAGACATGTGTCTCTTTAGTGGCAATTGTAATTGTGTTAACATAGAAAAAACAGGGCACAGTGCACTTGTAAATAAGGGTGGGAGGGCGAAAGTGAGGTTTAAGCTAAGGCTTTATGTGAATGTGAATGAGATAAATTGAAAGTAGTGGAAAACCTTGAGCTGATTGATGCTACTGGCTATACGGGCAGAGTGAAGAAGCTGTCCTTTGGGCTGCCATCTCTCATGTGTCTGACATTTCACTCAAACTCCAGAAGGGCAGAGCTCCATACTGGGGCTCAGCCTCCTATATTACACATCTCTCTTGCCACCCTCATTACTCCACATGTTCAGTCTGTTCCAGGCCTTCATATTACTTGCCTGACTGTCTTTTTTTTTTATCCTTCTTTCTATACCTTGTCCTCATCAAACCATTTCTGCATAGCCTGCTGTCTCTATAGCACATTTCGTCTCTTTCCCTGGCTCAACTCATCACTCCACATGTTCAACCCTGCACTTCTCTCCATTTGCAGCTTTAGACTCTTTGACTTCCATTATGTCCTGCTGCTCATTCTTTCCTTATTCTGATATTCTATTTTTGATATCTGACTATTTCTGGAGTTGGATGGTGTGTGTGTGTGTGTGTGTGTGTGTGCCCATATGTGCGCACACGTGTATGGATAACCATAAATAAGAAACCTAATAATTGTATAAAATGTTCTTTAGATAAAGGTGTTGTAGCAATACATCTTTAATTATGCTCTAATTAGTATTTTACAAAAAGCTATTTAAAGTCAGTAAAGGTTTTAGTTTTAGTTTAAGTAAGGATTATTTTAAAACAGTATCCACATATTTGAGTAAGCATAGTTTATTCATTGGGCACAAGGGCAAAGAGATCCATGGCAGAGCAAACACACACAATATGGACAATTTGGGAACGCTGATTAACCTAATCTGCGTGTTTTTGCCTGTTGGAGGAAACCCACAAAGCACAGGAAGAACATGCAAACTCCATGCACATAGACCTAAAAGGTGATTTATAAATAAAATGTTCAAAAATGAAGGAATAATGTAACATTTTGGCTTTATGGTCTATGACTGGTGTGTTAAATGATGTGGGAGATTTGATGGCTCGTTTGATGGCTGAGAAAAATTATATAAGCAATTAAATGAAATCTGACAATCCAATGCACTTTTCAGCATAAGTAAATATGCCATTTAAGAAAATGACTATGTAGGCTACATAATATTATATTTTATGAATAATACATTTCAGGTATGTTTCTATGTTTCTATTTCAGGTATATAATTCTACTCACATTGCGACAAATATGTGTGAAAGGCCAAAAAAAAAAAAAAAAAGGAATTCTAATAATATTTTTTTTTCGATGTTGTGGAAGTATTGACAATTATAATGAAAAATATCTGAAAATCTAAAATTTGAGAAGAGGTTGCCATTTTGTTTGTGCTATCAGGCCATAACGGGGTCCAATTATATACAATTGTACCACATTGTTCAGTCATTTACACATAAATGTTTTTACTTGCTACATGAGAAAAACACATACCGTTCCTTTAAAAGTTTCCTTTAAAAATCTATACTCGGATTTGATGGGGTTATTATCTTTGAGTGAAAAAAAAAAAAAGGGTGGTAATGTTGTTGAAGTCCTCTTCCAGCCTGGGCTCTTCTCCACCCAGGAGAGGCCTTTTTTTTTTTACTGTTTTAAAAACTAAGCATAATTTTCATAGATGTAGTTCTGGCAGAGCACATCAGAATGATGCTCCACCACTTTTGTCCTCCAAGTAAAGACGAATAATCTGCATAATCTGGAAAAAGTTCAGTATAATATACCGTTTTCTAAGTGCTTGGAAACCTTATATGGTCAAGAAAAAGCAGTATCTTTGTGGGACAACTGACCGCATGTGTCATTAGTCCATGAAAGAGACTAGCATTTACTACTAATACACAGTCGCATGCTTTTGCCATGTTTGAGTGAGCCTTATTGAACAGCGTCATACATAAACAACACTAACGAAACAATATTTACTGGCTTAAATTATGTTTAGAAATTTTGTTTGTTTTTCATCGCTTAGTGTGGACTTCCTTATAGCCATGGTAACACATGAAAAACTGGGGTAAATGTCTTAGACATCACATCCACTTGAGCAAAGGAGTAGGGCAAGGTGGGGCTCGGCACTAGCTGGGTGGGGCTCAGTGCTAATGCAGCATGGCATGGCAGTGTATCTTTCTATTTACTGTACATAGATCCTGGAATAGCACGTTTTCAACAGAAGAAATTTGAGGTAGGCGAAATGCATTATGTGAAGGGTATATCAGCTGGTTTTTGTTCATTCCACTATTCTAGATAGGTTAGCTTGGGCATGCTTAAAAAGTGAAATATTTAAAATAATTAAAGGTAAAAATGAATATGTAAATGACATTTAAATGTAAAAATTTCTGTTTTAATCATTTGATAGAATGTCAATTGGTGTAACGATAAAAACTTTGTACCACACAATTAATCTAATCTAATCTAATCTAATCAAAATCTAATGAAAACATCCAATTAAATAGTTTGTAATAATCTTTTAGTAGATTTACTTGGGAATAAATGAAAGTAATGAAGCACCAAGATTTTTTTATCCAATAAATAATTTGGAGAACTGTGTCAATCCAGTCAATCATGTTCCTAAAATGTCAGGGTGGTGTAACCAACATTCAGGAATCCATCAGTAAGCCATAAATGCTTAGGTTTATATTTCAAATGGAATGACCTCAGGAAATACAATTATAAGTTATGCCAATAACTGTACAAATTGGCACTTACTTTCAAAGTTATGTTTAAAATATTTGCACCAAAGTCAAATGCATACATAAAAATAATTACTATACTTGTCAAATTTTATTTGCTGATCTTTCTGTTAGAGACCTTTTTTTTTTTTTTTAACTACCAGTAGGTTAGAATGCTAATGAAAGTTATTTTATGGGCAAACTTACTATAAACAGTTTACTTTATAAACTTACTATAAAGTGTTTTGTGTTATAATTAAAACAAATTGAAAATTTTCCACATTTCTATCAAAGCACTGTAAAGCAGTTCTAAAGCCATTTTGCTGCTTGGTCTTGGTGTTATTTAATATACAATTTATAAAAATATGGAAGATCCACCTTTATCATAGAAGCCAATTTCACACTGGGATAAGTGACTCGTTACAGAACAAAAATAAATGCCAACACTGACACAAGAGCCTATCTATCACCTTGCCAAAAGACATGAGAGGAAGTTTTGTTAGATGTCTTTAGAGGTTAGCCAATAAGGAAATAAGGGTGAGTTGGGGCAATTAAAGGACAGTATTAGTTTTTTATAATTTTATTTCATATATAGGTAGGAGAAAAAGACAGAAAAATCCAGTAATTCATTCTACCAAGAAAATGCGTACAGAGAGAAGCAAGACCAGAAAATATCAGCAAAAAAAACAAACTAAAAGATAAAGAAAACTTTAAAAATGAAAAGAGAGGAAGCTGTTATTTTTGATTAATACATTTCACTTTTGACTGTAAAATCAACACTGTCAGCTAGTGTAACTGGTTTATGTCAGTTAGTGTAACCAGTAATGTTCATAAGAATGTGATAATTTCTAGGAAATTTTATGTGGACCAAATTGTAAACCTCTGTTAGCATACAAACGGCGTTACTACACCCTCCAGGGTCCGGGTTCGATTGCCGTCTCTGTGTCCATGGAGTTTGCATGTTTTCCCCCAGTTTCCTCCGGGTACTCTGGTTTTCTCCCACAGTCCAAAGATATGCAGGTTAGGCTAATTGGCATCCCCAAATTGCCCTTTGTGTGTGAATGAGTGTGTGTATGTGTGTGCCCTGTAATGGATTGGCACCTGTCCAGGGTGTACCCAGCCTCGTGCCCTAAGCCTCCTGGGATAGGCTCCAGGTCTCTGTGACCCTGAATACAGAATAAAGCGGTATAAAAGATGAGTGAGTGAGTACATTCCTAGAACTGTATCAATTTCTACCAAATTTGCCAAATAATATTTAAAAACAAAAGTTATTTTGGGCTTTATGTCAGTCAATGTTTGGAAAAAGGTATAAAAGTAAAATTCAGACAATCCTGCTGCCATTCTTTTTGCATGCATTATTCTAAAATAAAAAAATTAAGAAAGCGATCTTATATGTAATATATGTACATGTATTCTAGGTGAAAAAAGTACTTTTATTATTATAATTATTACTACTACAACACTTTAGATTTCCATGCATAGTCAATGTAAAAATAGTACAAATATGATCAAATTACATAAAACCAACATGAATTAAAAATGTACATTTTACATTCTACAACTTTATTTAAAAAAAAGAAAACATATTTAAATATTTTTGTTCAGTAATCCTTGTATGACTTTACAAGTGCACTATAACCAGTGTTCTTTAACCTGTAACATAAATAGAGAAAACAGAAAAGTGAATAAAGGAAGTTCTGCTTAGACCAGCATAGTCCCAACTCATGGTGGACATAGCCAGTAAATCTATTAAGTCCTTGCAGTCACAGAGGGATATCGTCTCTAAATATATAAAAGGCTTACAGGGTGACCTAGAGAAAGGGACAGTGGAGTGCACTTGCTTTTATAAATCCCTTTATTACAGCAACCTAGTGACCTTGACATAAAAAACCCACAACTATGGCCCATCCAGTCTATGGTGATAAAACTCCTGTACTGTATGTTAAATCTTTTCCATTCAAGGAAAGTGAGACAATGGAGCTAGGATAAGAAAAGAGTAAGGATAGATAGAACAATCCATCTCACACATGATGAATGATCTATTTTACTCACCACTAACTGTGTAAAAAAATACTTCATAACTTGTCAGCTAATGTCAGCGTCTGTGCTGCATTAGCTCAATGCACACCATGTCATAGTGTTGCATTTTTTTTTAACCACTAAAAAAACAGAAATGGGCAGTCAGTTTAAGTCAGATCCTAAAGGTTATGGCCAGAAAGATTTATAAAGATGGGAGACTCTATGATTCATGCATGGAACACAACACAGAGCTACCTATCTGCCCTCACAGATATCCTACGACCTGTGTCAGACTGAAGAGGCTGAAATATAAAAGAGACAGGATGCTAGTGTATGTGTGTAAATGCACTGAGGCAGTGTAAGCGATGAGGGGTGACATCGAGCGTTATGCTCCTCATGAGCAGACGCTCATTCATGATGCCATCAGCATCATTAGCTCTTCAAGGGCAGTCATGCATGCTGCCAACCAACCTTCACTGCTCATACTTGCACACACCCCTTTGTGACATGGGTTCGGAAGCCTTCGCACACGCCAGCTGTGCTCCAAATGCAAACTGCTCACTTGGTTAGCTTGTCTGCCAAGCAATTTTCTAACACTGCTTCCCCACACAGAGACACGACTGGCCAGTCATGTCTGAACCAGCTACTGAGGGCATTCTGGGCAGCTCAACACTATGCACAGATTCAAACCCTTCCTAAACACATCAATAATAGAAAATTCTTCAATTCAGCCGGATACCTGAGCTGAAAGTAAATGACTACATAAATGCCATTCATAACCCTATTGTGGCTCTTGAGTGCCTAGATATTATGATTGCTATCAAATCAAATTCTCTTAACAATTTCAATATTAGACATCGGTGTGCATAAAGACACATATCCATGTAATTTATAAATAATAAAAGGATTTTATATCCCCACTGCAAGATTACTTTTTTATATTAGGAAAAAGTTATCTCTAACTAAAATGCCAGTTTATCTTATGATTTGTATTAGAGCCCTGTTACAACTGGAGCTGCTGCCAAGCCCTGAGAACAAATTGCTGATTACATTGGAGAATTTATTATCTAGATTGCCTGTCTTTGGCACCATCCCCAGATATCGCTGCACAATGTATGTTAAAGAACAGAAAAAGATCTGCCTGGCACAGTTACTTATGAGATAATATCTAAGGTCCCTGTGCATGAGAGGCTGCTTCCGCTCTACTATATAAATGTATATAAGTCAAAACTAGGGCAGAACCAAATGTGAATTTCAATAGGATACATTTTTTTTGTTTGGACATGCAATTTTAGCAGTAAGATGCACAATGCAGTGAATATCAATCATAACCTGATATTGTAATCCTCTCAGGTGGAGAAGGACGATCTGTGTAGACAGAGTAATGCACTAGCTTCAAGGCAAGCTCAAACAGCAAATACTAATACACTAGGAGACAGATGTCAACACCATTTTTTCTTTAAACACTATAACCATTATCAAGATCATATAGTGTTTTCTTTCATGTGATGGCCACAGTATAAACTATATTGCTTAGATACTGTTTAAAATTCTTGAGTCACCCGATAATTTCTTCACATTTGGCTTCCAAAGTGCCAGACTTTATGGTATATTTAATGTCTTGTAAGTAATGAAGGACTTTTTTGGCTCTCATTTTCAGTCTAGTCCCTGTACCTGACCAGTTTCAAAGGAATGTTTTTGTTTGTTAAGCCACACAGTGACCTATAAATAATTCAAGCATAAAAGACCATCCAACTTAAGGCACGAACCAGTGAGAAACAGGTACATACTGTATGATGACATAATCAGATAAGTGATTAGTATACTGGTGGTGCTAAATGCTGATACTTAACTTTGCAGTCTGTCACAGTAAAATATTTGTTAACCATTTCTTTAACTTAATCTACATAATTTCCTCATTATAGTCTATACCGCTTTATCCTGTATTCAGGGTCACGGGGGCTTGGAGCCAATCCCAGGAGACTTAGGGTACCAGGCGGGGTACACCCTGGGCAGGGTGCCAGTCCATCGCAGGACACACACATACACTACGATCAATTTGGGAACGCCAATTAGCCTAATCTGCACGGGAAGAACATGCAAACTCCATGCACATACAGTAGAGACGGGAATCGAACCCTGGTAGTGCAAAGCGACTGTGCTAACCATTACACCACCATGCCACCTAATTTCATTTTATTTACTTTTTTTTTATTTCATTTAACATAAAAGATATAATAGGTGTATTAAGACATTAGCAGAAAAACTGTACAATTGTCTTATCTTTCTATGCCCGTCTTAGTTAACCTGACCATGTTAGTTCATTTAAATTATATTAAATATGACATTTAAAGCAGAAATTTAAAAAAGTTAAATATACCATGGCTGTGAAACTGTAAATTTGAGTAAATTTTTCATTTGAGTTACATTTTATATAGAGGTCTCAATAACTGACATTATGCATTGCATTATTTAACATTGCAGATGCTGTGTCTGGTGTAAATTGCTTTTATTAATGTTATGGTCGAGGTAAATACATGTTTGTGAGTGACATAATGGACTCCATTTATGTATAATCATCAAGATAAATTCGAACAAAACTTAAATAATAAAAACATGTACTCTTTATAACCAAAGGTTAGAACCCCATCCCAGATATGATCCCCTTTTCCTGTTACAATAACCCATTTTTCTGAGAAGACTTTTCATTATGACTATTCTATTTTGTATTAATGTGGATAATTGGTAAGAACCATCTTCTCTATATGACTACAGTATGTAGTTAGTAACGTATATGAGCTAGCTAATTATTAATCTAACAGCATTGATCAATTGACATGTTCCCTCAACATCTCACTTATTTCTTCAACATATAAACAGAACAGAAAATAGATCATGTGTCAAGCATCAAAGCCTGGTTTGGGAAGAGTACAAGCAGACGGACTCTCCAGAGTGTGGTGCGTTCAGCTGAAAACACCATCCATGCTGAGCTCCCTGGTTTGCAGGCTGTTTACAGCAAGAGGTGCTGGAACACAGCCAGGAAGATTATGAAGAAACTCAGCTTAAAAATGGACTCTTCTCTCTGTTGCTCTCAGGGAAGCGTGTCCGCTCCCTTCAATACAGAGAGAATGAAGAGAAATGTCGACCATAAGCCGACCTTGAACTGTTTGCAAAACACCCACACACACCCTAGATTCCTGCTAATAAAAACGTATTAGCCCATATTGCTAAATATTTATTAATTACTTTTTGTATTAGTGGTGTTCTTTTTTATGGTGGCAGGTTGCTAGCCTGATGCCCAACCATCCTCCTTTCTCATCCAGGCTTTTGGAAACTGCAACAGTGAAGTAATTTTGTACAAACTTGTATACTCTGACCACATCTCTGTTCTAAATCCAACATACAGACGCTCATCAGGTGCTCCAAACCAGGTGCACCTGGTGAAAACCTGGCCATCAAGAGCCATCTCTGATATCCAGGACTATTTTGAGCACATTGACTGGTTCATATTCTGGAAAGCAACAAATGGAGACTACAATAACGTGGATGAACACACAGTGAGGAGTACATGATGGAGGCTAAGTGGGTGGTGGTGGTGGCTCAGTGCAGGGGCGATAGTGGCTCAGTGTGTTAAGGTTCCAAATTACTGATCGGAAGGTTGACAGTTCAAGCCCCAGTTCCGCCAGGTTGCTGCTGTTGGGCCATTGAGCTTATAATGGCTGTCCCTGTGCTCTGATACCAACCTACTAACAAAAGCTGGGATATCTAAAGAATTTCACTGTGCAGTAATGTATGTGATAAGTTTAACATTAGGGACTATCTACATTAGCAAGTGCATTGATGATGTTATTGATTACCATGTGCTGCAACCAAAAGTTGTGGATGACTACAGACATGCAAGCCATGCTAAGAATCCAAGACTTTAACTGAGAGCAGGTGACAAAGTGGCCCTAAGAACAGAAAGGTGCTCAATCAGAGAGGCAAAGTGTGTATATACCCAGGGAATCCACATTTACTTCAAGGACAGCAGTGAAACATGATCCAGGTGGAAAGGCATTCAGGCTTGCACGACAACTTCACCTGCATGTGACAGTGATGCCTCCCCTTCAGATGTGCTGCATAACTTATGGTCGGTTTAAGGTGCAAAGTGATGTGGAGATGAGGAAGAACCGCCATCTTGGCAGCTACCTGATATTGTGTGAGTCAAACCACGGTAGGCTGTCAGACCAGACAACATTTCTGGCAAAGTGCTCAGAGGATAGGCAGACCACCTACTGTAGTAGTTGTCCATCTTTACATCTTCAACATCTTCCTGAGCATTTCTGACATTTTTACAAAATTCTAAGAAACCGACATTATCCCTGTACTGAAGAGATCTCCAGTTCCTGCCTCAATGACCTGAACCTACCAACATGAAGTGCAACTGGACAGCCCATTTAATGGACTATGCTATTACCATCACATCTCATCTGGCACTTACACACCTGAACAGTAAAGATGGGTATCTTCTAATGTTGCTTACAGACTTTAGTTTAGGATTTAATAAAATCATTTCCCAGTACCTGAGGCAGCTGGGCCTGAACACTTCCCCCTGAAAATGCATCTTGGACTTTCTGTATAAGAGGCCTCAGTCGGCCCGGATCAGGAACAGCTTCCCTAGCACCAACACACTGAGAACTTTGCTCAATCAGACATGTTCACTTTGCTGACTTAAAACTGTGCAGCATTGCACAGTTCAAATCTCTTAATAAAGTTTGATGATGACACGACCAAGATAGATCTTGTCAGCAAGAACAAGAAGTCAGAGGACTGAGGTGTAGCAAAAGCAAGTGCCAGTCTCTGAATGTGGACAAGACTAAAGACACATACTCGCCACATTTTAAATAGTGACACTTATTTGCATCCTGACCAGCTGTATCATAGCCTGGTTTGGGAACTGCACCATCTCAGATTGCAAGACCCTGCAGAGGCTATTGAGGACAGCTGAGAAGATCATCAAGGTCTTTCTATTTCTTCCATCATAGACATTTACACCAGACGCTGCATCTGCAAAGTCATCTGCTTTGTGGATGACCCCACACATCCCTCACACACACTTTTTACACTTGTGCCATCTGGAAAAAGGTACCGAAGCATTCAGGCCCCCACAACCAGCATGTGTTACAGTTTCTTTTCATAAACCATCCAGACTGGACAGACAGAATAATATAAACATAGACAGACACAGACAGACAGACACACACACACAGTGCAGTAATGTATATGCATATACACACACATACTGTACACTAAACATCATTCTAGTCTTCTTGTAATTTCTCTCTTTTTTTGCACATTCTTCAAATGGCTGCTAAACACTAAAATGAATGTACTTTATTGATCTGCATTATGGCAGCATGTCATATTTAAACCCATTGCATTTTATCATCAATATGGTGCAATATCTATTGCACTCTCATAAGAACTTTTGTACTGTGCCTATTGTTGCATATTGGCTTGTATTCTGACTTGCACTGTTTGCACATGCTTGTACTTGTGCACCTTATGAGTCCTTTAGTATACTCTTACTGTAGATGTTCCTGGTCTTTGGTAGTTCTGTTCTGTTTTTTTGTAGCACCATCATCATGGAGAAACATTTCATTTCACTGTGTACTGTATTTACACTTGAAATGGCAACAAAGCCATGTACTTAGACTTTGACATTTCATATCTATTACATCTAATGTATTAAAGTTGAAGCACATGTTGAATAAATGTTTAACAATGTAGCTTAAGGGAACCTTAATGTAAAATGTTAGCCAGGATGTAATTTATGACTAACATTACGCATCAAGTACTGTACAGTAGTATTATGTAAAATATAAACTAACCCTAAGAATTTTAACTAAAGATTAAACCTCCAGCTCCTCGGTTAAAGTCCTGCTTTTCCCTAAACACAAAGTACGAGGAAAATACATGTTTGTGAGTAAATTGACATAATGGACTCCATTTATGTATAATCAAGATAAATTCGAACACATGTGCTGCTAGGCTGAATAGATCACTGGAACTCCTCGTCATCCCTTACTGAATGAATTATACAAGAGCTATTTATTTACTGATTATGAAGATTAGTGCACAGTTTCCTTTCAGAAAAAAGTGTGCTAAATTATGCCCCTCAGGTTCACTTCTTTTGGTGTAGCTTTCTATTGTTTGAGGGTGAGGCAGAGGCTTGGATTAATGGCTATTAATTAGTAAATTGCTTATGTATTTGGGTTCTTTGCCCTGGTTCATTATTGGCAGAAGGCTTCATAATTACACTCAAGCCACTAAAGAACTACTTTAAGTATATTTGCAGGCTTGCAGAGTAATCTCATTATCAATGCTTCTATTTGGCTTGTCAGTACTGAATGCACATAAACCATGTCATTGCTCTATTTCAATCAGCTAGGGACTGATGTGTCGTGCTCATTTAACACACACAACATAGCACATCCAATTTAAGACCATGAGGCACTGCAGATCAATTTCAACATTCTAATTAAAGTCAACTGTTAAATGGCAATCCAGTGTGTGGGAGGATTTTAAATTTGTACTTAGTCCTTTAGTTCCTTTGGCTACATTAGGCAAAATACATCTAAATTTAAAATAAAACACAGTTTGTAAGAACACGCAACAGTATATCAGAATTATGCCTTTATAACATGGCAGCACTAACAGATATAGGGGCATACATAGAGAAAGACAGAATGCTGTGAGAGTGAACGAGAAATGGGAAATACAGCTAGACAGACGGGTAAAATGATTTGGGGAGAAAAGGCTTAATGAGAGTTGGAGAAAAGCACATATGTCACAACGGAGAAGATAAAAGCTCTTCTGCTGGGCATTGCTGACACATTCCCAATAAGAATCATCTGTGCTTTTAATAAAGCACCAGCTCTGAAGGCCATGCACTGGCCAACCATTCATTTCTTTTATAATTATGTTGAAGAGAATCAGAACTGAGGAGAATCTTAACACACACTAGAGTCAATAGCTATTAAAGCGATTTTCAAGGTATCTGCTGTTTCTGTTTTGTCTTAAGCTTATTTGTTCTCCTGCTGTCTGATATCACTTATTGAAGTATCATATCTACTTCTGTTTGAGATAAAACATAAACAGAATGAAACTACATTCTATTCAGCAGGACATGCCTTCTAAGTAAAACATATCTCAGTTTGCACGGACACTGTGGCAGTTAAGCATGGAACACCCACCAGGCCCACTGTCTAACAACCACGGGCTTTGCATTAGTGTGTGGGATACTGAAATCTTTAGGCACCCCACACACACACACACATGAATGAGCAGAAACACCATTAACTGAACATAAGCGGAGTGGCAGTGCACTGTTCCATAGGCAGTGCGTCCTGTTTTGAAAGTGAAATAAGTGGCATTAGTCAAATGAACCGCCCACACACTCTGTGAACTGCTTAGAGCTGCTGTTAGGATCTGAAGCGTCAGCAAGCAGCCAACACCTGCCATTAAGCCATAAGCAGTCTGAGAGGTGAAACAAAAAGACCTATGCATCATGTTGAAGAGCACTTCTCTGCTCAAACATACAACCCCTCACCTAAAGTAAAGAGCGTCAGTCCAGTAACGCAAAAATAAACCCCATCATTGCTGATTTATAATGTATTCTTTTGGAAAGTGCCCTAATTGTCAAGATCTGTTCTTTTAGAGAAATTAAATGAAGTGATATGATAAATTTTATAAGCTCTCTGCTGATCCAGTGGCATATACAAACCGGAAAGGTGAGTGCTTAGTGAACCGGTTTGTCATATGCAGTGGTGTCATAGGATCATACTGCATACTGGGTTAGAAAAGTAGTTTATCATTATCATTGTGGTAACACAACAGCATCTGGTTAAATGCTCAGTCGCGGACTTTGTCCCATGGTGTGTATATATATAGCAATAATATATATATATATATATATATATATATATATATATATATATATATATATATATATATTAAATATTATTTTATATATATATATATATATATATATATATATATATATATATATATATATATATATATATATAAAATATTTGAAAAAAAATAAATTAATAAACTGCTGAAGGTAATTATTTAAAAAGAAATACACTGAAATGGGGCCTATAGATTTCCTGAAAATAATTTATGTTTTGTGTTATATATTTTCTACAAATATTTGGTTTCAGCTTTAGAACAAGTCATTTTCAGTATTTAGTTATTTTAATGTAATTACTATGTACTTTTACTACAGTCATGTGTAAAATCCCAATTCAATTAATTGATTATATTCATGTGCTCCCAATTCAATTAATTGATTATATATTTTTTTGTGTGTAAAAACATAATATAAATCATCTGATCATGTGTTAAAAAGGTTTGGAGTTTAACATTCTACAGTGAGAAATATTACAGTTGTCAGTCTTGCCAGTAGTGAACATTCCAGCACATTCACCTCATGGGAGGACCATGCAATGCTCAGAGAATTATAAACCCTATAGCCTCAGTGAACACATTAAATATTAAGGTCCAAGACAGCATAATTAAAAGAAGACCTAACAATAACAGTTTTCTTAAAAGAGTTGCAAGGAGAAATCTCTTCTGTATAAAAATACCACAAAAGCATGACTGAGGTTCAAAATACTGCATCAGAACAAAAACCACAAGACTTTCAAAACAATGTCCTTTAGATAAAACCAAAGTGATGTAAGGAACATTTTTGGCAAAAGCCAAACAGCATTTCAGCAGAAACATGTCATACCCACTGTCAAGCACAGCGATGGTGGAGTGATGATTTGGACTTGTTTTTGCAGCCACACGACCTGGGCACCTTGTAATGACAAAGTTGGCCATGAACTCCTCTATATACCAAAGTATTCTAGGGGCAAATGTGAGGCCATCTGTCTAACACCAGTAAATTTACATCATAATGGCTGAAAAATAAAATTGAGGTTTTGGAATGGCCCAGTCGAAGACCAGACCTCAACCCAATTGAAATTTTGTAGTGAGACCTTAACACAGCTGTGCATAAGCAAATGCTCCAAGCAAACCTCAATGAACGAAAGCAATGCTGTAAAAAAGAATGGGCTATGTCATACAGAAAACAGTTCTTTGCTACTAAAAGGTGTTCTATGCCTAGGGTTCTATGTCCTATTGAATCTTAATACTGCTTACCTGTTTTTTGTTTAATTTCTGTAAAATAAATAATATCACAGTAAAAATTGCCTAATACTTAACCTGTTATGATCAGATATTGTTTTTTATTATATTTTTTATACAAAACTGTACATATAAATTCAAATTTTGTTTGTCACATACACAGTCATACACAGTACGATATGCAGTGAAATGCTTACGACCACCAGTGACCTTAAAAAGAAAATAAAAACTATATATAAGGAATAAATATTAATAAAAAGAAATACGAAAGAAAATAAATTTAACTAGTAAAATAAACAAACTGTACAAATAAGGGCATAATAAAAATATTACAAAATATAGAAATATGGGGGGGGGGTATATATAATTTTTTTTTAAAGTGTTTTAAAGTGGCAATGGCTGTGCATGAAAAGTGACTTATGAAAGTATATAAGTATATACATATAGCACAACTGTAACAAATTATGTTGCAATCTGGAGTCAATTAATAGAATAATAATACAGGCAAATAATTTGGGCAAAAATGATTAAATATTCATCCAAATTCATTTATTGTTCTCTTTTAAAAAAAAAAAGAAAGAAAAAAAACATTACAGAAGTGACACAAACCAATTTTTTGTTTAATATCTGAATATTCTGGCTTTCTGAAACATACCCCAATTAGCATTTTACCTAATGGCTTGTTTCCAGAACAAATTGCAGAAAACAATTAGGATCACTTAATGTTGTGGAAAAATTCTATAATTACCTTAGCATAAAAAATATATAAAATAATAATAATAATAATAATAATAATAATAGCACAAGTCTAAGAATTCAAATTAGTCTGCAGTAAAAATTACAGGTGTTAAGCACTCAAGTCCTATAAAGAGAGTGGTCAATGGAAACCGTGAAAAGGATTATAAAATTCCTCCAAGATGGCAATCCAACAGGGAGCATGGCAAAAAAAAAAAAAAAAAAAAATTTACTGTTTACAGTCAGTTGTGTCTAAAGTTTAGTGCAAATTTAAACAAAATTGGAAAGTTTTAAAAGGAAATCATACAGGTAGACCAAAAAAAGATGTCAACGCATCAGGACAGGAAACTGAAAGCAAAAAGCCTTGAAAATAGAAAATTCACAATAAAACAAATGAAAAATCAGTGGGAAGAAACAAGAGTTATTGTTTGTGACAGAAACGTAAGAAATCGGCTAAATGAAATGTGACTCAAAATGGAAACATCACTACAACCTAAACAAAAGAAAAAAAATTACAACTGGCTAAACAGAAGTAGTCATAGAGTGTGCATGATTGGATAAAAGTTATATTCATCCAATTATATGAATCATTAATCAGCATTAGCCAGGGAGATGATACTGAAACTTTTGTCTCGTGCCATTCTAATGAAATATAGTAAGGTGGCTGCCTGAAAAAAACAATCTAATTGTCATGTCAGGAAAAGGGCCAGGGGAGATGGCAGTCATTATCTCAGTCACATCCATTGACTGATAAAAACGGGTTTGGTTACAAAGCAATTTTTCAGTCATTACCACAGGGTGAAGAGTGTTTAAGCCCTTTTTGAGGAAAGGCATATTAGCACAATAACATGACCAGCAAACAGTCCAGATCTCAAACTTGTCACTTGTCATTAGAAAAAAAAAACACTTAAACCTTGGATTGCGAGCATATTTCGGTCTGGTTGCGTGCTTGTATATCGAAGCAAATTTCCCCATAAGAAATAACAAACTCTTTCCACAACCCAAAAATATTCATATAAAAATAATTAATCTAAAATATAAAACAAAAGTACAACAAGTTAACCTGCACTTTACCTTTAAAAAGAAGAACAACAGAGCACTGTTTGTTAGTGTGTGTGTGTGTGTGTGTGTGTGTGCGCGCGCGCGCATGCGTGCACAAACACACTAACGGAATTACAGCTCTGTCGGGAAACTCTTAGCAAGGAACCTTTCTAATGACACTCGCGCGCAAGCACACACTAACAGAATCACTGCTCTCTCTCTTGGAACCTCTCTAATGGCACTTGCTTTTTGCTTTATGTGTCTATTTTTTGTACAAAATACTTGAGCTACTTCCGTAATTTGTTTGCATCTATGAATGTTTGGTGGTCCGTTCATATCTGTAAAAATTCATCACTCAAATGTATGTAAGTCGGGGACTACCAGTATTTTTTGCGTAAAAATGTTACTTGTACCATTAAGTAATGTGTTTTACTATTGGAGCATGTTTTTAAAGCTGGCTATAAACAAACAAATTTATATAAATATATACCCATCTCTCCATCTAGGAACTTTCGTAGTCCAACGGTGACCATGGTATTTATTCCCATTTTTGGAACCGTGGTAGGACCTCCAGTCATTATTCACACACACATTCACACACTCGGGACACTTTGGAAACGCCAAGTCTTTCCTTAATAAAAATTAAATTTTATTTGTTTAAGATAAGTTTCATAAAGCCAGAATTTTTAGCTATTAAACTTTGTCTGCAATTTGTTTATTTTGCTAAGAATTAAAAGCTGGGTGAACATCCTCTAAATTTGGAGATACCATAATTATTGCCAGAGGTTGTAATATGCCTTACATCCTAAACTAGGTTTATTTTGCAGCATCTACTACCATTTATTAAAATATTTTCCCACCGTATTTAAAACAGTGGGCCCCCCACCGCCCCCCTCCCCCCCAACAGTATTTCCTCCAGTTATTCCTTGAGGTTTTCTCTGTTGTTATTGAAACTATAATTATTTTTCATTCATTATATCGACATCACATTGCTTCCTAATTAAATCCTGGATTGTGATGTTTAAGTGTCCCAGTAATTCTCTCTCCCACATATGTATAAAGCCATCAATTAACATCTCAACCAGTATTGATGCAGGCACATAAGCAGCTTGAGAATTTCAGGCTAATCCGTTCTCATCATTGCTGACACAATTTTGTATTTTAAAAACTTCAAGCTTCTTATTTCTTCATTGTTAATATTTAATCTAAAATCAACCTCCCCTGGTATGAATTATAATCTCTTATGAAAAACCTGCATAGCAAAAAGCTTGACTTTAATGGTAGATCTATATTTATCTCTTAAGGATTTTGCAGAGATAATGAAGGACATGAGAAGAGGCGCACATATACTCTTAAAATGTGGCTTTTTTTTTCTCGCTCATTGTAAGCTAAAAATATCATTGCTCACACAAACACACAAAGTCTACAACATTGGAATGGTTAAACCATTTACCACAATCTGTGTAGCAAGCTATGTCTTAAAACCCATAAATCTTAACGAGCCAACCTTTATTAAAAGTTCTTAACATTTAGGTTAGAGTTCTAGTGTCAACAGATCTGTGTAGGGAAAAATTGTTTAAGCCTTTTACCTCCTAATTTTTCCTTTACTGTTATTTACTCCTTTTGTGGAGGAGGGAGGAGCGCAACATTGTCCTGAGGCGGTCCGGCCTCCGCAGAGTTCGACGTTTCGCCGGCGTGTGTCCACGCCCATACGCTCCATAGGTGCCCTCTTTGCCGTGCAGAGGTCGCATCGGTGGACAAAGAGTCTACTGTCGGTATGTCTATGCACGGAACCCAGTACACATGCCCGCAAAGCCCTTGGTACCAGCAACTGGAAGCATTCAGCTGTTCCCAGTGGTGGTAGAGTAACCCTTCGTGCAACGCTAGGTGAGTGAACTGGGAGCGAAGAGCTTTTACCTCTTGCCCTAGAACTTGTCTTTGGTCTGAAGTTATGCAAAATGAAAGAATAAGGTTCTGCATTAGATGTGTCAGTGTATGTGTGTATAGTACTGTGCAAAAGTCTTGAGGACTTTTACAAAAGATCACATCAGATAAAGAGCCAGATTAACATGCACAGTGGTACAAAACAATCTGCCCTTGCCCATTATGTCATCGTTAAAATTGAGCAAAGCAATTATACATTGTGTACAGTGGACACCCAGATTAAATATTTCCTGTTACTAAGCTAAAAAGAAAGTTTAACAAATGTAGCACAACAGATTGCATTTTCCCACAAATGTACCTGTAAGCATGTTTAGAGATCAGTCAAGGAACAAGATACAGTATGGAAAGGCTCCAATCTGTCAAATGCTGTAAGTGACATTTACCTTAAAAAGTCAGACAAAAATTTACGTTGATGATGTTAATATACAGTACTGTAATTACGGTAATAAACCACATTTCTTACTTTAATCCTTAAAATATTTTAGCAATGCATTTTGTTCATCTATTGAATAAGGCTACACTTATGCAGAATTATATATATGTATACTACAAAAAGTAAAGTAAAATTTTTGACCATGTGAAGGTTAAAAACTTCTGTGTTAAAGACTGGTGAATGTACAGTACAAATGCATGATTAAAATACATTTCTACATACATACGTTACCTACAGTATGTATGGGCATATACAAATTCATACCTACCCTTTTTTTTTTCTCCATTTTTTGTTAAGGGTTGTTAAGAGTGGAGATGCATTACATTCTCCCTTCACCTGGTCACCTTCCCACTGCTTCAGATGTCTGGTGAGTTCCTGAGCAGGTGGATAATAGTCTTACATTTACATTTAGGCATTTGGCAGACGCTCTTATCCAGAGCGACTTACATTTTTATCTCATTACACATCTGAGCAGTTGAAGGTTAAGGGCCTTGCTCAAGGGCCTTGCTCAATGGTTGCGGGGTTTGAACCTGGGATCTTCCGAACCGTAGCCCAATGCCTTAACCACTGAGCTACCCCTGGCCCTAAAAGCAAAACATGTATTGCAGTTATGTCCAAATGGAAAAACTGGATGTCTGTGCAGCCTTATGATGTTGCATTTTTTTTCATGAAAGTGAAAATAGTTTCTCAAGTCCTTTAAATTAAATGTATCACAGGGTGAGGTGCAATAACTGCAAAGGTGTCATGGATGAAAGCCATCATACAAACACACATGCCCTCAGCACACAACTGAGGGCATGTAGTCTTCCAACACTAGGCCTGTAAACTCTAGCAAATAAGGGCAGAATACACTGGAGCACAAAAAAATGCAAGCATATTTTGACACAAAAGAACTTCCCCCCTGTGCATTTATACAAGTTATCACTATACACTCTAGTTGTATGCTGAGGGCATGTGTGTTTGTATGATGGCTTTCATCCATGACACCTTTGCAGTTATTGCACTTGACCCTGTGATACATTAAATTAAAGGACATGAGAAACTATTTTCACTTTCATGAAAAAAAAAAATGCAACATCATAAGGCTGCACAGACATCCAGTTTTTCCATTTGGACATAACTGCAATACATGTTTTGCTTTCCCCTTCTATAAACTTTATGCATGTGCATATGTTTTTGCACAGTAGATACATTCTGTGCAGAACACAAACAAAAATATGTATTGTATAAAAAGATAGTAAAATCGAGTACCGGACAGATGAGTGCAGCACAGCTTGAATGTCATAATATTTGGCTGCTTTCAGTGGTTTGTACAGGTTGTACAAGGGGAATTACACATTGACAGTCTGAAATGCAGCATTATTCTCACTAAAAAGAGGGAGATTTCAAATTGGTTGTTCCAGATCTTGCATCTCTTTAAAGACTGAAGACTACACTAACAATTCCAAACTCTCTAAACAATGTACATAGGACACTGTGGTAACATTCAACCAATTCTTTTGGTCAGAAATCAATCTTTTACACCCACCGATTCTAAGATATAACTCCGACTCGTTCTTAAAGACTCTTTGGTGTCACGCAGAGAGTTTGTCATAATATTCAGTGTGACAGTGACATTCAGAACATGCATAAAATTATCACATCATGTAGTCATTCCAACTGGCTGAATCACTCACCATTCCTGTGCTTTTAATGGCACACACCAGGACATACTTTGAAGCTGTGATTTACTGGTAGATGTAAATGTCTCTTTTTTTGAGTTTACCCTTTTTTAGTCCAAGAACAATGTTTTGTTTTCAATTTTGCTTGATCTTGCTGATAAGTATACATGTGATATGATCTAATATAATATTATACACCATGAAAAAGGCTGACTGTAGTGTCATAATCACATTAATATTAGTAATAAGCTGATGCTATCTACTTTAATGAGCAGTGACACAATGCTCAAAATATTGAACCTCACATTAAAATGTGTGTAGTAT
Source organism: Clarias gariepinus (assembly GCF_024256425.1). Lineage (NCBI taxonomy): Eukaryota > Metazoa > Chordata > Actinopteri > Siluriformes > Clariidae > Clarias > Clarias gariepinus. The sequence goes on from NC_071107.1 coordinate 21,831,196, forward strand.
TTTGCAGGGTAACTGAACTGAAAAAAAGGTTATACTGTACTTAGCCCCGGCCACAACTATTGCACACATGCCAAGCTCAATCAGAAGAAAAACAAACAAATTTTTAACATCATTGTAATTCATTGTCTTCTTGTTCTGTTCTAATCCATATCAATTTCACTGACAGCCTCAGAGACCATCACATGTAATATACGTTTCCTTCCATTTCTGTCCTTAATTTTAAAATATGATCACCACCTGGCAGACAGACAGCCTTCTTACATAAATGTAGGTTGCATACATTAAGATTAAGTTTTTTTTTCTGAATTATTTTTACTGAGTAGCTAACAAACACTTATTTCGCTACAATAAGCTTAGGTTTACAAAAATAAATGTCATATTAAAATTGCATAAATATGTTGTGGTATGTCTTTCTATCTAGAATCTAGTTTTTTATTTTCCAACTGTGCTTGTAGAGCTGAGTGCCTAATCATTGCAGTGAGGGTGCTCCTGTGTTCAAATTATCCTGCACTCCTAGTGCTCACATTTGCGCTTGAAAAGTGTTCAGGAAAAATTACAACAGTAAGATGCCGACTGTGTGATTAACAGGTGTTAGGTGGCTGCAGTGTGCGAATGGTGGAAGCTAGAGAAAAATAACCACACTTCAAGGAGGAGGTGTTTATACAGTAGCTGTGTGTCTGAAGGACACAGCTGGAGACAGACATTTTTCACAAGTCAAACATCAGATGCACTCCTTGAATGCTTTCATGCTTAGAGCTCTTCAAGACACACTCACTCTTTCACACTTGGATTTCTTTTTCATTAACAATTGATATTAGTTTCACGCAAGATCATGGAATGCCCCCCATCACACACACACACACACACACACACACACACACACACACACACACACACGTGTTTCTCTAGAGAAGAATAAAAGTAAGAGAAACAGACCTCCAAGCAAAGTGCCTCTGAAGCTGTAGGGGGTGGAAAAAGTGTTAATCTAAAATAGGATTCGCTGTTCTACATGCAAATGTATTAATACAAACACTAAAATCACTGGCACTACTGGATTTGTTTTTTATCACGCTTGACTCATTGGGAATCACAACAGAAGTTTGTTTATTAATCCATGCAATAATCTTCGGTGATCACTTTTTTCTTGTCAGGTTGTAAGTGTATTGAAAGTCTACCCAAGGAAAAGTGAGCAGAGCATCATGGACAAACATTTTGCAGCTTGGGCAATAAATAGTTGTCCAGTTCGCATACCGATATCTTTTTCACGAGATGGATGGCCAGAAACTATTACAAATGACAAAAACAGCACATTATATAAATGATATGAACAATGTAGTGTATGTGGATACCTGACCTTTACACCCATGTGTTGTTGAACATCATGTTCCAAAGTTGGCCCCTTCCTTTTTCCCCATCTTTATTTGTGAAGCCTTTATATTGATTTGTAGAAAATGTTTGTGGGAATTTTTAGCAATTAATCACAAGATCAATAGCAAAGTCCACAAAACCTTTGACCATAGTGTCTAGAAAATACTATACAGTACATATATTTCATTGAGTAAAAATACTGAGATGGTAACTATCTGTCATCTGTCTGACAGTTGAATAGTTTCATTTCCAATTCCAACTGAAGCACATTCCATTTCCTCACAGTGTGAGAGCGCTCAATTAGAGCAGTAAGAGCAATAATTCAAACAAACCAACATTATCATTTAATTGAAAATGTCTCCTATTATTATATTTTAATTGGTGGTCAAGTCATTAATTTAGAAAGATATCCTGTCTATTAAGCATGTTTGGTTGTGTGCAGTCTTTACTGTCTTCAGTATATGCACTCCAACCAATTATCATCATCATCATCATCATCATCATCATCATCATCATCATCATCAAATCCCTTTAGTTCACTTCCCCCAAAAAATTAAATAATAACTAAAAATGTTCGAGTACCAAAACATTAAAAATTTAGGCAATTTCCCTTTGGGATTAATAAGGCTCCTTGAATCTTAAAAATACATGCTAAAAACCATTTTGCATTACAGTATTTGATTTTTTTTACTGGAAATGTAGTGGAATTTTGTGTGTCAATCTTTGCTTTTTATTAATTAATTAATTAATTAATTAATTAATTAATTTATTTATTTATTGTGGCTGTCTTTTTTTTAGAGAATTAGAGAAAAATGCATTTTATTGGCAACACAAATAATAAATATGGTCATTAATATCTCAGAAATAAAATCATGCAATAGTTATATAACCACCAAGTTAAAGAGGTTACTTTGCTCTAATCAGTAGGGCTGGGCAATGTCTCGAAATAATTGATATCCTTTTGTAAAATAAAAAGTGTGAACCTATTCCATCACTCTGAACACATTCCATATGAAAGCCTATTTACTGCAGGTTGCTGGGGTAATCAGATTCTCATTGATCACCCTGGTTTCATGTTGAAGATCCTTTTAACACACTCAGTATTGTTTGAGTTTGTAACCTACAGTTGTGGAAGAGTAGTCTGGTGTAATCTTGTGTCACCCAGGAGAGGATGGATTTACTTTTGAGTCTGGTTTCTCTCAAGTTTTCATCTTCATGTTATTGAAGCAAGTCTTTTCTTGCCACTCTTGCCTTTAGCATGCTTATAGGGGATCTAAATATACAATTGCTGAAATTGGAACAGTAATGTAATGTAAATGTAATTATATTATTTTTTCAATATAAGACGACATTTGGGTTTTACATCAAAAAATGAATATATAACACAAGAGAATGTTGGCTTTAATTTTCCAAAGACAGGAACAAAAATAGTAAAAAAAAAAAAAAAAAAAAATTATATATATATATATATATATATATATATATATATATATATATATATATATATATTATCAATGTAAATAACAATACTGTTGTTGGGCTGGCTACTGTGATAAACTTTTGTGGTCCAGTTCTACATTTATTTGCAAATTACCTTCCTGTTTCTACTGCTGATAAGTGGATACATCTTGTTCAATGACCTCTATATTTAGTTACTGTAAAAGCTTCTTTAAAAGGTTGATTGTGATTCTTTACTCCTGCCCAGTGTAGGTTGTTTGTAAATGATACCTCTTTTCTCAACATTAAAATGTGTTCATAGACAGCTCTCTGGACCTAATTTTTGTCATTCATGTTTTAGAATCAAAGCCCAATGTAAAGTGCATTTGTCCCAAGAGGCCTATAAGAGTATGATGACACAATGCAGGCTTGGAATGGATAGTAAGCAGTACACTGAGTCACAAAGGAGTTTGGTGTTAGTAAGGTTTTAACCTGCACCTTGGTGTGCACCATGCTGTCAATGTATTGTGTCCGGTCTGTTTAGTGGGGAATCTGAGGTGGTTCTTTGTACTGATGTGTGATGAAAACAAATCTCAAACTTCTGCTACCCCGTGGGAAACAGCAACTAAAGATGGCTATTTCTTATATGTGCTTTTTGCTTCTCTCTTAACACATTTCTCAATTCACTTTTCACTGCTTCTACTTTTGTGCCACTCTCATACCTGGCACAGAACCAATGTCCAAACGCCAAGTAAAGCATTTGGGAGCCTTTTAAAGAGGTGCGGCCAGGTGCAGCACGTTTTGCCTGATTGCCTGCATAGCGGCGTTGCCTAGCAATCAGAAATGCAGTTGCCTACAGATCTGCCTGAACGGATATCCACAGTGTTAAATATCCTTTTTAACTACAAGAAACCAAGAGTAGACATTCAGAGCTATTGATTTTTAAAGCTTATATAACAATCAATATAATAAGGCACCCCAGCAAAACAAGCAACACCTGTCAGTTACACAAGCGAGTATATTTCATCATTTAAAAAAATGGGTGGCTTCAAACAAAAAATGCCATGTCCAAGTTATTTAACACATCTAGATGTAAATATCTGAAATCAGATCTTAAACCCACATGTCTTAAATTATAAGAATTAGAATAGGCTTTGTCATTACTGTTTTTTAGGAGAGGACTGTAAATCCAGACTTCAATAAAGATGCTTTGATGTCCATTGTTTAAAGATTCACATAAATAAAGTTGAATTTAAATGAGGTTTCTTATTTTTTTTAAGGTGTGACAAATATGAAACAATATGACAGTGGATACACTGCCAGGCCAAAGTAAAAAACATCAAAGTTTTAGATGGTTCAAATTATTTGCATGCATCAAACAACTAAAACAGCTTTGGAGATTTAAAATTACTGAAATTGAATTACAATTACCCTCCCACACATTATTAAAATGTAAAATCTGCTGCCAACTTCATGGAAGAAATGTGGGGGGAAAAAATCATGAAGCCCAGGTCACTTATATGATGAGAACGTAATGAAGTAATGTGTGAAAAATCTCAGAATTGGGACTAAACAGTTGTATGGTCATATGAAAACTTGATGTGCTGCATAAGATCTAAAAATAATGGCTTCAATCTGCTAGGGAGCATAAAGATTTAACTTTGGAGCAATAGAAATGGATCATGTGGTCTGGTTCTGAGTACAGATCATCCATGTTCCAGTATGATGGGTACATTAGAGAAAAAGAGGAAGGGCATGATGCAGCCATTATCCATAGTGGCCAGGGTAAAAATCTCTGGAAGCAGGGTAATGATCTGGGGTTGTTTCAGCTATACAGGTCGAAGCTAAACAACATTATTTGCCAATAAAATAAAATTTATTACCTAAATATACAGAATGTCTCTGAATGTTATGAAAAAAAGTGTTAAAATGTAATCTTACTGTGTGACTTTTTTTTGCACACCCTTGGTTGAATTCAAAGTTTTATAAGTTCTACAAGTTTTATATTACATAAACTATGTATGTAATCTCTGGAACCTTCTTGCATCTTCTTGTCCTAAATGATCCATGCTGGTTCTAAATGGCAGGAAAGCCAGCAGCTTATCCAATGTTCACAAAGCCACACTAACCAGAGATCTCTACGTAACTAGTATTCTATTTTACTCTTTTTAAATTTTCTGTAAATCTAAACAGGGGTAGGTGTGTGTAATTAATGAGGTATGTGACCAGATCACTTGCAGATTGCTGGTATAGTTCTTTGCTGATATCAGCAGTGACATAACAATTTAAATAATTGAATTTCATGAGAAAATCAAAATAACACCGTTTTCTGCCAACACCTCAAATGCTTACTCAGCTGCAGCAATGTCTGGACAGTGGAGACATATATACTGTACACACCCCAGGTATCTTTAGTCTTTAAACATTTTAAACAACCTAATAATTATGGTTGGAAAAATAGAAGAAGAAAAGCATACAGGGGTTGGACAATAAAACTGAAACACTGGCCAATTTAGTGTTGGAGGTTTAATGGCTAAATTTGACCAACCTGGTGGCCATTGATTGCACATTCCACCAGTAAGAGCAGAGTGTGAAGATTTCAAGATTAAGATATCAGAGTTCAAATGAGGACAAATTGTTGGTGCACAAGGAGGACGAACCACATCCAACAGAAGTAACTGTGGATGCAAGAGGAAGCTGTCTGAAAGGAATATCTGGGTGCTAAAGACAACTTTGAAAAATAACCCAATATTCTAAAGGTGAAACAAATCTATTCAGCAAAATTTTTATTGTTTAGTCTTCATAAGGACTTTCTTTATTTAATTGCATATTATTTATTTTTTTGCTTCTAAATTAATTTAATGGATGGCTCTTTTTTTTTTTTGTCAGGTAACAATGCTGTTCCCATTTCTCAAAGCTAGGACCACTGGAACTAACAAAAATTCATATGTACACTACTGTATATGGCAAAAGTATTTGCTCACTTGCAAATGAATACGAACTTAAGTAACATCCCATCCTTAACCCATAGGGTTTAATTTTTATCTGGAAAGGTTTAGGAGGGGGTTAATGGGAATCCTTGACCATTTTTCGAGAAGCGCATGTGTGAGGTCAGACATGGATGTGGGACGAGAAGCACTAGCTCGCAGTCTCCCCTCTGATTTATCTCTAATGTGTTCTATCACGTTGAGGTCAGGACTCTCCGCAGGACAGTCTAGTTCTTCCACACCAAAACCCTGTTCTTCCATGTCTTTTTGGACCTTGCTTTGTGCACTGGTGCGAAGTCATGTTGGAACAGGAAGGGGGCCATTCCCAAACTCTTCGGACAAAGTTGAGAGCGTGAAATTGTCCAAAATGTCTTGGTATGCTAAAGCATTACAAGTTTCTTTCACTGGAAGTAAAGGGCCAAGCCCAATTCCTGAAATACAAGCACACACAAAATCACTTAAACACTTGGTGCAGCTGCATGGACAAAAAAAAAAATCACAGCTATGCTTAATTGTGAAAGTAAGAGCATTTGCCCACACACAGTATGATGAGAACTCACAGGATTGGGATTAAACAGTTGTGCAATAAGAACCTCACTTGTTGGTGAGATAAATGAGGGGGAAAAACACTTAAATTTGTTAGAGGTCATAAAGATTAGACTTTGGAGCAATGGAAAAAGATCATGTGGTCTGATGAGGTCAGATTAACCCTATTCCATTATACATACAGTAGTGTCCATCACACATAGTGTCCACTTGACAAGCCACTGGAGGCAGGGTTATGATTTGGAGTTGCTTCAGTTGCTCTGTTTGAGGTAAAAAAAAAAATATGTAGCAATAAAATTATGTCAGTTAACTACCTAAATGTATTCAATGACCTGGGTATCACATATGGACTTTTTTTTCTATGGAATAGGCATATTCCAGGATTGAAATTGTAAAAAAGTGTGGGCAGTTCTGGGTGCATAAAAAATTACACATTATGTAATTCACTACCACACCAAAGATAAAGGTACTCAAAGAAATCTAGAAGTGTGCAACCTCTCTTTTGGCCAGACATTGTACTGTATATACAGTATAAAGCTAAGCTACAGTGCTGCTCTCCTCACATCACAATGGCCAGTAGCTGGCTAAAAGGTTGATTGAATAAATGCAATGTATTCATTTCCTGGTAGTAGTGTTAATTTACAAGCATTTCACTGCATATCATACTGTGTATGACTGTGTATGTGACAAATAAAATTTGAATTTCGTCAACAAAAATAATGGCGAAAAACATTAGTTGACAATCTATTTTCATATGACTAAAGCAAGATGATGACGAGACGTCACAGATATTGATTAACAGTGACTGATAAAATTCAATAAAAAAATTAATTTGTATAGTGCTTTTAACAATTGTCATTGTTGCAAAGCAGCTTTACACAATCAAAAGAAATTACGGAAATTATGAATCAAAATTATTAGTCCCTGATGAGCAAGCCGAGGGCAATGGTGGCAAGGAAAACCCCCCTGAGATGGCAATAGGAAAAAAACCTTGAGAGAAACCAGACTCAACAGGCAACCCATCACATTGGCTTAGTGCCGGGGGATTTCATCCAAGGGCCAATCCCCAGAGGCAATAAGGGTTACGCGCCGGGAGCTTCGTACCCTTTCTATGTGGTTCAGACCCTCGTCCTTGACTCTAGGTCCCACTCTAGGCCCGTGCTGTCGTCGCGAGTTGCTATGATGAAATGATGACTCTATTTCTGGCCCTGAAATAC